>NC_139990.1:12392428-12619928 GCF_964263955.1 Coregonus lavaretus | reverse complement strand
GCCGCTTCCTGGGTAAGGTAGGGTCGTACTCTGCGAATGTTGTAGAGCATGAACCTGCAGGATCGGGTCACTGCTTTGATGTTAGCGGAGAATGACAGGGTGTTGTCCAGGGTCACGCCAAGGTTCTTTGCACTCTGGGAGGAGGACACAATGGAGTTGTCAACCGTGATGGCAAGATCATGGAGCGGGCAGTCCTTCCCCGGGAGGAAGAGCAGCTCTGTCTTGCCGAGGTTCAGCTTGAGGTGGTGATCCGACATCCACACTGATATGTCTGACAGACATGCAGAGATGCGATTCGCCACCTGGTTATCAGAAGGGGGAAAGGAGAAAATGAATTGTGTGTCGTCTGCGTAGCAATGATAGGAGAGACCATGTGAGGATATGACAGAGCCAAGTGACTTGGTGTATAGAGAGAATAGGAGAGGTCCTAGAACTGAGCCCTGGGGGACACCAGTGGTGAGAGCACGTGGTGCGGAGACAGATTCTCGCCACACCACCTGGTAGGAGCGACCTGTCAGGTAGGACGCAAATTCAAGAGTGAGCAGCGCCGAAGATACCCAACTCGGAGAGGGTGGAAAGGAGGATCTGATGGTTCACAGTATCAAAGGCAGCGGATAGATCTAGAAGCATAAGAGCAGAGGAGAGAGAGTTAGCTTTAACAGTGCGGAGAGCCTCCGTGACACAGAGAAGAGCAGTCTCAGTTGAATGACCAGTCTTAACCTGACTGGTTTGGATCAAGAAGGTCATTCTGAGAGAGATAGCAGGAGAGTTGGCTAGAGACGGCACGCTCAAGAGTTTTGGAGAGAAAAGAAAGAAGGGATACTGGTCTGTAGTTGTTGACATCGGAGGGATCGAGTGTAGGTTTTTTGAGGAGGATGCAACTCTCGCTCTCTTGAAGACGGAAGGGACATGGCCAGCGGTCAAGGATGAGTTGATGAGCGAGGTGAGGTAAGGGAGAAGGTCTCCGGAAGTGGTCTGGAGAAGAGAGGAGGGGATAGGGTCAAGCGGCCAGGTTGTTGGGCGGCCGGCCGTCACAAGTCGCAAGATTTCATCTGGAGAGAGAGGGGAGAAAGAAGTCAAAGCATAGGGTAGGGCAGTGTGAGCAGGACCAGCGGTGTCATTTGACTTAATAAATGAGGATCGGATGTCGTCAACCTTCTTTTGAAAATGGTTGACGAAGTCATCCACAGAGAGGGAGGAGGGAGGGGGAGGAGGATTCAGCAGGGAGGAGAAGGTGGCAAAGAGCTTCCTAGGGTTAGAGGCAGAGGCTTGAAATTTAGAGTGGTAGAAAGTGGCTTTAGCAGCAGAAACAGATGAAGAGAATGTAGAGAGGAGAGAGTGAAAAGATGACAGGTCCGCAGGGAGTCTAGTTTTCCTCAATTTCCGCTCGGCTGCCCGGAGCCCTCTTCTGTGAGCTCGCAATGAGTCGTCAAGCCACGGAGCAGAAGGGGAGGACCGAGCCGGCCGGGAGGATAGGGGACATAGAGAGTCAAAAGATGCAGAAAGGGAGGAGAGGAGGGTTGAGGAGGCAGAATCAGGAGATCGGAGGGAGAAGGATTTAGCAGAGGGAAGAGATGATATGATGGAAGAGGAGAGAGTAGCAGGAGAGAGAGAGCGACAGTTGTGACGGCACATTACCATCTGAGTAGGGGCAGAGTGAGTAGTGTTGGAGGAGAGCGAGAGAGAAAAGGATACAAAGTAGTGATCGGAGACTTGGAGGGGAGTTGCAGTGAGATTAGTAGAAGAACAGCATCTAGTAAAGATGAGGTCAAGCGTATTGCCTGCCTTGTGTGTAAGGGGGGACGGTGAGGTCAAAAGAGGAAAGAAGGAGGCATGAGTCAAAGGCAGACGTAGGGAGGTTAAAGTCACCCAGAACGGTGAGGGGTGAGCCATCCTCAGGAAAGGAACTTATCAAGGCGTCAAGCTCATTGATGAACTCTCTAAGGGAACCTGGAGGCTGATAAATGACAAGGATGTTAAACTTGAATGGGCTAGTGACTGTGACAGCATGGAATTCAAATGAGGAGATAGACAGATGGGTCAGGGGAAAGAGCGAATATCCACTTGGGAGAGATGTGGATTCCTGTGCCACCGCTGCGCTGACCAGATGCTCTCGGGGTATGCGAGAACACATGGTCAGACGAGGAAAGAGCAGTAGGAGTAGCAGTGTTTTCTGTGGTAATCCAGGTTTCCGTCAGCGCCAAGAAGTCGAGGGACTAGAGGGTAGCATAGGCTGAGATTAACTCTGCCTTGTTAGCTGCAGAACGGCAGTTCCAGAGGCTGCCGGAGACCTGGAACTCCACGTGGGTCGTGCGCGCAGGGACCACCAGATTAGAGTGGCAGCAGCCACGCGGTGTGAAGCGTTTGTATGGCCTGTGCAGAGAGAACAGGGATAGACAGACACATAGTTGACAGGCTACAGAAATAGGCTACAATAATGCAAAGGAGATCGGAATGAAATTAACTAAACATCTGGGAAAGCGAGAGAGCGGGGCCTCCCTCACTTACGTTTCACTGAAACACTCAACTATAACTCTCCCAACTTCCACTTTAGAAATTATAATTGTTGTAAACTACAGCGGTTCAATGTTTTCTAGGAATAGACTAACTTAGTTTATTCAGCTAGCTAACTTGGTACAGTATTCTTCCGTGAAAACCGTCCAGGGCACCGAATCCTATGACGTCATAGCCAACTAGCATGCCAGCCTCCAATAACACAGTTTAGCACCAATACTCGGTTACAACAAACCACCAGTGTGTTAACACGCCAAACATATCATTCATGTCCGTGTCTAACGTTGTGTAAAGTTTTGGGTTCGTTTTTACAGTTTGAGTGAGTACTTAGTCAACTTATTCAGCCAGTTAGTTAGCTAGAATAGTTAGCATACTAGCTAGCCATTGCTCTCTGCCAACGAACCAACCCCTCCTCCCACGGCACGAAACACAGAGAGAGCCAAGCTAACGTTAACTAGTCACCCATGTCCCGAATTCCCTTGAACGACTCTGGTTACCAGTATGTAAAAACAAAACAAAAATGTCAGGAATGCAATCAATGGAAACAAAATGAGTACCGGTAACTGAATTGGAAATGCTGAACTGCACTGTGGACTCCCTCTCTGTGTGTGTGTGTGTGTGTGTGTGTGTGTGTGTGTGTACAGTGTTCTCTCAAGACTCAAGCTATTACACCCATTCCCCCAAGCAACATATTTGTCTGAGGTAAGAGCTCACCTTGTGAATTCCTTGTGGTCTTAGGACAGCATTGCATTTTTACTCACATACACTTAACTCTGAGCTGTTAGCAAGCAGTAAAATGGGTTGTTGGACTCCTGACCTTACCAGGGTCATTCAGGGAGAGACTAGTATCGAGGGGATCAATGACATTCAAAAGTCAGCCAGTTTGTGGTAATACATTCTCTTTTTTACCTCTACAAGGACCAGGAAGTCATTTTGACATAAGAAAAATATATTCTGATATATTCTGATATAAGAGAGATGTGCCAAATGAAACAAGACCTGTTTCTTAATGTAATCAATTAAATGTATATTTTTTTCAATTGCCAATCTATCATGCACAAACTCTGTCCAACATTTTGCCAGGGTTATTCAAATATTTCTCATTACCATGTTGATGACTGATTATTTCAAATTAAGTTTATCTTAGCTGTCTCCTCCTGTTATGATACTGGGTGCTGTTATTGAATTATTTATAATACATATTTTGCTGTATAAACATGGTCAAATATTATTCAAATATTTACTTTGAACAGCATTGGGTTGTTTGTAATGAGTCAAATTGTTTGGCAGCTGAGAGCGAGGTGTGTGTCATTACATTCACATTTTAGTCATTTAGCAGACGCTCTTATCCAGAGCGACTTACAGACACAAAGGCAAAATTGGCTATATCGTAAAAAATCATAAATTAAAATAAGCTTTTTGGTCTTAATTTAAGGTTAGGTTTAAACTTTGTGGCTGTGGTAACTAGGGACGACCGGGGTGTGTTCAAGCCGATCGTTTACAATTCTACAGACATGCGCACGGCGCTTCGGTTTGAAGAGAATACGCCATATTGAATCACGGTAGACTTCTGCTAGCTGTTTGAAAAGGACAACTCTTCATTTGGTTTGGAGTTACCATTTCTCTGTCTTTGTAACACGGTTTATCACATTTATTTAGTCCGGGCAGTCGTGTATTTTTAACGGCCACATTTATTTGCTTGAAGTGGGTTCAGAAAAAAATTGTTGAATGGATCCGAGGGTGGCTTGGAATCAGCCCGAGCAGAAAGGACCTGCGAACGCTTTATGGATGCGAATCTGGGAGATTTCTCAGGTACGAGCAACCTCCGGCCAGCTTCATCATAATCTGAACCACAACCTGTGTGTGAATTATCCAGCATTGGACGTTTATAAAAATGTTGCGGCATCGAGCAATAGCATTTGCAGCAACACCACCGCTAGCCTGAGCAGCAGCCATCACTGTATTTCAAACGGCACTACTAACCACCGCACTGCATTTTCCTCCTTCGGGTCAACGTTACCCAACGGCAATGTACAGAACATATTGACCCCGTCAAACGCGAACGGTACCAGTGTAACGACAGATTTGGGAGATAGTGAAATGCCCCAAAAGACGGGATCTATCTCGTCTTCAGTGGAATCTGGAACGGATAGTCCATCTTCGAACTGCTCTTTGGGAAGGAATAGCGGTGGAAATGTAACGGGAAATATTAATAAAAACCCTGGAGGTGCCAATCTGTTCTTTAGCTTCAGTGAAAGCATGCATAATAATGTCAACCAATACCACCAAAGGCATAATCAGGATCACCCGCAGTACAATTTCCAACATAATTGTGTGAAGCGTCACCCGCCTGCACCCTTGAATAACCACACTCACCATCCAGGCCGAAGGAAAAGTGACAACAAGGCGAGCACCTATGGGATGAATTACTTGCTTTCTAACTGGACTAATGGCAACTATGTTAGTTCGGGGACTGGGACTCCTTGGAAGACGAGGAAATACAGCCCCGGTGTTGATGGGTGAGTATTTTTGATAGGGCCATTGCCCCCAGTAGAATTGTTTGACGCCAACGCACAGATAGAACAATGAGCCAGATATTTCACCGGATGTATAAATGTGAAACATCCGGTTGGCGTTTCCACTCACTACCAAATATGGGGATGAGAGGAAGCCCATTGGCCGGCAGTGGGAGAAGATTGAGCGAGATGGATTTTTGCCGACATTCTGCAAAATGTGTCAATTAAATATTTGATCAGCAAAATTTCTCATCGATTAAATATTTGATCTCCATGCAGTTTTGTTTCATAAACTGTCATATGTACCTAACAGATTGGATTGAGTTTTGTAGACTTTACCCTTTGCCAAAGTTCCAAAAAATTGCGTTGTTTAGAAGTGCAAGGGCGAATTGAGTTATTACACACACGCGTTTCACAGAGTAGGCGTCCCCTAACGGAAATATACAATTAAATACTGGAACGCGCCAATGGAATCTCAATAGCTCGTGCGTGGCTCTGCCCACCTTGCTTGTTCTGTCCACTGATTAATTTGCGACCGTTGGAAACAACAGGCTCTGGTCTATCTTGAGTTAGTTATAATCTTTGGCTAACTTGCTAATGTTAACCGCGAAAGCTAGCTATCATGGTTTCCTATTCCTACTAGCCACTTTTATTTATGATTGTAAAAATATGTAATCTTGTCATTCATAAAGTCAATCAGTTAACGTGTCATTTTGGTGTTTGTTTGATTTGCTGCACGGGCGATAGTAATGCGAATCTTAATTTTTTGCTCGATGGCTACTTAGCTAGCTAGATTGGACTGCGCTCTGCAGTGGCTAGCCAGTTTTTACTTATTAGCAGTGAGTTAGCTAGCTTGCTAAGCAAGTAGCGGCTAACTAACGCTTTGGTATGGTTAGTTTGCTAACTGATTCCTTTGATATTATTGTTGATTAGACTAGCTAACGTTAGCTATATATTTACCTGTTGGTGACCATTGCTATAAAATCAGAGGCTGCAACAAGAGCCTAACTAACTACTATATTAGGAGTAAGAAGGCTATCAATAACTTATCTTTCTTCAGATTAGCTGAAAATACAAAATCATGTTATAATTTTAAAGCTGTTTATATTGCCCAAAACATGCATACAAGAGCTCTCAAATTATTATTTCCTTTAGTATGCACAGAAGCATCCCAAAGGATCACGGGTTGCATGTTTCGTCACAATATTGTTTTGAATGTTAGTTTTGGACTGATGCCCGATTGAGCATTCTACTCAATGCATCGTCAATGATGAAGATTTCATCAAACGTGCATGACAGTGGCTTGGAAATACAAGGAGGCAAATAGTTAGTAGGGAAACCTTCTGTCTTAATTTTGATGTCGCCAGATTGACTTTAGATGTAGTAATAACGTTAGCTAGCTATAATTGAGGAGAGGCCACCGGATTTTAGCTAGCTATTGTTGACGAACTTTGCTACCTGATGAGAACATTGATCGGTCTAAAGTAAATTTGACGACATAATGCAGGCAAAGTTGTTTCCTAATAAATATTTTCCTACTTTAGCAATGTAATTTTATTTCCAGGCACTATAGTGTAATCTAGACGCAATAGTAGTTAGCCTCCATCCAGAATGACTGGGTTTATCACCACATTAGGGCACCTGGCACTATGGAACCACCGGTTTAGGGCGGTTTGAGAACGTTCATAACAATGGCATGACGTGATGGAGGTGCAACCATGAGTACAGGAAGCACCCAATGTGTTGCATGAACTTTTTTAATTTATTTTATTAACTAGGCAAGTCAGTTAAGAACAAATTCTTATTTACAATGATGTCCTACCAAAAGGCAAACTGCCTCCTGTGGGGACAGGGCTGGGATAAAAAATATAGGACTAAACACACATCACGACAAGAGAGACACCACAACACTACATAAAGAGAGATCTGGGAATTTTCTGTGCAAGAATTTGGACCTGGTTGGTCAGGAAAGCAACATTTGCCCATTGCTCACAATGAAGGAGTTGTAAAAATGAATTGGACCCGAACAAACACACGACACCCCTTTTCAATTGTATATTTTTGTGTTTTACCAGCTGAAATGGTTAGGCCTGCTATATTCTCCCCAGTCTCCATGGACAGTTGTAAAACCCATAGGTTTCATTTGAATTGAACTGAGGAGTACAGTGATTGACCTCTAGTGGGGCCCTTGCACACTGGTGGCATTGCAAGAGCATGCTGTGCCCTGAACCAGAGAGGAAGAGAGGGCCAATTCGGCTGAAAATCTCTATACCTCCAGCATGTGGTGTTTTTCCGTTGTTTCGCCCACCAAGACAGGAGTTTTTGTATGGAGTATCTAATTTGGTCAACAAAAAATGAATGGCTTATTTGCTACGTGAGGTTTATTTGATCTAATGTAAGTTTCGTAATGCTTAAGTTGTTATGAGTGTACTGGACACGTGACATCCCGGCAACTTTGAGAAAAAACTATTTATCGGAGTTGCATATTTATGGTATGAGGATAAAAGCATAGCATCTCTCCATTTGAAATACAGACGGTTGATGTCAAAACCCCTCATAGAATATTCAAAAATGGATTACAATAATGAGATGGATCCACCAATCCAAAGAAAGGATAGGAAGGAGCTGAACAGCCCGCCATGCCGCTTTGTGGACAACGACTCCCATTGCTAGATCGGAGAGACTTGTATCTTGTCAGTATATCCATAATCTTTACCTGAACTGAAGGCTTTTCAGTTTTGAGCAGAACATTGAACATTTTTAATGGGCCATCATTGTTTCATGGGTGCAAATGTAGGCTAATGTACAGATTGTAATACCTGGTTGTGCTAAAATTCAGTCTATGGCTGCACACGATCGTTATGGTGTGAAAAATGTCAATTAACATCAGTGTATACAATTTTAGTATAGGTATGTGATCTGTACAGAAATTGAACCCACAACCATGCCATTGCTAATGCCATGCTCTTACAGGACCATGTGTCGTGCTTTTATTGAATGAAGAACAACATTTGAGTAATGTTCCAAAACCATGGGACAGAACCCTAATCAATTATAAGAATTATTCTCTTCTCTATTCAAGTATATTATATTCTAGTATATTCTATTCTATCTGTTCTCTATTCTAGCATATTCTATTCTCTCCTAGTATATTCTATTCTCCACTGAACAAAAATATAAACGCAACATGCAACAATTTCAAAGATTTTACTGAGTTACAGTTCATATAAGGAAATCAGTCAATTGAAATAAATAAATTAGGCCCTAATCAAATTTATTGGTCACATAAACATATTTAGAAGATGTTATTGCGGGTGTAGCGAAACGCTAATCTATGGATTTCACATGACTGGGAATACAGATATACTCTGTTGGTCACAGATGCCAAAAAAAAAAAAGTGGGGCGCGTGGATCAGAAAACCAGTCAGTATCTGGTGTGACCACCATTTGCCTCATGCAGCGCAACACATCTGCTTCACAAAGAGATGATCAGGCTGTTGATTGTGGCCTGTGGAATGTTGTCCCACTCGTCTTCAATTGCTGTGCGAAGTTACTGGATATTGGCAGGAACTGGAATACGCGGTCGTACGCGTCAATCCAGAGCATCCCAAACACTTCTTCTGAGTATGCAGCCCATGAAAGAACTGGAACATTTTCAGCTTCCAGGAATTGTGTACAGATGCTTGCAACATGATTATCATGCTGAAACAATAAAGGTCATGGCGGCGGATGAATTGCACGACAATGGGCTTCAGGATCTCATCACGGTATCTCTCTGCATTCAAATTGCCATTGATAAAATGCAATTGTGTTCGTTGTCCGTATTTTATGCCTGCCCATACCATAACCTCACCGCTACCATTGGGCACTCTGTTCACAACTTGACATCAGCAAACCGCTCGCCCACACTTCGCCATCCACGTGGTCTGCGGTTGTGAGGCCGGTTGGACGTAATGCCAAATTATCTGAAAACGACGTTGCAGAGGCAGCTTATGGTAGAGAAATTAACATTCAATTCTCTGGCAACAGCTCTGGTGGACATTCCTGTGGTCAGCATGCCAATTGCACACTCCCTCAACTTGAGACATCTGTGGAATTGTGTTGTGTGACAAAACTGCACATTTTAGTGACCTTTTTATTGTCCCCAGCACAAGGTGCACCTGTGTAATGATGATATGCCACACCTGTCAGGTGGATGGATTATCTCGCCACCATGGGGCACTCTGTTCACAATGTTGATATCAGCAAACTGCTTGGCCCACACAACACTGTACATGCTATCTGCCCGCTACAGTTGAAACCGGGATTCGTCTGTGAAGAGCACAGTTCTCCAGCGTGCCAGTGGCCATCAAAAGGGAGCATTTGCCCACTGAAGTCGGTAACGTCAGGTCAAGACCTTGGTGAGGACGATGAGCACGCAGATGAGCTTCCCTGAGATGGTTTCTGACAGTTTGTGCAGAAATTCTTCGGTTGTGCAATCCCACACTTTCTTCAGCTGACCGGGTAGCTGGTCTCCGATGATACCGCAGGTGAAGAAGCCAGATGTGGAGGTCCTGGCGTGGTTACACGCGGTCTGCGGTTGTGAGGCCGGTTGGGCGTACTGCCAAATTCTCTAAAACGATGTTAGAGATGGCTTATGGTAGAGAAATGAACATTACATTCTCTGGAAATAGTTGGTGGACATTCCTGCAGTCTGCATGCCATTTGCACGCTCCCTCAAAACTGGAGACATCTGTGGCATTGTGATATGTGACAAAACTGCACATTTTAGGGGCCTTTTATCGTCCCCAGCACAAGGTGCACCTGTGTAATGATCATGCTGTTTATTCAGCTTCTTGATATGCCACACCTGTCAGGTGGATGGATTATCTTGGCAAAGGAGAACTGCTCACTAACAGGGATGTAAACAAATTTGTGCACAACATTTTAGAGAAATAAGCTTTTTGTGTATATGCAACATTTCTGGGAGCTTTTTATTTCAGTTCATGGAACATGGGACCAACACTTTACATGTTGCGTTTATATTTTTGTTCAGTGTAGTATATTCTATTCTCTACTGTAATATATTCTCTTCTCTATTCTAGTATATTCTCTATTCTAGTAGATTCTATACTCTATATTCTCTCCAGGGTCCTAGTAAGTGATAGTGACGGTCTCTCTGCGCAGTGTTTCATTCTGAAATCATAGCATAGCGTTTAGGCCTATTCCTAGTGAATAAATAATTTTGCTGACCAGTACTACTGTTGTTCCTTCCCAGGGGATGTGGATGACTTATGGTGGTACATATAAAAATTTTCCTAGATGGCTTCTACACTAATACCACACATATAGTTCTATGGGATGTCTGGGATGTTGATGTTGTAAGGGATGTTGAGCTTATTTGAAAGCCTGTATCAAGTGACTTTGGGTTCTAGAAAAGCCCTATAGAAGTCCAATTTTTTAAATTATTAATAATAATAATATCAACATAGGACTTGTATAAAAACATCTCTGCTTCCATGATGGTCTTACATTTTCCCCAAAAAGACCTAGCTACATGGTGACATGATGACCTTTGAATTCATGAAACAGAAAATGTAAATCAACCTATTATTTGACTGGTTTAGTATCGGTTGAGCAACTGTGTGCATGTTGTTAACCCTCTCCTCTCCCTGTTCTCCTCTCCCTCCCCAGTCTCCATGAGGAGGTGGTGGACTTCTACAACTTCATGTCTCCCAGACTGGAGGAGGCTGCTATGAGGAAGGAGGTGGTCAACAGGATCGAGACGGTCATCAAGGAGCTGTGGCCTACTGCCGACGTGAGGACACACACACACACACCAGAGCTGGGCATTGAACCAGCACATCAGACATTTTAGCCATTTGTCTACAAATATTTGTACAATATAGGTTTTTTCTCTCTCTCCAGGTGCAGATATTTGGCAGCTTCAGCACTGGACTCTACCTACCCACAAGGTAAGAGAGCAGCCTTGTTGTGTAATGTGTTGAGTCTTGTTCTCAGAATGTGCTCCAGGTGCTTGGCCACCAGTTGGCCTAACACCATCTTTCTCTGTTGCCATAGTGACATAGACCTGGTGGTGTTTGGGAAGTGGGAACGCCCGCCATTGCAGCAGTTGGAACAGGCCCTCCGGAAACACAACGTGGCAGAACCTTTCTCCATCAAAGTGCTGGACAAAGCTACGGTGAGTTGGTGCTGTGTTTTTTAAGTATGCTCACGCGATCTGTTGGGATAGCTCCAATGCTGTCCGAACTAATAACCTCTTAAACTCTGAGTGGTTGTTTTGGGCCGTGTACCCACTCAGTCAATTTCGTTCAGAAAATAGAAAGTGACTTATCATTCGAAAGCTACAGCACTTGTCGTTTTGGAAATCGATCTCAAATCTCACTGCTGACAATGTCATATGAATGCCCCCGCTACTGCCCACCCTACAGGCCATAAGTCATGTGCTATGGTCATATTCATAGTGTGTAATTTAGGTGAAGTCACAAAAAGTGCAAAAATGTTGTATGCCTGGAAAGGGTACACCCTGGTGGTCCTCATAATGCATTTCTTTACCATCCACATTTAATATGACATTACCTTGACTGTATCCTCCATATTCGCCGTTGATCAATATCACTCGTTTCCAATGGGAAAATAAGTTTGAAGTTTCCTCGCCTGTCTGATAACTAGAAAGTCCCGATCACTAGAGTCATTTTAAGATGTCATGCTTGAAAATCCGTTCAGGCATTTTCGCACAGTGAGGTACTACCCAAACCAGACGCATCTGGTTTTCGCGTTCTCAAGTCACATCATGTGATCTTCTAGTGGACGAACTGGAAATCAGACATGAGATCTGATCAGTGAAAAGGTTACGACTTCAGCTTTATGTACAGTACCAGTCAAAAGTTTAGACACACCTACTCATTCAAGGGTTTGTCTATATTTGTACTATTTTCTACATTGTAGAATAATAGTGAAGCCATCAAAACAATAAAATAACACATATGGAATCATGTACTAACCAAAAAAGTGTTAAACAAATCAAAATATATTTTATATTTGAGATTCTTCAAATAGCCACCCTTTGCCTTGATGACAGCTTTGCACACTCTTGGCATTCTCTCAACCAGCTTCACCTGGAATGCTTTTCCAACAGTCTTGAAGGAGTTCCCACGTATGCTGAGCACTTGTTGGCTGCTTTTCCTTCACTCTGCGGTCCAACTCATCCCAAACCAACTCATTTGGGTTGAGGTTGGGTGATTGTGGAGACCAGGTCATCTGATGCAGCACTCCATCACTCTCCTTCTTGGTCAAATAGCCCTTAAACAGCCTGGAGGTGTGTTGGGTCATTGTCCTGTTGAAAAACAAATGATAGTCCCACTAAGCGCAAACCAGGTGGTGCAGAATGCTGTGGTAGCCATGCTGGTTAAGTGTGCCTTGAATTCAAAATAAATCACAGACAGTCACCAGCAAAGCACCCACACACCATCACACCTCCTCCTCCATGCTTCACGGTGGGAATCACACATGCGGAGATCATCCGTTCACCTATTCTGCGTCTCACAAAGACACAGCGGTTAGAACCAAAAACCTTACTTTTGGACTCATCAGACCAAAGGACAGATTTCCACCGGTCTAATGTCCATTGCTCGTGTTTCATGGCCCAAGCAAGTCTCTTCTTCTTATTGGTGTCCTTTAGTAGTGGTTTCTTTGCAGCAATTCGACCATGAAGGCCTGATTCACACAGTCCCCTCTGAACAGTTGATGTTAAGATGTCTGTTTACTTGAACTCTGAAGCATTTATTTGGGCTGCAATTTCTGAGGCTGGTAACTCTAATGAACTTATCCTCTGCAGCAGAGGTAACTCTAGGTCTTCCATTCCTGTCGTGGTCCTCATGAGAGCCAGTTTCATCATAGTGCTTGATAGTTTTTGCAACTGCACTTGAAGAAACGTTCAAATTTCTTGAAGTGTACCATATTGACTGACCTTCATGTCTTAAAGTAATGATGGACTGTTGTTTCTCTTTGCTTATTTGAGCTGTTCTTGCCATAATATGATCTTGTTCTTTTACCTAATAGGGCTATCTTCTGTATACCACCCCTACCTTGTCACAACACAACTGATTGGCTCAAACGCATTAAGAAGGAAAGAAATTCCACAAATTCACTTTTAAGAAAGCACACCTGTAATTTAAATGCATTCCAGGTGACTACCTCATGAAGCTGGTTGAGAGAATGCCAAGTGTGCAAAGCTGTCATCAAGGCAAAGGGTGGCTACTTTGAAGAATAACACATATTTTGATTTGTTTAACACTTTTTTGGTTACTACATGATTCCATATGTGTTATTTCATAGTTTTGATATCTTCACTATTATGAATGTGAACAAAACGGTAGTATCAAGTAGGCCTAGTAAACAAAATATCAGATCGATAAAGGCATGACACAATCTATATTTAGGCTAGTTACATTAACAGTAAACAAACGCAGTAAATAAAAGGCGAATGGAGATCCAAATAACCAAAACATCCTACTACAGTTAGATGCAGCCATGCACAGCTGTCTTGCCAAATAAATAGGCCTATAGGCCCACATCACCTTTTTCACATCTAGAAAGGCATGGCTCTCCAGGTCAAGGGCACACAGGGCCTCCACCAGTTGGCTGTTGTGTTCGCTGAATCGTTCTGACATTTCACCAATAATGCATCCAAGAACAGTCTTTTACACTCAGTCTGTTCTCCTCTGTACTGCTAATAACACTAGCACTTTTTACAGCTAGCTAAGAAACTAACTCAACTCTGTAGTGGTGGGGCGTGAAGCAGAGTTGTGTAAAGCAGCTTCAACGGTAAACTTGACCCCGCCCTTATAAATTAAATATTACAGGCAGAGGCGTGTCGTGTTATTCACTTAGCCTACCACCAAAGGAGTCTTACCGAACCGCCCCAGGTGCTTTCCATATCCCCCTTCACACACTGCGGCGCACTCTGTCCATTGGACTGACGCAGTGCAGCAGAAATACAGATTTTGCGGCAACCTGTCACTCAATCATCATTTAAACATTTTAGCAATTTTTATATAGGGACATTAAACTAAAGCTGAGGGGGCACAAGTTTGAACTGAAGGGGGCTAAGCCCTTTTTGCCCCCTTGTGGAGCCGGCTCTGTAATAGTCACGTTGTTGCTGTACACCTGTATCAGAATCCCACGGCACTTACCCTTCTAACAGTACTAAGCATGTGTTTGTAGGACTTACATTTTGATTTCAAAACTATATCTAATTAGGGTAGGTTACAATGTGTGTCGCTTAGAAAATGACACCAAAGGGCATCAGAATTTAACAGGATAAACAAGTAGATGAGACTTAGTTTAATGTTCGACAAGTGTGTACTAAGGATTAGATCTGAGAATTGAGCGGAGACAAAAGTGAAATGGATGTGAAATAAACGTTTTATTTATTTTATGAAAAGTTAATGTTTCTCTATTCTCTCTCCCAGGTGCCAATCATCAAGCTGACTGACCAGGAGACGGACGTCAAAGTGGACATCAGCTTCAACGTGGAGACAGGAGTCAAAGCTGCTCTCTTCATCAAGGACTACACCAAGGTGAGAACACTAGCATTTGTAGTTTTTATTTGAACTTTATTTTCCCAAGTTGTCGCATTAGGTCAAAATACTATTTTTTAAATGGGAGACCTGAATGGCTAGAAGGATCAGTGCAACAATAGTTCCCAGGTGCAGGGTACGCAAACTGCCTTATAAAAGGAATCGAAATAGGCTTATCCCACTGTCGCTCCCATATTGGACTTTCTTTTGTGTTAAACTTCAGGCTACTGAAATACTGAACTACTGTCAATGTGGAATGCATTTACTATCACTGTAGCAACAGAAGCACTACCTCTTCACAACTACAGTCCACACCATACAGTGTCTTTAAAAAGTATTCATACCCCTTGACTTATTCCACATTTTGCTGTGTTACAGCCTAAATCTAAAATGTATTAAATTGACAATACCCCCAAAAAACGGTGAAAACATGTTTAGACATTTTTGCAAATTTATTGAAAATGAAATACAGATACACTACCGTTCAAAAGTTTGGGGTCACATCATGTCCTTGTTTTCGAAAGAAAAGCAATTTTTTTGGCCATTAAAATAACATCAAATTGATCAGAAATACAGTGTAGACATTGTTAATGTTGTAAATGGCTATTGTAGCTGGAAACGGCTGAGAATTTTAATTTTATATCTACATAGGCGTACAGAGGCCCATTATCAGCAACCATCAGTCCTGTGTTCCAATGGCACGTTGTGTTTTCTAATCCAAGTTTATCATTTAAAAAGGCTAATTGATCATTAGGAAACCCTTTTGCAATTATGTTAACACAGCTGAAAACTGTTGTGCTGATTCTAAAGAAGCAATAAAACGGGCCTTCTTGAGACTAGTTGAGTATCTGGAGCATCTGCAATTGTGGGTTCGATTACAGGCTCAAAATGGCCAGAAACAAACAACTTTCTTCTGAAACTCGTCAGTCTGTTCTTGTTCCTAGAAATGAAGGCTATTCCATGCGAGAAATTGCCAAGAAACTGAAGATCTCGTACGCTGTGTACTACTCCCTTCACAGAACAGCGTAAACTCGCTCTAACCAGAATAGAAAGAGGAGTGGGTGGCCCCGGTGCACAACTGAGCAAGAGGACAAATACATTAGTGTCTAGTTTGAGAAACAGACGCCTCAAATGTCCTCAACTGGCAGCTTCATTAAATAGTACCCGCAAAACACAAGTCTCAACGTCAACATTGAAGATGCGACTCAAGGATGCTGACCTTCTAGGCAGAGTTGCAAAGAAAAAGCCATATCTCAGACTAGCCAATAAAAATACAATATTAAGATGGGCAGTCTGAGAAATTGCTTTTTCTTTGCAACTCTGCCTAGAAGGTCAGCATCCCGGAGTCGCCTCTTCACTGTGTTTTAGGTTATTGTTCTGCTGAAAGGTGAATTAATCTCCCAGTGTCTGGTGGAAAGCAGACTGAAACAGGTTTTCCTCTAGGATTTGCTTAGCACCATTTTGTTTATTTTTTATAATAAACTCTCTAATCCTTGGAAATGAGAAGCATACTCATAACATGATGCAGCCACCACCATGCTTCAAAATATGAAGAGTGGTACTCAGTGATGTGATGTGTTGGATTTGCCCCAAACATAACGCTTGTATTCAGGACATAAAGGACATTTCTTAGCCACATTTTTTGCAGTTTTACTTTAGTGCCTTATTGCAAACAGGATGCATGTTTTGGAATATTTGTTATTCTGTACAGGCTTCCTTTTCACTCTGTCAATTAGGGTTAGTATTGTGGAGTAACTACAATGTTGTTAATCCATCCTCAACTATCTCCTATCACAGACATTAAACTCTAACTGTTTTAAAGTCACCATTGGCCTCATGGTGAAATCCCTAAGCGGTTTCCTTCCTCTCCGGCAACTGAGTTAGGAAGGACGCCTGTATCTTTGTAGTGACTGGGTGTATTGATACACCATCCAAAGTGTGATTAATAATTTCACCATGCTCAAAGGGATATTCAATTCTGCTTTTTTATTTTTACCCATCTGCTAATAGGTGCCCTTCTTTGCGAGGCATTGGAAAACCTCCCTCGTCTTTGTGGTTGAATCTGTGTTTGAAATTCAAATCAAATCAAATCAAATCAAATTTTATTGGTCACATGCGCCGAATACAACAGGTGCAGACATTACAGTGAAATGCTTACTTACAGCCCTTAACCAACAGTGCATTTATTTTAAACAAAAAAGTAAGAATAAAACAACAACAAAAAAGTGTTGAGAAAAAAAGAGCAGGAGTAAAAATAAAGTGACAGTAGGGAGGCTATATATACAATAGAATAAAGTGACAGTAGGGAGGCTATATATACAGGGGGGTACCGTTGCATAGTCAATGTGCGGGGGCACCGGCTAGTTGAGGTAGTTGAGGTAATATGTACATGTGGGTAGAGTTAAAGTGACTATGCATAAATACTTAACAGAGTAGCAGCAGCGTAAAAAGTATGGGGTGGGGGGGCAGTGCAAATAGTCTGGGTAGCCATGATTAGCTGTTCAGGAGTCTTATGGCTTGGGGGTAGAAGCTGTTGAGAAGTCTTTTGGACCTAGACTTGGCACTCCGGTACCGCTTGCCGTGCGGTAGCAGAGAGAACAGTCTATGACTAGGGTGACTGGAGTCTTTGACAATTTTGAGGGCCTTCCTCTGACACCGCCTGGTATAGAGGTCCTGGATGGCAGGGAGCTTTGCCCCTGTGATGTACTGGGCCGTACGCACTACCCTCTGTAGTGCCTTGCGGTCAGAGGCCAAGCAGTTGCCATACCAGGTGGTGATGCAACCAGTCAGGATGCTCTCGATGGTGCAGCTGTAGAATTTTTTGAGGATCTGAGGACCCATGCCAAATCTTTTTAGTCTCCTGAGGGGGAATAGGCTTTGTCGTGCCCTCTTCACGACTGTCTTGGTGTGTTTGGACCATGATAGTTCGTTGGTGATGTGGACACCAAGGAACTTGAAGCTCTCAACCTGTTCCACTACAGCCCCGTCGATGAGAATGGGGGCGTGCTCAGTCCTCTTTTTTTTCCTGTAGTCCACAATCATCTCCTTTGTCTTGGTCACGTTGAGGGAGAGGTTGTTGTCCTGGCACCACACGGCCAGATCTCTGACCTCCTCCCTATAGGCTGTCTCATCGTTGTCGGTGATCAGGCCTACCACTGTTGTGTCGTCGGCAAACTTAATGATGGTGTTGGAGTCGTGCCTGGCCATGCAGTCATGGGTGAACAGAGAGTACAGGAGGGGACTGAGCACGCACCCCTGAGGGGCCCCCGTGTTGAGGATCAGTGTGGCAGATGTGTTGTTACCTACCCTTACCACCTGGGGGCGGCCCGTCAGGAAGTCCAGGATCCAGTTGCAGAGGGAGGTGTTTAGTCCCAGGATCCTTAGCTTAGTGATGAGCTTTGAAATTCAATGCTCTACTGAGGGAGCTTAGATAATTGTATGTGTGGGGTACAGAGATGAGGTAGTCATTCAAAAATCATGTGCAACACTATTATTGGACTCGAAGTGAGTCCATGCACCCTATTGTGACTTAAGCACATTTTTACTCCTGAACTTATTTAGGCTTGCCATAACAAAGGGCTTGAATACTTATTGACTTAACACATTTCAGCTTTTCATTTTGAATATTATTATTATTATTTTAATCTATAAAAAAACACAAAATCTAAATTTCATCATTTAATTTCAGGCAGTAAAACAACAAAATATGGAATAAGTCAAGGGGTGTGAATTCTTTCTGAGGGTACTGTATATATTTTAAATTTGACTCTATACTCCAGCATTTTGGATTTGAGATGGAATGTTTCATATTGGGTGAGAATAGAGAATGTACACCTGCACATTGGGTCAGAGTGGTCTCATGTGCTGTAATGTAGGCTTTCTACAGGCCAGGGTTTTCCCACTCAAATGAACCTTGCTTTTACTTCTCTAGCCAATCCTATTAGATCTGCAGTAGTTCCTATGCCCTAGGGGTTAGATGGAGATTTGGTGATAGGCCTATAATATGCTGTCCGTAAAGGAATGTCTCTGACGTCCTGAATTCAATGACATAACCCAACATGCTTCTGTAATAGTCACCAGAAGCATAACTTATGATTCTTTGTCCCATTGACAACTGTAGTCCCAAAATCAGCATATGATAGAAAATGAGAACCTGTGAAAATGAGGCGAATTGTATTTCAAGTAGTGATCCTCATACTAAGTTACATATTTTCATTAAATGGAGACTTTTTCCTCATCTAATTTTGAATAATTTCAATTTTTAACCAGTGCTCTGCTCCTCAGACTGTGTAAATTGAGCAGGGATTCGTTTCTCTCCGTACCATTTTTTAAATATCTCTCCCCCCCCCAGAGGTATCCCGTGCTGCCTTACCTGATCTTTGTGCTGAAGCAGTTTCTGCTCCAGAGAGATCTCAACGAGGTGTTCACTGGAGGAATCAGCTCCTACAGCCTCGTCCTGATGGTCATCAGCTTCCTCCAGGTACGCACACACACTTTGTAATCTTGTATGACAGTGTACAGTTATGGCACTTGTGTTGTCCTAACATGTCTGCCTATTCTCTATCCATCCATCCAGCTCCACCCAAGGATTGATGCCAGTAGCCCCAACATCAACCTTGGCATCCTGCTGATTGAGTTCTTTGAGCTGTACGGCCGCCATTTTAACTACCTGAAGACTGGCATCCGCGTCAAGAACGGAGGGGCCTACATGGTCAAGGAGGACATGACGAAGGTTATGACCAATGGCTACAGACCCTCCATGCTCTGTATAGAGGACCCACTGATGCCAGGTGTGTATGTGCGTACATCTGGCGGTGTGCGGGACTGGGTGTTTGAGCAACTGTGTGTGTTTTCCATTGGTAATGGTGTTGGCCATAGTTTGTATGGGCCGATTCAGGTGTTCTAACCGTGTGTGTTCCAGGTAACGATGTTGGCAGGAGTTCGTACGGAGCCATGCAAGTCAAGCAGGTGTTTGACTACGCTTACATCGTCCTTGGTCACGCCGTGTCACCGCTAGCACGCTCCTACCCCAACAAGGACATTGACAGGTTGGTTCCCCCCATTTTTCAGAAAGTCTTCTGTATCCATCCGGCCTAGAAATGTTTGTACATGAATAAGTACAAAAGTTATCAAAGTAAAGATGGTCAAATAAATATGGTGGTTGTGATGGAAAGTGAAACTAATCCACTGCTGTGCAACATTTAAATCCTTCCCGTTCCTGTTCCTCACTATCCCTGCAGCACTTTGGGGAGGATAATCAAGGTGACCCAGAAAGTGATTGACTACAGGGAGTGGATCATGACTAAGTGGGGGGGAAGGCACCTCGCCCGCATGGAGAGCCGGGGTAAGAGCAGTGTGTGTACGAAATAACCTGTGCGTAACCTCTGCGTAAAATATGTCTTGACTGTCTTGTATGGCCGGTTCTGTATGTGTGTATATTGACCTGTGTGTGAAAGGGTAATCTTTGTTGTCTTGTATGGCAGTTTGGGAAGTGTGTGTTGCTGTGTATAATAACCTGTGTTTCTCTGTAGGTTCCGTCCTGGATCAGGACCCAGCAGGGTGTGTGTTGGGTGTAGGCGTGGAGGAACAGAGGGACTCAGTCTCCCCTCACAGTGCAGACTCTCCCATGTCCCTGTCCAGTCCTCACCAACACTCCTCAGCCTCCTCGGTCTCCTCGCTGTCCGGGTCAGACAACGTAAGGGCACAGACACACACACTGCAGTCTTTATGATTAACTCTATAAATGCAATTGTATGAATGAATTGACAGCTGGTCATGTTTTAACACCTCCTCTCTGCTGTGTGTTCCAGGACTCTGATTCGACGCCGTGCCCTGGCCCTCCTCCGGCGCTGCCCCCCTACACCCTCCAGGCTCTGGGTATGACTCTACCCCTGGGCCTGGCAATGGGCAAGCCTAGCATCAACCAGCAGCACCTCATCATGTCCCCTGGCTCACAGGTACAGAACCTAGCATCTACTGACCTTTGTGTTGTCAGAGAAGGGAGAGTTTAGCGTGATTTTCTGGAAGTGGGAGATTAGAAGTAGACTCAGCGATGCATGAAGTACAAATGATATCTGGCCAGTTTGTGCAACAACTAAGAGCGTTGAAGCACGAGGCTAAACTTCTCTGCTGTTTTGGTCCCGTAGCTACCACGTTGTAGCAGGGTGAAGCGCATCCGTTCACATCCACAAAGTCTTGCTTCTTAATGTCTGCGGTGCTGCTTGTGCCAGCATCATACCGCTGAGTCTACCATTTACATAAACCCCCCCCAAAAGAACAGCATTCCTGAATTTCCAGCACCATCTTATCATTAAGATTTGTCGATAGAGATATACAGTGGTGTGAAAGTGTTTGCCCCCTTCCTGATTTCTTATTTGTTTGCATGTTTGTCACACTTAAATGTTTCAGATCAAACACATTTAAATATTAGTCAAAGATGACACAAGTAAACACAAAATGCAGTTTTGAAATGAACGTTGTTATTATTAAGGGAAAACAAAATCCAAACCCACATGGCCCTGTGTGAAAAAGTGATTGCCCCCTACAACCTGATAACTGGTTGGGCCACCCTTAGCAGCAACAACTGCAATCAAGCGTTTGCGATAACTTCCAATGAGTCTTTTACAGCGCTGTGGAGGAATTTTGGCCCACTCATCTTTGCAGAATTGTTGTAATTCAGCCACATTGGAGGGTTTGAGCATGAACTGCCTTTTTAAGGTCATGCCACAGCATATCAATAGGATTCAGGACTTTGACTAGGCCACTCCAAAGTCTTCATTTTGTTTTTCTTCAGCCATTCAGAGGTGGACTTGCTGGTGTGTTTTGGATCATTGTCCTGCTGCAGAACCCAAGTTCGCTTCAGCTTGAGGTCCTTCAGGATTTTTTGGTAGACAGCAGAATTCATGGTTCCATTTATCACAGAAAGTCTTCCAGGTCCTGAAGCAGCAATACAGGCCCAGACCATCACACTACCACCACTACTTTTACGCCAGATGTAATGGAACACACACCTTCCAAAAAGTTCAACTTTTGTCTCGTCAGTCCACAGAGTATTTTCCCAAAGGTCTTGGGGATCATCAAGATGTTTTCTGGCAAAAATGAGACGAGCCTTAATGTTCTTTTTGCTCAGCAGTGGTTTTCGTCTTGGAAGTCTGCCATGCAGGCCATTTTTGCCCAGTCTCTTTCTTATGGTGGAGTCATGAACACTGACCTTAACTGAGGCAAGTGAGGCCTGCAGCTCTTTGGATGTTGTTGTGGGGTCTTTTTGTGACCTCTTGGATGAGTCGTCGCTGCGCTCTTGGGGTAATTTTGGTCGGACGGCCACTCCTGGGAAGGTTCACCACTGTTCCATGTTTTCAACCATTTGTGGATAATGGCTCTCACTGTGGTTCGCTGGAGTCCCAAAGCTTTAGAAATGGCTTTATAACCTTTTCCAGACTGATGGATCTCAATTACTTTCTTTCTCATTTGTTCCTGAATTTCTTTGGATCTCGGCATGATGTCTAGCTTTTGAGGATCTTTTGGTCTATTTCACTTTGTCAGGCAGGTCCTATTTAAGTGATTCCTTGATTGAGAACAGGTGTGGCAGTAATCAGGCCTGGGTGTGGCTAGAGGAATTGAACTCAGGTGTGATAAACCACAGTTGAGTTATGTTATAACAGGGGGCAAACACTTTTTCACACAGGGCCATGTAGGTTTGGATTTTGTTTTCCCTTAATAATAACAACCTTCATTTCAAAACTGCATTTTGTGTTTACTTGTGTTATCTTTGACTAATATAAAAATGTGTTTGATCTGAAACATTTAAGTGTGACAAACATGCAAACAAATAACAAATCAGGAAGGGGGCAAACAATTTTTCACACCACTGTATATATTTTCTATGAAATATAGTCTATCCCTTCTGTTTTTATTACTCACATCCCAGTAACAGGGATTGTGAAATGGTGATCTAACACAGTTTGTGATTGGACGTCTGATAGCTCAAAATGTCTCTCCCCCCTTCTTTCCAGGCGTGTTTGTCTTTGCCCAGTGGCCTGACGATGCACTCGTTACCTGGCAGACAGGTGGGTATAGACGGGCATCCCCTCGCCCCCTTCTTCCACATGACCCCCCCTACCCACCACCCTGCCCCCTCCAACCCCCAGCCTCTGTCCAGCCCCCACCCCGCCAGCCACACACACCAGGTAGGTGCTGGCCGCAAACACGGCTGCACACTAGACAGGGACAACCTCTCTTCTCTGTCTTTCTCGCTCCTTTAAGACTCTCCTTACCTCTCACTTTCTCCTTTCTGCTCTCTGTTTTGTTTTCCAACTCATCTTGCTTTCTCTCCTCCGTCTCGTTCTCTCCTCCTGTTCTTTCTCTGTTCTCTCAATCTGTCCCTCTTGGTTTCATGATTACATTGTTGTATTGTATATCTGCATGATTGAACTGAGTATAGGATTCCTTTTTGTAGAGCACTTTGCTTTTAGTGTGTGTGTTGATTCAGGTTTCAAACACTCAATGCTTTGAATTCTAATGCTTCATCCCTTCTTTCTTGCTCTCTCTCTCCAGAATGGTCCTAAGTTTCACATGAAAGGCTCCCACAATCCAGCTGTGATCCATAGTCCCGCCTTGGCCAACCACGCCCACCCTCTCTCACACACGCACTCACACACGCAGTACCGCCATACCTGGCGCCGCCGGAAGAGGGACAGCCTACCAGTCAGCCTGAGCAGATAAAGGATAAAACATCCTCCTCATCCTCTCATCCTCCCTTCATCCCTCTCTCATTCTGACTGATAGGGAGGACAGCTTGATGAGACAGTGCTCCCTGCTGTTCATCTTGGAGGACAGGCAGGCAGAGGCACCAGACCAGCATTGGGATTCATTCAACATTTTGGGCTGCTGAAGTTTGGCCCTGAGGAGGGAAAGAAGTGTAGCTCTGGGAAAACTCTTTCTCCATCGCTCATCCTCTCCCAATCTCTGCATGTTTTTTACTGCGCAATGAACCAACGGCCAACGCTACGGGAACGAGCAGTGTGGCTAGCGAACAGAACGCAGCCCAGCCCAGCCCAACGTGCACTGAGACCCCAAAACTTTTCCGCAGCTCTCCAGTCTTTCACTTCCTGTTTGGGATCCACATTTGTTTTCTTTTGGTAATGTTTATTGTTCACATTAATATAATTTTTTTTGCGCTTTGCCCTTTTTCACATACGTTCGAGGAGACTGAGGATAGTGACATCTTTGCCAGGTGGGAGTAGTGAAAGCCCAGTGTCTTGTGGTAAATTGAGTTTATTTTTGTTTTTTTGACTGGGTTGCGTTGTGAAGGCGACAACCTTTGTCCTTGAACCCTGCAGCCAAGCTGTATCTTTTTCAGTGTTCACACAACGGACGGTTTCTCATTTGTGCAATAACGTGTTCTATATATTTTTTTATCTTATCAATCTTTATTTAATGTTGTTATGCGTGTATGTAAAGGCATTTTGGTGTTTCTGTTTTTAAGATTGTAGTTTTATTGTAGTAGTTTTTTTGAAAATTTTGCAAAGAGTTTACAGAACCTTTCCCCAGATGGCCTCCGGTCTGGAGAGTGTGTGACGGAGTGTGTGTCTGTGTCAAGAGTGTGTGTCAATTGGTGAGCTGTTGGTGTCAAAGTATAGTCAACCCCCCCCATGGGTGTTTTATAATGTGTGGAAAGGAAGAATCAGAAGCAGCTAAGTCACTTCAGACTACTGCAATGCAACCTCTATTGTTTGACAGGTTAAAAAGTCTGTAATCTCACATTGTCACACTAGATGGAGCTCTTACTCACGCCCAATACCATAGCTGTAGTTTTAAAAATCCTTATCTTTATTTGGTGCTTGACTGAGTGAGTCAATGTGAGTGTGTGCGCATGTATCAGTCATAGGATGACTTAGTCACCCAACGTTTGTGCCATTTTTGCTACTCAGTCCTAGTGTAGTCTAGGGCTGAAAACTTTCCCATTGCAGGAGTTTAGCACAAGGCCAAGTACATATTGTATGCCCCAAGTGCGTTTCTGTTGGTGTATGTATGTAGGTATGTATGTATGTATGTCTGTCTGTCTGTCATTTTTTAAAGATGTGCATGGTCTAGTAAGTATGAGGGGTGGAGTTCGATAAAGGAACAGCCAAACTGACCTGAACTTGAAGATTGGTGAGTGGTGTGAAATGGCACCCTATCCCCTATGACAAGTAGTGAACTACATAGGGGATGGGGTACCATTTTAGACGTGCCCTAAAAGACTAGGTGCTCTAAAGGGTCTTTCTTAGCGGGGGAGAAAGTTCTGGGGTCGTCCGGAACAGTGGAGGAAAGGGAATAATTTTGATTCCATTCTGGAATCTTGTGTATATTTGATTGCCAGGTACTTCCGC
Organism: Coregonus lavaretus; assembly: GCF_964263955.1. Lineage (NCBI taxonomy): Eukaryota > Metazoa > Chordata > Actinopteri > Salmoniformes > Salmonidae > Coregonus > Coregonus lavaretus. The sequence goes on along the minus strand of NC_139990.1, from coordinate 12,594,947 downwards.
TAGTTGTTTGCAATGCCTTTTCTTTGTGCTTACTTCAGTGTGTGTGTGTGTGTCGTCTCTGCAGGCATACACTGTGTGTGGTGGAGGCTCAGCTCGGTAGCTACACACTGACCATACGGTGGTATTACTATGCAAGTGGGTTATTTTGTGTGCCCCAGTATTTCTGTTTCCAATGACAACCACTGCTTGTTGGATCGGAGTGATGTTACTGTAAACTCAAGTTAGAACGAATAGGCCTGTGATTGGTGGGCTAGGCTAAATGGTGGTTAGCCAGCCTCAGCCCAGTTACGAGTGAACCACAAAACTCTGTCTTTGTATGCAAGTCCTGATGTTTTAAGTCTCTAGTTCAGAAAGTCTATGGAAGGGCATGTGCGTATGTATAAGTGGTCGGGTATCTGTATGTCTGGCTTGTCTAAGAGAATAGCATGACTGGTTGTTTTAAATGACACCCTGTTCTCTATAGTGCATGCTATTGTTCCCTAGTGCTGGTCTAAAGTAGTGCCCTATATAGGGGTTAGGGTGTCATTTGAGACAACCACTTGAATAATATAAAAGTGCACATGGGGAGCGACTTGCACTCTGTAGTGGACGACTTCATACCCTCCCTAGTGCACTACAGAGTCCTCTACCCTTACTGAGACTGTGTTAGGCGCCAATGTCACTCTCTGTAATGTTACTATAGCAACTTTTAACCACCAATCAAAACTCAACCTGGCCAATTTACCGCCTTTGACAGGGTCGTCGGTCCCAAATGGCATCCTGTTCTGAATGTAGTGCACTACTTTTGATTAGATCTTTGTAGTCTCTTGTGGAAGGTAGCGGGGCTATGTAGGAAATAGGGTGCCATTTGAGACTTACCCATGTCTGCTTTTAGAGAGTAGAACCAGCATCTGTCAGAGAAGAGCTCAAACACTATTTATCTCTGGTTGGAGATTTGTCAAGCCTGTCAAAGTTGTCCACCATTTTTACAGATTCTATTAAGACTGAAATGCAGTGTGAAGTCTGTATGGATTCAACTCTGTGTGCATCCCAATGGTCTACACAAGCTTCCTCCCCTCCTTTCCTTTATCTGATCTGAAAGAAATTGGAACAGGTGAAAGCCAATCCCTTGGTAGATCTGCCATTTTTTTTTACAAAACTGTACTGATCGGAGAGATGTGGAGGAGAGGAAGCCTCTTTAGACCGTTGAGAACAAGAAACACATGTACACATAGATGCAATGTAATGCACTCCATTGCATCACAATGGGGGGATTTTAAACTTAACGGCTGCTGTTTTGTGAAAGGTGGCGGCTCTTCTGTCGTGGCCAAGTCATCTGAAGAGGAACTCCTAAAATGGTCGCCAAACTAGCAGCGGTCACAGAGTGACAGCCTGGCTTTTGTTTTGAACATTTTTTTATGTACCGGTATATTTTTTTCTATTTTATTTTTTAAATAAACATCTTAAAACTGCCAGTTGTCATCATAGTGATCTTGTCTTGTTTTTGTATGTGCTTAAGTCCCTTCTCTACAAGATGCAGAAAAGCATGATTATAAAATTAGGTCAAATGTGGTCCTGTACTTCTGCTCATCTACACTAGGTGGCACACAAGCTGCACACCCATAGCAAATGTTTCTATAACTAACCCAAGATGTACCAGAGCCTGTCGTTTCCGAATGAATCATAGTGGGCAGAACAAGCAAGGAGGTGGGCAGAGCCAAGCATGAGCTAGTGAGATCCTATTGGCATGTTCTAGTATTTATTTGCATATTTCCATTAGGGACCGCCTACTCTGAACTGCGTGTGTGCAATAACTGAATATGCCCTTGCACTCCTAAACAATGCCATTTTTTGAAACTTTGGCAAAGGGTAAAGTCTACAAAGCACAGTCCACTCTGTTTGTTACAGGTTTTGTAAACAGGAAAGTGTATGGAGATCAAATGTTTCAACGATGAGAAAATTAGCAGAATGTTGGCCAAAATCCATCTCGCTCCATCTTCTCCCACTGCCGGCCACTGGGCTTCCTCTCATCGCCATATGTGGTAGTGAGTGGAAACGCCAACATGTTTCAAACATAAAGAACATTTTTGGAACATTTTCCAAATGAATTAAAAATGAAAAAAAAAACGAAGATGTCTTGCGAATGTCTTCACACCCCAGAGTTAATACCAAAAATGGTGTAATCCCGCTGATAAAGAAAAATATCTTAGGGTTAGGTTTTCAGAAGACTGAGGTGGGTTTTCCTGTCCGGTAATATAGTCAAACAAAGCAGCATGTCTTGCCCTTAACTGCACACAGAGACGCATTCTGTCTCCTAGAGATGAAAATACTTTGGTGCGAAAAGGGCAAATCAATCCCAGAACAACAGCAAAGGACCTTGTGAAGATGCTGGAGGAAACAGGTACAAAAGTATCTATATCCACAGTAAATCGAGTTCTATATCGACATAACCTGAAAGGCCGCTCAGCAAGGAAGAAGCCACTGCTCCAAAACCGCCATAAAAAAGCCAGACTACGGTTTGCAACTGCACACAAAGATTGTACTTTTTGGAGAAATGTCCTCTGGTCTGATGAAACAAAAATAGAACTGTTTGGCCATAATGACAATTGTTATGTTTGGAGGAAAAAGAGGGAAGCTTGCAAGCCGAAGAACACCATCCCAATCATGAAGCACGGGGGTGGCAGCATCATGCTGTGGGGGTGCTTTGCTGCAGGAGGGACTGGTGCACTTCACAAAATAGATGGCATCATGAGGAAGGAAAATTATGTGGATATATTGAAGCAACATCTCAAGACATCAGTCAGGAAGTTAAAGCTTGGTCGCAAATGAGTCTTCCAAATGGACAATGACCCCAAGCATACTTCCAAAGTTGTGGCAAAATGGCTTAAGGACAACAAAGTCAAGGTATTGGAGTGGCCATCACAAAGCCCTGACCTCAATCCTATAGAACATTTGTGGGCAGAACTGAAAAAGCGTGTGCGAGCAAGGAGGCCTAAAAACCTGACTCAGTTACACCAGCTCTGTCAGGAGGAATGGGCCAAAATTCACCCAACTTATTGTGGGAAGCTCGTGGAAGACTACCCGAAACATTTGACCCAAGTTAAACAATTTAAAGGCAATGCTACCAAATACTAATTGAGTATATGTAAACTTCTGACCCACTGGGAATATGATGTGTGAAATAAAAGCTGAAATAAATCATTCTCTCTACTATTATTCTGACATTTCACATTCTTAAAATAAAGTGGTGATCCTAACTGACGTAGAACAGGGAATTGTTACTAGGATTAAATGTCAGGAATTGTGAAAAACTGAGTTTAAATGTATTTGGCTAAGGTGTATATAAACTTCCGACTTCAACTGTACATACCCCACCAGACACGCCAGACGCAAACCAAAAACAGATTTAATGCTTCGCTCCATTTTGTATAAATCCATGTCATCATGGAATGCCACCAGAAGTTACTCCGGCAAAAAGCAAGTTTAGCTAAAAAAAAAAACTGATAAAAAAACATATTGTATCACAGTGCCTCTCTAAAGATCTATTTTAACTGTACTGTATATATGAATAGTGTGTAAATAGTATTTTTGGTGTCTTTCCAATATATAACTCTTCTATAACTGTTCTGTACTTTGTCATGCATAGTATTTGTGCGTTTTATGTGGACCCCAGGAAGAATAGCTGCTGCATGTGCAGTAGCTAATGGGGATCCTAATAAACTAAATCTGGGCTTTGCTCCTTTCATATTTGTTTTTACCCTGACAAACTCCTCAGTCCCTGCCGGTGACAAGCATATCCATAACATGATGCTGCCACCACAAAACAGAGGGGTTCATTCTGTTTTGTGTTGTATTGTATTTGACCCAAGCCTGTCGTTTTTAATTTAGGCCAATTTCAGCCTGTTTTGGTGGGATGGAGTTTTGGACTCACTCTGCCTCACCAGGCTGTAAATTAGTTAATAGACCATTAAGAAATACGGTTCCAAACCTCTCTGCCAATAACAGCTAGTTTTCAGTTTTCCCCTCCCCACTCAGACCACTCCCAGACAGTTAGCAAAATTATTGTTTGAGAAATTGCTCTTTGCGAAGAAGCATTTTTTTGTTGTTGACCATTTTAATTGAAAAGTGTAATAAAACAATGTGTAGACGCTCTTGTCCAGAACAACTAGGGTTAAGTGCCTTGCTCAAGGGCACATCAACAGATTTTTCACCTAGTTGGCTCAGGGATTTGAACCAGCAACCTTTTGGTTAATGGCCCAATGCTCTTAACAACTAGGCTACCTGCCACCCAGGTTCGTAAATCACAGTTGATCAATCACAGTAAGGTTCTTAATTTGATATTGAGATAAAAATAGCTGCATTAGACCTTTAAATAACTGTCCAGTGAAAATTTCACTTTTAAAAGCTCATATTATGTTAACTCATACCCAAATAATGTTATTGACTCATCCTATACTCTTATATGTGGCCAAAGCATAAATGGAAGAAAATAAAACACTTTAAAAAAAAACACCTCAAACTTGTATCTTAAACAGACGTTTCAAAAATGCTTTCCTCATAGAGGATGATGTCATTATCCCGTGCACGATGAGCTGGCCAATCAGCGGTCTACTCACATTAATATTTTTAATGACCGTATACGCCCGCACCATTCTATTGTTGGGGTACGCCCACACCATTCCAACACAGAAAAGCAGATTTTTAACACACTTCATAATTTTGGGGTAGGAAAACTATAGTGCTTCACTCATATTGTAATTAATTATAGGTCATAGTTCATAGAAATCTGGAAACACTGGACACTTACTTGAATAGCCTTGTTGCGAACAGAGTGGATTTGTTTTAACACAGTCTTGATTCTTTTCACTTTTTCATACAGGCCAATAGTGGAGTGAATGCAACGTTGTTGATCCTCTGTATTTTCAAGTATTATGGAGGCAGCATCATGTTATGGGTATCCTTGTTACCGGCAGGGACTGGGGAGTTTGTCAGGATCAAAATAAATATGAAAGGAGCAAAGTCCAGCTAAAAAGTTAGAGGAAACCCGGCCTCAGTCTTCTTAATACCTAACCTTGGCATACAGTTTTATTTTTCAGCAGGACAGTTTCCAATAGGTGTTTAGTGTTCCTGAATGGTGCAGTCTCAGTCCTGACATCAATGACTCCCAACCAAATATACGGAGCTTGAGCAATTTAGACAAAAACAATGGATATGTGTTGCCCTAAGAGCTGTGCAAAGTTGGTCGAATCTTATTCTAAATGTTTCACAGCTGTAATGGCTGCCAAAGGTGCTTCCATCAAGTATTAACTCATATGCAATCAAGACATCTGAATTTTTTAAAATTAATTTGGAAAATGTTACATCATTTGTCTTTCATTTTGGAAATGTGTAGTAGGTTGTGTACATCGGTAGGAAGAAAATCCAATTTAATCCATTTTCTTATATAATTTTAAGGCTGAAAATGTGAAGACTGTGCAAGCCCACTGGGCACACACTGGTTGAATCAACATTGTTTCCACGTCATTTCAATGAAATTATGTTGAACCAACATGGAATAGACGTTGAATTGACATATGTGCCCAGTGGGAGGGGTGTGTAGAATTTCACTAGGCATTGACTGTAGATGCGTGTTGACCCTTAACCGAATGCCATGGTCTGTGTCTAATGTTTGGCTGATGGCTGATTCATGTCTCTAATAGTAAGTGTTTTACATGTTTTTCTCCTGTGTGTTTCTACAGGAATGGGCAGCATCGTGTTGAGATACCTGCCTGACATTTACATTTTACATTTACGTCATTTAGCAGACGCTCTTATCCAGAGCGACTTACAAATTGGTGCATTCACCTTATAGCCAGTGGGATAACCACTTTACAATATGTTTTTTTTTCTTTCTTTCTTTGGGGTGGGGTAAGGGGGGGTAGAAGGATTACTTTATCCTATCCCAGGTATTCCTTAAAGAGGTGGGGTTTCAAGTGTCTCCAGAAGGTGGTGAGTGACTCCGCTGTCCTGGCGTCGTGAGGGAGCTTGTTCCACCATTGGGGTGCCAGAGTAGCGAACAGTTTTGACTGGGCTGAGCGGAAACTGTGCTTCCGCAGAGGTAGGGGGGCCAGCAGGCCAGAGGTGGATGAACGCAATGCCCTGACAATAGGTACGTGTCCATATTGTTTGTGTGTCTGTCTGTATTTCTGTTTTATAACGATCTCTCTCTCCCTCCCCCCTCTTTCTGTCTCTCACATGCTCTCTTGCTCTCCTTACCCCATTACAAAGGCTTTTAAATGAACATAAATATGATGTGTGTTCTCGTATTAGGTTTCTGAGCTGAATAATTTTCCAGAGGGAGAGCGAAGGAGGTAGAGAGGCTGAGCGGGAGCGAGAGAGAGATGGAGAATGAGAGATGCCTCTGCGTTGTAAAGTAGCCAGCCTATAAGGGTTTCTCATCTGGATTAGTGTTCAGAGAGAGGGATGAGGAGGAGGGGGGAGAGGGATGAGGAGGAGGGAGGGGGGAGAGGGATGAGGAGGAGGGAGGGGGAGAGGGATGAGGAGGAGGGGGGAGGGATGAGGAGGAGGGGGGAGAGGGATGAGGAGGAGGGGGGGAGAGGGATGAGGAGGAGGGGGGGAGAGGGATGAGGAGGAGGGGGGAGAGGGATGAGGAGGAGGGAGGGGGGAGAGGGATGAGGAGGAGGGAGGGGGGAGAGGGATGAGGAGGGGGGGAGCGGGGGAGCGGGGTGAGGAGGAGGGGGGAGATGAGGAGGAGGGAGGGAGAGGGATGAGGAGGAGAGGGGGAGAGGGATGAGGAGGAGGGAGGGAGATGGATGAGGAGGATGGAGGGAGAGGGATGAGGAGAAGGGAGGGGGAGAGGGATGAGGAGGAGGAGGAGGAGGGGGAGGGATGAGGGGGAGAGGGATGAGGAGGAGGGGGAGAGTGGGATGAGGAAGAGGGGGGGATGAGGAGGAGGGAGGGAGAGGGATGAGGAGGAGAGGGGGAGAGGGATGAGAAGGAGAGGGGAGAGGGATGAGGAGGAGAGGGGGAGAGGGATGAGGAGGAGGGAGGGAGAGGGAGGAGGGGGGAGAGGGATGAGGAGGAGGGAGGGAGAGGGATGACTCGAAAGAGAAGAAAGGGAGAAGAGAATCAAAGGCTCTTAGATAAGACTGAGCACCTCTCTAGGTAATAACATCACAGAGAGTGATGGAGAGAGAGAAAGACAGAGAAAGACTGAGAAATAATAAGAGGGAGGTAGAAACACATGCAATTTGTCATGTTTCTCCTCTCCCCAACAAGTGTTGTCATATTTCCATCACAAATACAAACACAGTATCTGGCAACTATCCATGCCAAATACACACAGTGAATAGATCCTTGGGAAGCTATGTTTTGTCACCCATCCAAGACGGGGATAAATATTGGAAATGGCATGACAGTCCTATGCCAGCCTGCCTTCTGTTCACATACAGTGCCTTCAGAAAGTATTCATACCCCTTGGCTTATTCCACATTTTGTTGTGTTACAACCTGAATTTAAAATGGATTATATAGAAAAACCCTTGAATGAGCAGGTGTGTCCAAACTTTTGACTGGTACTGTAAGTATTCACAACCCTGAGTCAATACATGTTAGAATCACCTGGCAGTGGTTACAGCTGTGAGTCATTATGGGTAAGTCTCTAAGAGCTTTGCACACCTGGATTGTACAATATTTGCCCATTATTCTTTTCAAAATTCTTCAAGCTCTGTCAAATTGGTTGTTGATCATTGCTAGACTGTCACGCCCTGGCTCTAGGGACTCTTTTAAGTTGAGCCAGGGTGTGTAGAGTTTATGTTTTGTGCTCGTTGTGTCTAGTTTAGTTTTTGTATATCTATGTTGGCCAGAGTGGTTCTCAATCAGAGGCAACGAGTATCAGCTGTTGCTGGTTGTCTCTGATTGGGAACCATATTTAGTCAGGTGGTTTTCCCAGTGTTTGTGGGATCTTGTTCCGTGTTGGTTTGTGTTTTGCACCTGTGGACGTCACGTATCGATTTGTTGTTTTGTTCGTGTATCATTTAATAAATAAGTATGTTCACCTTCCACGCTGCGCCTTGGTCCTCTATATCCGACGATCGTGACAGAAGATCCCACCAATACAGGACCAAGCAGCGTGCCCAGGCAGGAGAGGAGAAGCGGCGCCAACCGGGCAGTCGTCGGACAGGCGAGGGGCACCCCCAATACATTTTTAGGGGGGGGGCACATGGCAGGGACGACGGGGCCACTGGAGGCAGATAAGGGGCGAGTTGGTGGACGAGGAGAGAAGGCCACCGGGTTACGGGAGCCATTGGTGTATAGAGGGAAGGAAAATGTAGAGGCACGGCGAGAGGTACTGAAGTGTGTTGCCAGTCCGGTCCGGCCCGTTCCTGATCCCCGTGTCAGGCCAGTGGTGTGTGTTCCCAGTACGGTCCGGCCTGTTCCTGTCCATCGCGCCAAGCCTATGGTGCGCGTCGCCAGCCCGGCCCGGCCTGTTCCTGCCCCTCGCACCAAGCCTATGGTGCGCGTCGCCAGCCCGGCCCGGCCTGTTCCTGCTCCCAGCACCAAGCCAATGGTGCGCGTCGCCAGCCCGGCCCGGCCCGTTCCTGCTCCCCGCACCAAACCTGTGGTGCGCATCGCCAGCCCGGTCCGGCCTGTTCCTGCTCCCCGCACCAAGCTAGTGGTGCGCGTCGCCAGCCCGGCCCGGCCTGTTCCTGCTCCCCGCACCAAGCCAATGGTGCGCGTCGCCAGCCTGGTCCGGCCTGTTCCTGCTTCCCGCACCAAACCTGTGGTGCGCATCGCCAGCCCGTGCCCGTTTCACCGGTGCCTGGTCAGGTACCGGTCAGCTGCTCCACACCGGAGCCTGAGCAATCCGCTCCACCGAAGTCCAGTCCAGCTCCAGCCAGTGGGGCTAGACCAGACCAGGGGCACTTAGGGGGGGGGTACTGTCACGCCCTGGCTCTAGGGACTCTTTTAAGTTGAGCCAGGGTGTGTAGAGTTTATGTTTTGTGCTCGTTGTGTCAAGTTTAGTTTTTGTATATCTATGTTGGCCAGAGTGGTTCTCAATCAGAGGCAACGAGTATCAGCTGTTGCTGGTTGTCTCTGATTGGGAACCATATTTAGTCAGGTGGTTTTCCCACAGTGTTTGTGGGATCTTGTTCCGTGTTGGTTTGTGTTTTGCACCTGTGGACGTCACGTATCGATTTGTTGTTTTGTTCGTGTATCATTTAATAAATAAGTATGTTCACCTTCCACGCTGCGCCTTGGTCCTCTATATCCGACGATCGTGACATAGACAACCATTTTCAAGTCTTGCAATAGACTTTCAAGCAGATATAAGTCAAAACTGTAACTCGGCCACTCAGGAACATTCACTGTCTTCTTGGTAAGCAACTCCAGTGTAGATTTAGCCTTGTGTTTTAGGTTATTGTCCTGCTGAAAGGGGAATTCATCTCCCAGTGTCTGGTGGAAAGAAGGCTGAACCAGGTTTTCCTCTAGGATGTTGCTTGTGCTTAGCTCCATTCCATTTCTATTTTATACTGAAAAACTCCCCAGTCCTTAACGATTACAAGCATACCCATAATATGATGCAGCCACCTCTATTCTTGAAAATATGGAGAGTGGTACTCAGTAATGTGTTATATTGGATTTGCCCCAAACATAACACAAAAAGTTAATTGTTTTGCCACATATTTTGTGCCTTGTTGCAAACAGGATGCCTGTTTTGGAATATTTTTTATAATGTACAGGCTTCCTTCTTTTCACTCTGTCAATTAGGTTAGTATTGTGGAGTAACTACAAAGTTATTAATCTATCCTTAGTTTTCCAGAAATGGTTGGAGGTTTCCAGATTTCCTGCTTATTCCTTATTGATTCCAGGAATCTTCTAACCAGGATTTCTGGAAATACTGGACATTTTGAGAAAGTTACCAGAATTTTGCAACCCTAAGCAGCGCTATGTGTCCAAGACAATAAAGTTGATCTTATACTGCACTCACAAAGACAGCCCCAGATGGACAGCAGATGGGATAAGGAAGCGTGGCCGGCTGCCCAAAGAAACCTGGCGAAGGACTATGGAGAAGAGATGAAGCACTGGGCCTGTCATGGAAAACCATCCCAAAAGATCGGCAGCAGTAGCACTCACTCATGGAAACCTTATGTTTCACATAGGAACGAAGCAGGTTCAGTGAGTAAGAACGAATGAACAAACAAATGAATGAACAGACTTCATTGATGTGAATTGAAGTGTCTGTGTGTATCTGAGAGCCCAGCAGCATCTTCTTACTGAGCTGCTTCAGACAGAAAATCTCCCTGTATGACATCACATCATTAAAATCCTGATTAGTCGACTAACTTAACAATACCTGATTACCACTGCAGCTCTCTAGCCTCTAGCCTGTTGTTAGACACACACACACACACACACACACACACACACACAGACACACACACACATACATGCACACATGCACATTTGATGTATTGTATAGTCTCTCTCTCTCTCTCTCTCTCTCTCTCTCTCTCTCTCTCTCTCTCTGTCTGTCTGTCTCTCTCTGGCTCTCTTTCCTTTCTATAACAATAAAACCATGTTAAAACTAGACTCTTTAGTTAAACTCTTCTCCCTTCACCCTCTGTTTCTCTCCTCCTCTCGCTCTCTCCCCAACCCTCCTCCCTCTTTCTCATCTCCTCCCTCTCCCTCCCCCTCTCCTCTCACTGCTCTCCTCTGTCCAGAGTTCCCCAAAGTTTCAACCTCACCCCTCCATATTCTCTCCCTTCACTCCTCCTCACCCCTCCATACTCTCTCCCTCCTTTCCTCTATCAAACACTTTAAATTACACTTGAAAGATTAGTTCCACCAGACCCACCAGCCTGTGACTGGGGGAATAGTGTGTGTGTGTGTGTGTGTGTCTGTGTGTGTGACAGGTTGGGGGAGTAGATCTGTCAGAGAAGGGCACCAGCCTGTCCAGCGCTACACTGCATTTACAATTAAATCAGGGAGAGAGAGGGAGGGGAGAGAGAAAGGTGGAGAGGGAGAGGGAGAGAGAAAGATGGAGAGGGAGAGGGAGAGAGAAAGACGGAGAGGGAGAGGGAGAGGGTGAGGGAGAGAGGGAAACAGAGGGGTGGGAGGAGAGAGGATTGGAAGAAAGGAAGATGAGAGAGTAGAACCCCAGTTATGCTCTTTCAAGAATTGAAACCCAGGTTTTTGCTTATATTTGCAAAGAGAGAGAGAGCGGGGGAGGGAGACAGAGTATGCCACCTACTTTTGGAGCAGCTATGTGACAGTGGGTAGGCACATTCATATTTTACCGTGTTAACTCTAATTGACTATTCTCTTTACTTATATCACTCTGTATGCAAAACACCTGCTCCCCTGTTGTACCCACTGCTGCTGTAGTGACAGAATGAGAGCGCCATGAAAAACACTGGCCTTACTTCCTAAACAGAACACATGTTGTTACGGGGTGCTAATTTTGTCACAGCACCCTCCTGCATGGACATGTTGATGCATGATGGTTGGAGTGTGTGTAACTCGTTTAACTAGCACATGTACAACGTACACACTCAAACGGCAGTGTGTGTGTGTCGGAGGACTGTGTGTGTGTGTGTGTGTGTGTGTGTGTGTTTTTACAACGCAGAGGAGATGAGGATAGATCAACACCTGAGGTTTAAATACCTCCTCCAGTATAATGTCCCCCCTCTCTCTCTCTCTCTCTCTCTCTCCCCCCCCCCTCTCTCTCTCTCTCTCTCTCTCGCTCTCTGTATCTCTCTCCCTAGGTATCTCTCTCTCTAGGTATCTCTCTGCCTGTCAGCCCACCACAGTATAATTGATTCCCAACCCATCAATTTACCACAGTGTCCACAGGACGGTTTAATCACAGGTGAACCCACACCAATGGTCTAGGGAAGAGACACAGGCACACACACACACACACACACACACACACACACCAGTGGTTTTCTAGGTCACTCTCCACACCATGATATATAATATTTATAAATGATGGGGACACATGCAGCATGGGTTAGAAACTACATTACATGATGTTGATTATATATACTAAGATTTAGTCTGTGTCCCAAATGGTACTATGTTCCCTACATATTTTTTTATTTATTTTTATTTCACCTTTATTTAACCAGGTAAGCCAGTTGAGAACAGGTTCTCATTTACAACTGCGACCTGGCCAAGATAAAGCAAAGTAGTGCAATAAAAACAAGACAGAGTTACATATGGGGTAAAAAAAAACATAAAGTCAGAAATACAACAGAAAATATATATACAGTGTGTGCAAATGTAGCAAGTTATGGAGGTAAGGCAATAAATAGGCTATAGTGCAGAATAATTACAATAGTATTAACACTGGAATGCTAGATGTGCAAGAGATGATGTGCAAATAGAGATACTGGGGTGCAAAAGAGCAAAATAAATAACAATATAGGGATGAGGTAGTTGGGTGGGCTAATTTCAGATGGGCTGTGTACAGGTGCAGTGATCGGTAAGGTGCTCTGACAACTGATGCTTAAAGTTATTGAGGGAGATAAGAGTCTCCAGCTTCAGAGATTTTTGCAATTCGTTCCAGTCATTGGCAGCAGAGAACTGGAAGGAATGGCGGCCAAAGGAGGTGTTGGCTTTGGGAATGACCAGTGAGATATACCTGCTGGAGCGCAGACTACGGGTGGGTGCTGCTATGGTGACCAATGAGCTAAGATAAGGCGGGGATTTGCCTAGCAGTGATTTATAGATGGCCTGGAGCCAGTGGGTTTGACGACGAACATGTAGTGAGGACCAGCCAACAAGAGCGTACAGGTCACAGTGGTGGGTAGTGTATGGGGCTTTGGAGACAAAACGGATGGCACTGTGATAGACTACATCCAATTTGCTGAGTAGAGTGTTGGAGGCTATTTTGTAAATGACATCGCCGAAGTCAAGGATCGGTAGGATAGTCAGTTTTACGAGGGCATGTTTGGCAGCATGAGTGAAGGAGGCTTTGTTGCGAAATAGGAAGCCGATTCTAGATTTAACTTTGGATTGGAGATTCTTTATGTGAGTCTGGAAGTTGAGTTTACAGTCTAACCAGACACCTAGATATTTGTAGTTGTCCACATACTCTAGGTCAGACCCGTCGAGAGTGGTGATTCTAGTCGGGTGGGCGGGTGCTAGCAGCGTTCGATTGAAAAGCATGCATTTAGTTTTACTAGTGTTTAAGAGCAGTTGAAGGCTACTGAAGGATTGTTGTATGGCATTGAAGCTCGTTTGGAGGTTTGTTAACACAGTGTCCAATGAAGGGCCAGATGTATACAAAATGGTGTCGTCTGCGTAGAGGTGGATCTGAGAGTCACCAGCAGCAAGAGCGACATCATTGATATACACGGAGAAAAGTGTCGGCCCAAGAATTGAACCCTGTGGCACCCCCATAGAGACTGCCATAGGTCCAGACAACAGGCCCTCCGATTTGACACACTGAACTCTATCTGAGAAGTAGTTGGTGAACCAGGCGAGGCAGTCATTTGAGAAACCAAGGCTATTTAGTCTGCCAATAAGAATGCGGTGGTTGACAGAGTCGAAAGCCTTGGCCAGGTCGATGAAGACGGCTGCACAGTACTGTCTATTATCAATCGTGGTTATAATATCGTTTAGGACCTTGAGCGTGGCTGAAGTGCACCCGTGACCAGCTCGGAAACCGGATTGCATAGCGGAGAAGGTACGGTGGTATTCGAAATGGTCGGTGATCTGTTTGTTAACTTGGCTTTCGAATACTTTCGAAAGGCAGGGCAGGATGGATATAGGTCTGTAGCAGTTTGGATCTAGAGTGTCACCCCCTTTGAAGAGGGGGATGACCGCGGCAGCTTTCCAATCTCTGGGGATCTCAGACGTTATGAAAGAGAGGTTGAACAGACTAGTAATAGGGGTTGCGACAATTTCGGCGGCTAGTTTTAGAAAGAAAGGGTCCAGATTGTCTAGCCCAGCTGATTTGTAGGGGTCCAGATTTTGCAGCGCTTTCAAAACATCAGCTGTCTGAATTTGTGTGAAGGAGAAGCGGGGGGGGGGCATGGGCAAGTTGCAGCAGAGGGTGCAGAGTTGGTGGCCGGGTTAGTGGTAGCCAGATGGAAAGCATGGCCAGCTGTAGCAAAATGCTTGTTGAAATTCTCGATTATTGTAGATTTATCGGTGGTGATAGTGTTTCCTAGCCTCAGTGCAGTGGGCAGCTGGGAGGAAGTGCTCTTATTCTCCATGGACTTTACAGTGTCCCAAAACTTTTTGGAGTTAGTGCTACAGGATGCAAATTTCTGTTTGAAAAAGTTAGCCTTTGCTTTCCTGACTGCTTGTGTATATTGGTTCCTAACTTCCCTGAAAAGTTGCATATCGCGGGGGCTATTTGATGCTAATGCTGTACGCCACAGGATGTTTTTGTGCTGGTCAAGGGCAGTCAAGTCTGAGGAGAACCAGGGGCTATATCGGTTCTTAGTTCTGTATTTTTTGAATGGGGCATGTTTATTTAAGATTGAGAGGAAATTACTTTTAAGGAACAACCAGGCATCCTCTACTGACGGAATGAGATCTATATCCATCCAGGATACCTGGGCCAGGTCAATTAGGAAGGCCTCCTCGCTAAAGTGTTTTAGGGAGCGTTTGACAGTGATGAGGGGTGGTCGTTTGACCGCAGACCCGTTACGGACGCAGGCAATAAGGCAGTGATCGCTGAGATCCTGGTTGAAGACAGCTGAGGTGTATTTAGAGGGTATGTTAGTCAGGATGATATCTATGAGGGTACCCATGTTTAAGGATTTAGGGTTGTACCTGGTAGGTTCGTTGATAATTTGCGTGAGGTTGAGGGCATCTAGCTTGGATTGTAGGATGGCTGGGGTATTAAGCATATCCCAATTTAGGTCACCAAGCAGTACAAACTCAGAGGATAAATGGGGGGCAATCAATTCACATATGGTGTCCAGGGCACAGCTGGGGGCTGAGGGGGGTCTGTAGCAAGCGGCAACAGTGAGAGACTTATTTCTGGAAAGGTGGATTTTTAGAAGTAGAAGCTCAAACTGTTTGGGCACAGACCTGGATAGTATGATAGAGCTCTGCAGGCTATCTCTACAGTAGATTGCAACTCCACCCCCTTTGGCAGTTCTATCTAGACGGAAAATGTTATAGTTGGGGATGGAAATTTCAGAATTTTTGGTGGCCTTCCTGAGCCAGGATTCAGACACTGCTAGAACATCAGGGTTGGCAGAGTGTGCTAACGCAGTGAATAACTCAAACTTAGGAAGTAGACTTCTGATATTTATGTGCAAGAAACCAAGACTTTTGCGATTACAGAAGTCATCAAATGATAGCTCCTGGGGAGTAGGAGTGATACTGGGGGCTACAGGCCCTGGGTTAGCCTCTACATCACCAGAGGAACAGAGGAGGACTAGAATAAGGATACGGCTAAAGGCTTTAAGAACTGGTCTTCTAGTGCGTTGGGTACATAGAATAAAGGGGGCAGATTTCCGGGTGTTATAGAAAAGATTCAGGGCATTATGTACAGACAAGGATATGGAAGGATATGAGTAAAGTGGAGGTAAACCTAAGCGTTGGGTAACAATGAAAGAGATAGTATCTCTAGAGGCATCAATTGAGTCGGTCTCTGAGTGTATGGGCGGAGGGACAAAGGAGCTAACTAAGGCAGGTTTAGCTAGGCTGGGGGGTCTACAGTGATATAGTACAATTAGAAATAACCGAAACAACAATAAACTAACCATATGGATGGTTTTGAGCTTCTCATATAATATAAAGGATTATGGATTAAACAGATGGATTTACATCAATTAAATGTAATGGATGCAACTAGCATAGCCTACAGTTAAAGCAGTGTTCTATGTTCCTGAGCTGACAGATAAAGAGATGTGTTGCTAATTAGACTCATTTAACAGAGAACCCTGTCACTCATACTCCCATCTGTGACACATCATGAAATTACAGTATAGAGAGAACCAGTGTGAATTGAGTGAGTCCAATTAGACGCACACGCACCCGCAAACACACACACACACACACACTCTCTCGCTCATGCACACACACTCTCAAACACACACTCTCTCTCTCTCTTTCTCACTCACTCACTCACTCACTCACTCACTCACTCACTCACTCACACATACACAAACACACCCTCTCTCTCACTTACACACAAACACACACACACACACACACACATGTTCTGTTATTCTATCCTCGTATGGACCTAAAATGTATTTCCATTCAAAATCCTATTTTCCCTAACCTCTCACCCAAACCTAACCCCAACACTAATCTTAACCCTTATCATAACCCTATTTCTAACCCTAACCCTAGCCCCTAAACTTAAAATAGCCTTTGTACTCATGGGGATGTGGGAAATGTCCCCACGAGGGAGAATTTTCCTTGTTTTATTATCCTTGTGGGGACTTTTGGGGATTTAAGGTCCCCACAAGGATAGAAGAATCAACCCACACACACACTCTGTACCTATCAGACAGTGAACACATTGAAGAAACTAAGTACAGAACTGTATGAGTCAACAGGAGAGAACTGAAGTGTCTTGGACAGAAAAATATCTTCAACACATCACATATTTACCAGGGTCACCGGGACAGGTCCACTGTTTTAGAACAATTTCACCAAAATAGCCTCCCAATCACAATGTGTACCACAGTGTAATACCATTGGAATTACCTTAGTTCAAATACATTTCAAACACACTTAGAGCCACAGTCGGTAAGATTCTCAGTAAACTCAACTCATGAGATATAGCCATTGATTTGACAAAATATCGTAGAAATCAGGTGTATCTGTGAAAATGTCATGGAATGCATACAGTTTGTTCACATTTTGTTAGTGGTAATATGCACGTTGCAGTGTGGCTTTGATACAAAGTGGGAGCATAACCAATGGTATTTAACTGACAGAGCGCCCAGTGCAATGAAATCATACAGGTTAGCTCATCAATTGTGAAAACGTCAGATGGCGAGAGAGAGAGAAATAGAGAATAGATGAATGAATAGTCTTGCTTGAGAAAAATAATTGTGAAGGGATAAGAGTGTTTAGACTGCTAAGAGGGAGTTCTAGGCGATCGATTGGGGTGACTGTCACGACTTCCGCTGAGGCTGCCTCCCCTCCTTGTTCGGGCAGGTTTCGGCGTTCGTCGTCACCGGCTTACTAGCCACCGCCGCTCCATATATCATCATTCCATTTGTCTTGTCTTGTCAATTACACACACTTGGTTCATATCCCCTCATTAGTCTGTGGATAAGTGTTCTCTCTGCCCCCTTGTCCTTGTGGGTGATTGTTATTTGTGAGAGTAGTGTAGCTCGGTGGAGCTACTCGTACCTTCTTTTTGCCGGGGTAGATTTTTCCCCTGTGTTTTCTGTTGTCGCTATCCAGCGCAATTGTGTACGACGGAATAAACTCTGTATTCGGTGATATACCCTCCTGCGCCTGACTCTTTCTATCACACTCATCACAGTGACAGTTTTCCCACCTCAGATATGTCATGTGGTGGAGACATGAGAGGAAAAGGAGAGGAAGAGAGAAAGAGAAACAGACAAAAATGGAGAGAGCATAAAAGAAGCAGAGTGAATTGGGATAGGGAGGGAGAGAGGGAGAGGGAGGGTGGTAGAGTGAGAGAAATGCAGACAGGGAGAGAGCGTGTGGCACGGGACATTGTGTAGAATGAGTCACGACATCCTGGGGCTCGCTCTCTCTTTAATTCTACACTCATTCAATTCTTCTATAGGACTTGATTCAATCCGTAATGCCGAAGTTCAGCGCTATAGCGCAATTTAAATTTAAAGGCAATGTTCCCACGTTCGCAGAAACTGCATTCACGGTAAACGATACATATGTCGTCTCTCTATTTCAACCTCTCTCTATTTTCTCATCTCCAATTCTCTCTCTCTCTCTCTCTCTCTCTCTCTCTCTCTCTCGCTCTTTCTCTCTCTCTTCGATTCTTCTCCAGCTGTAACATAGAGTTGAAGTCGGAAGTTTACATACACCATACACACCAAATATACACTGGAGTTGCTTTCCAAAATGACATTGAATGTCCCTGAGTGGCCTAGTTACAGTTTTGACTTAAATCGGCTTGAAAATCTATGGCAAGACCTGAAAATGGCTGTCTAGCAATTATCAACAACCAACTTGACAGAGCTTGAATAACTTTAAAAATAATAATGTGCAATTATTGTACAATCCAGGTGTACAAAGCTCTTTGAGACTTACTCAGAAAGACACACAGCTGTAATCGCTGCCAAAGGTGATTCTAACATGCATTGACTCAGGGGTGTGGATACTTACAGTTCAAGTCGGAAGTTTACATACACCTTAGCCAAATACATTTAAACTCAGTTTTTCACAATTCCTGACATTTAATCCTAGTAACAATTCCCTGTTCTACGTCAGTTAGGATCACCACTTTATTTTAAGAATGTGAAATGTCAGAATAATAGTAGAGAGAATGATTTATTTCAGCTTTTAATTTCTTTCATCACATTCCCAGTGGGTCAGAAGTTTACATACACTCAATTAGTATTTGGTAGCATTGCCTTTAAATTGTTTAACTTGGGTCAAACGTTTCGGGTAGCCTTCCACAAGCTTCCCACAATAAATTGGGTGAATGTTGGCCCATTCCTCCTGACAGAGCTGGTGTAACTGAGTCAGGTTTTTAGACCTCCTTGCTCGCACACGCTTTTTCAGTTCTGCCCACACATTTTCTATAGGATTGAGGTCAGGGCTTTGTGATGGCCACTCCAATACCTTGACTTTGTTGTCCTTAAGCCATTTTGCCACAACTTTGGAAGTATGCTTGGGGTCATTGTCCATTTGGAAGACCCATTTGCGACCAAGCTTTAACTTCCTGACTGATGTCTTGAGATGTTGCTTCAATATATCCACATAACTTTCCTTCCTCATGATGCCATCTATTTTGTGAAGTGCACCAGTCTCTCCTGCAGCAAAGCACCCCCACAGCATGATGCTGCCACCCACTCAAATGATGTCAATTAGCCTATCAGAAGCTTCTAAAGCCATGACATCATTTTCTGGAATTTTCCAAGCTGTTTAAAGGCACAGTCAACTTAGTGTATGTAAACTTCTGACCCACTGGAATTGTGATACAGTGAATTATAAGTGAAATAATCTGTCTGTAAACAATAGATGTCCTAACCGACTTGCCAAAACTATAGTTTGTTAACAAGACATTTGTGGAGTGGTTGAAAAAACGAGTTTTAATGACTCCAACCTAAGTGTATGCAAACTTCCGACTTCAACTGTAGCATCTCATCCGCTCTGTTCAGTCTTTCTTTTCCAAATGTCCCTTACTACCTCGCTCCTCTCACATTAGAACAGCTGTTACATCCCTCCATTCCTGTTTCTCTTTCTTCCCCCCCTCTCTATACCTCTCCTATCTCTCTCTATACCTCCCCTATCTCTCTCTCTGCCTCCCTGTTTGACTCTCTGGCACTACATTCTCCCTCTGTCTAGCTCAGTCTCTTTCACACCCTTGTTCTCTCTTGCCCCCCTTTTCTGACTCTCCCTCTCTCTCCTTTCGCTCCATCTCTCTGAGCCACTTTGACACTTTCCCTTCTTCTCTTTCTTTCTCTCTCTCTCTTCCCGCAATCACGCACACACGTACGTATGCTCTCCCGCTCGCTCGCTCGCTCACACACACACATACATACTCACACATTCTCACACACACACACCCTCTCCCTTTCCCCCTGTTTCTCTGCCTCACACTAACACCCACTCTCAGTCTCTCTCTCTCTCGCTCTCTCTCTCTCTTGCTCTCTCTCTAGCTCTCTCTCTTTCTCCCTCCCTCCCTCCCACAAATACACACACGCACACGCTTTCTCTCTCTCTCTCAGTCTCTCTCTCCTCTCTGACGAGGGAACATGTTGCCTAGGAGCAGCAGCTGCAGCAGTGTGCTACACGTGGAGACAAGCTCTCTCTGCAATAAACAGACAGGAGGAAAAAAGAAGGATAGTCGGCCCGTTTCGGACCTGTCTCTTTTTTCCTTGTCTGACCAGACTAATTGAGGAACAGGAGGAGAAGGAAGACAGGAAAAGGATCAGAGGGATTCATGATTTGATTGTGACTGTGAGTCTGACCAAACTCACAGAGGTGGACTAGCGAGAGGAAGAAGAGGAGGAGGAAGAGGAGGAGGAGAGGAGTCAGGATTTGTTTGTTTATCTGACAAAACTCCACAAAGAGGAAGAGGAGGAGGAAGAAGAGAAAGAGCCTCTTCGTGGACCTATAGGCTACGGTTTGACGTCCATTTGGGACAACTGGGGAAGTGGGTTTGGACGAGATAGTGGGTTTTGCTACCATGTGGCAGGAGGCCTTACGGACGCGGGGGCGCTACCTTTTGGAGCGCGGGGGAGACGGGGGAGAGGGGGGAGATGCCCTGGGGGATGTGTTTGTAGGTTTTGGGGAGACCCCAACACAGGGACAGGTGTGTGTGGGTGTGGGGGGACAGAAGACCCAGGACTGGCTGTATGAGTCCTACTACCGTATGAGCCAACAACACCCTCTCATCGTGTTCCTACTGCTCATAGTGATGGGAGCATGCCTCGCTCTACTGGCCGTGTTCTTTGCCTCCGGACTGGTGAGAGTGTGTGTGTGGGGAAGCGGGGTGGGGAGGGACTGTGTGTGTGTTGGGAGGGAGGGCAGAGTGTGTATGTCATGGTGGTATAAAATGCAGAGCTCTACTGACTGATTGGAGTGGTGCAGAATGTGACAACAGGGCTTCTTTCAAGTGCTATTTCAGCTGTGGGACACACACACACACACACAAACACACACAAACACACACACACACACTTGACGAGCACTGCCTATAACTGAAGTGTGTTCACTATTGCTTGTGTCTCAGCATGTATGTGACAGAGAGAGATGAACACGGAGAGAGAGGGTGTAGAGAGAGAAACAAAGAGTTATGAAAAGAGAGAGAGAAAAAGAGAGATGGTCAGACTGTTTGATTTTTCATTCAGTCCATTGATGTGTTTTTCCTCTGCAGAGTGTTACAACACCTCTCACCTCCCACAGTGTAAACACACACACACAAACACACACACACACACACACACACACACACACACACACACACACACACACACAAACCTCGCCACCGCAGCAGAAAAGTTGCAGTATTGCAGCATCAGCAACAGAGCCAGACAAGTCCAAAGCTGTTTTCAGTTTAACAGCAGAATATCAATTCATAACTCATGATAGTCCTGGATGGATGTAAAAAATAACATATAGTGTGATTCAATGTGTGATTCAACCCTAGGTCTCTCTGGTACTAGAGGGTTGACTATGGGAGATTGATCAAGGACCATTACAATATATAGCATGTATAAGTAGTTCAAAGTGAAGGCTTCCTGTAGCTCAGTTGGTAGAGCATGGCGCGTGCAACGCCAGGGTTGTGGGTTCGATTCCCACGGGGGGCCAGTATGAAAAATGTGTGCACTCACTAACTGTAAGTCGCTCTGGATAAGAGTGTCTGCTAACTGACTAAAATGTAATGTGGAGCATGTACTGTATGTAACTGTACTCCAACAATTCCTTATTTTCTGCCCCTGAGTGGAATAAATTTGTAATATAGGCTTGGTAATCATATAAACCTATTAGATGCTTTTATCTAAAGTGACTTACAGTATAATGAATGCGTACATCTTTATGTATGATTCCAGTGGGAACTGAAACCCAAAACCTTGGCATTTCCAGTACCATGCTCTTACTAAATGAGCAACACAGGACGAAATATATTGTACCGAGTTGAACTCTGCTATGCACTGTCTAAAAGAAAACTCCAGCCAAGCTCATATTATCAGGCTGCCAGAATGCTATTGTACAATCAAAGCTAGCTGCTAGTTTCTAGGTGTATCTTTATGCCTTTTCTCCAGTCTTCTCTCTCTCTCTGATCCATTCCAGTAACACTCCAGCAACAGAACCACAGTGGGTTGTTCTTAGAACGTTTTCCTTTCACCTTGTCAAAAACATTCCTGGAATAACACGCTTGACTAGATCCTGAATGATTGATTATGATGTCGCCTCACAGGTTGTTATCAATGACGTCATATCCCGTTCCAATTCAAACATTCCATTCCCAGCTGGGGGGGAGGGGGGGGGGGGGGTGGGCAAAAGCCCGTAGCCCGCTCCATTGTATTACAGCGCAAAACACCACTGGAGTACACCTCTATCTCTCAATATAAGCCACCATTTAATTAGATATAAAACATTTTATATAAATACAAGTGCACTAGCTATACCTGACAAGTATGTGTATTTTATATACATTTTCCATCCATTGTGGACTCTGCCTGTCAAGCAGCATAAGGGTGAATTTCCCCATGTAATGTAGCTAGATAAATTGTTTGCAAGCTAGCTAGAAACTTTGTAAAGTTGCCTAAACATTGTGGTAAGTTAGCTACAGTATGTACATTTTTCTCCAACCAACGTACCTAGGATAGCTAACATATTTATCCCCATCCCCTTATTAACATTGTTTTCAGACCGTTTAATCACTATTTCTGCTGCGCAACGAGACAGACATGACATTGATTGATGGACCACATCAAATTGAATAGGTAGCTAATGACAGATCATGTCAATTTGGCCAGCTAGCTAATGAGCTAATTTTCAGTGTATACAACTAGGTTAGCTATCTAGCTAGTTATCTAAATATTGTTTGTTTTGCTTGCCAGCTGTCAGTAATCAGACAGACAACTAGGACAGGCTTAGACTCAAAATAAATCTTTACGAAAGCCTTAGCTATCTCTGATGAAGCAAGCTAAATGACAGAAGTTGTTTGCTTAGCTAGCTAGACCTACATGTCAAAAAGATAGGTTACCCTCTGAAATTACATGAATACTGATTACGAAAGCATGCAGTTACATGCTGTAACTCTGATGATACAGCTAAATGTGCACAATTGCATTGCATGTAAAAATCTGAAATTAGTAGTTCTGGCTGTGCTTTTCAAGAGGTGATCATATTACAACCAAATAATTGTAACATTTCTTAAACAATCCCTTGAAAACCGCAAGCAGTTGTCAATAGTTTTAGCGGAGCTGGGGTTCTCCCTGCCCCCCAGCAGGCGAAACAAATGTTCTGCACCTTATTGGGACATTTATTGATAACGACCTGTGTATTGTTGTCATTACTGTGTAATGTTCCTGTCATATAAATAACATATTTATATGGTTCCTGTATTGTTCTTGTAGGAATGTTATAGGAACGTTACCCATCAGCTAAGAAGAATGCCACAACCAAATACAGTCAGTCTCTCCGGGACGGCTCTAGCCTTTTGGGGGCCCTAAGCAAGATTTCGGTGGGGGGCAGTTCTACACATTTTGTAATTACTTATACCATGTTAAATTGATATCTGAGTAAGAATGACTAACCAAATCAATGGGGACCTTCTGGAAGTCAGGGCCCCTGGGCACGTGCCCTGTGTGCCCGGTCGGTATTCAGCCATGATTACTACAAGTTTGGATAGCTGGCTAGACTAACTACCAATCAAAAATGTGTTAGCTGACATGGCTAATTGAGTGACTGTCAGTGACTGACATAACAAGAGAAAAACTGCTGATGCACAACCAAATTTCGAAAATTGCACCTGGTGTATTCTACTATTCTTATTCTCAATGGTAAATTGAGACCGGGACTGAGTTCCTAAAAAACTCAGTCCGTTTTTGGGGGGATCGGGGGCCCCCGGCTGCGACCGCTTATGTCGCTTATGCCTGGAACCGGCCCTGAGTCTCTATCTCTGCCATCTCACTCCCTCACCTCTCTCTCTCTCTGCTTCTCTCTCTTCCCTTTCTTGCTCTTTTCCTCTCTGTCTCTGTCACATAGCCTACATACTAGTACACAAACAATAGAAGAGCAGTCCAGTAAGAGTGTTTAAAGCCCTCTGTGTACCTGTGTATTCTGAAGAAGATGTTGATGTATGTGTGGTCAGTACAACCACAGAAGCCTAGCCAAAGCACCACTAGTACTGCTGAAATGTCAGACCCAAAAACATGCTCTTTTATCTCATTCAACTGATCTGGGATTTCTATAACC
Organism: Coregonus lavaretus; assembly: GCF_964263955.1. NCBI lineage: Eukaryota > Metazoa > Chordata > Actinopteri > Salmoniformes > Salmonidae > Coregonus > Coregonus lavaretus. Next base: position 12,570,891 of record NC_139990.1, on the reverse strand, counting down.
AGACCCTCCCTCCGCTGTGTGTGTGCGTGTGCATGTGTGTGTGTGCATGCATTCTCGCATGTTGATATGTGTCTGTGTGTGTACGTTTGTGCCTTTGTGCGTGCGTGTGTGTGTCGTGAAGTTTTTACCCTGAAACCCTGCCTGTGCTGTATCTCAGGAAGTCTCTCATTTCCTATCGAAGCTTATCTTGTGTTTTCAGAGCAAATATCCCTAAAGATTGTTCTCTCATATAGTCCTGAGGTTGCATTGCTTAAAAACGTGTGCATGTGTGTGTGCGGCCGTCTGTGTGTGTGTGCGTATGTGTGTAACCAAGCGATAACATGGAAAAAGGTTAACATACAGTAATTTAGTTGAGATCAATAAAATAAAAAAATCACAGTTAATAACATTACATATTGGGAATCAATAACCAAGCCTGAACCTGGTAGTTCTGGGACAATATGACATCATACTGTGTGTGTACAGTATGCAGTTCAGGGGGTAACGCATTGTGACAGAATACCAGCCACCCATTGTAGGTAGCTATTTATTTCCCTATTTAGTCCATTTGTCTCTGTTTCCACACCCTGGCATTCATCTCTGGTTGTGAAATGGTCAATTATTGGAACAGATAGTTGGAATGTTTAACTATTGTATGCCTTCCTGTGTATTGGAACAGATTTGACTGTTGAACTACTTATTAATGTCAGTGGGCTACTACTGTAATGGTGAAACCCTTGTCTGGACTTGCCTGGAGTGGTGTAAAGCTCGCCGCCATTGGACTCTTGAGCAGTGGAAACACGTTCTCTGGAGTGATGAATCATGCTTCCCCATCTGGCAGGGACGACTCTGGGTTTGGCGGATGCCAGGAGAACGCTACCTGCCCGAATGCATAGTGCCAACTGTAAAGTTTGGAGCAATAATGGCCTGGGGCTGTATTTCATGGTTCGGGCTAGGCCCCTTAGTTCCAGAGAAAGAAAACCTTAACGCTACAGCACACAATGACATTCTAGACCATTCTGTGCTTCCAACTTTCTGGCAACAGTTTGGTGAAGGCCCTTTCCTACAATGCCCCCGTGCACAAAGCGAGGTCCATACAGAAATGGTTTGTCAAGATCGATGTGGAAGAACTTCACTGGCCTGCACAGAGTCCTGATCTCAACCCCATCGAACACCTTTGGGATGAATTGGAACGCCGACTGCGAGCCAGGCCTAATCGGCCAACATCAGTGCCCGACCTCACTAATGCTCTTGTGGCTGAATGGAAGCAAGTCCCCGTAGCAATGTTCCAACATCTAATGGAAAGCCTTCCCTGTCACGCCCTGACTCAGAGGACGCTTATATGTTGAGTCAGGGTTTGTATATTCCTTGTTGTGATTTTCTATGTTGTATATTCTATGTTTAGATCTAGTATGTCTAGATCTATGTTGGCCGGTGTGGTTCCCAATCAGAGGCAGCTGTCGCTCGTTGTCTCTGATTGGGGACCATACTTAGGCAGCCTATTGGCACTAGTGGGTTGTGGGATCATGTTCCGTGTGAGGTACAGTGAGGGAAAAAAGTATTTGATCCCCTGCTGATTTTGTACGTTTGCCCACTGACAAAGAAATGATCAGTCTATAATTTTAATGGTAGGTTTATTTGAACAATGAGAGACAGAATAACAAAAAAAAAACAGAAAATGCAAGTCAAAAATATTATAAATTGATTTGCATTTTAAATGAGGGAAATAACTATTTGATCCCCTCTCAATCAGAAAGATTTCTGGCTCCCAGATTTCTTTTATACAGGTAACGAGCTGAGATTAGGAGCACACTCTTAAAGGGAGTACTCCTAATCTCAGCTTGTTACCTGTATAAAATACACCTGTCCACAGAAGCAATCAATCAATCAGATTCCAAACTCTCCACCATGGCCAAGACCAAAGAGCTCTCCAAGGATGTCAGGGACAAGATTGTAGACCTACACAAGGCTGGAATGGAGTACAAGACCATCGCCAAGCAGCTTGGTGAGAAGGTGACAACAGTTGGTGCGATTATTCGCAAATGGAAGAAACACAAAAGAACTGTCAGTCTCCCTCGGTCTGGGGCTCCATTCAATATCTCACCTCGTGGAGTTGCAATGATCATGAGAATGGTGAGGAATCAGCCCAGAGCTACACAGGAGGATCTTGTCAATGATCTCAAGGCAGCTGGGACCATAGTTACCAAGAAAACAATTGGTAACACACTACGCCGTGAAGGACTGAAATCCTGCAGTGCTCGCAAGGTCCCCCTGCTCAAGAAAGCACATATACAGGCCCGTCTGAAGTTTGCCTATGAACATCTGAATGATTCAGAGGAGAATTGGGTGAAAGTGTTGTGGTCAAATGAGACCAAAATCGAGCTCTTTGGCATCAACTCAACTCACCATGTTTGGAGGAGGAGGAATGCTGCCTATGACCCCAAGAACACCATCCCCACCGTCAAACATGGAGGTGGAAACATTATGCTTTGGGGGTGTTTTTCTGCTAAGGAGACAGGACAACTTCACCGCATCAAAGGTACGATGGACGGGGCCATGTACCGTCAAATCTTGGGTGAGAACCTCCTTCCCTCAGCCAGGGCATTGAAAATGGGTCGTGGATGGGTATTCCAGCATGACAATGACCCAAAACACACGGCCAAGGCAACAAAGGAGTGGCTCAAGAAGAAGCACATTAAGGTCCTGGAGTGGCCTAGCCAGTTTCCAGACCTTAATCCCATAGAAAATCTGTGGAGGGAGCTGAAGGTTCGAGTTGCCAAACATCAGGCTCGAAACCTTAATGACTTGGAGAAGATCTACAAAGAGGAATGGGACAAAATCCCTCCTGAGATGTGTGCAAACCTGGTGGCCAACTACAAGAAACGTTTGACCTCTGTGATTGCCAACAAGGGTTTTGCCACCAAGTACTAAGTCATGTTTTGCAGAGGGGTCAAATACTTATTTCCCTAAGTAAAATGCAAATCAATTTATAACATTTTTGACATGCGTTTTTCTGGATTTTTGTTGTTGTTATTCTGTCTCTCACTGTTCAAATAAACCTACCATTAAAATTATAGACTGATCATGTCTTTGTCAGTGGGCAAACGTAAAAAATCAGCAGGGGATCAAATACTTTTTTCCCTCACTGTATGTTGTTTGTGTACTTTGGACTTCACGTTTCGTTTCTTGTTTTTGTCGTTGTTAATTCGGTTCCAATAAACATGTATGCATATCACGCTGCGCCTTGGTCCGTCCCGTCTATGAACGAATGTGACAGAAGATCCCACCAAACGAGGACCAAGCAGCGTGCCCAGGAAGAGCGAATTGCCATGTCACAGGTGGGCAAATGGTGGTCATGGGAGGAGATATTTGCGGGGAAAGGGCCATGGGCGAAGGTAGATGCCCAGGCAGGAGAGGTGAAACGGCGCCAACCGTGCCGACAACGGAGACCCGAGAGGCAACCCCAAGAAAATGTTTGGGGGGGGGCACACGGGGTGGATGACGAGGCTACAGGAGGCTAAAAGCCAGTGGTGCGCGTCGCCAGCCCGGTCCGGCCTGTTCCTGTCCCTCGCACCAAGCCAGTGGTGCGCGTCGCCAGCCCGGTCCGGCCTGTTCCTGCACCTCGCACCAAGCCAGTGGTGCGCGTCGCCAGCCCGGTCCGGCCTGTTCCTGTCCCTCGCACCAAGCCAGTTGTGCGCGTCGCCAGCCCGGCCCGGCCTGTTCCTGCCCCTTGCACCAAGGAAGTGGTGCGCGTCGCCAGCCCGGTCCGGCCTGTTCCTGTCCCTCGCACCAAGCCAGTGGTGCGCGTCGCCAGCCCGGTCCGGCCTGTTCCTGCCCCTCGCACCAAGCCAGTGGTGCGCGTCGCCAGCCCGGCCCGGCCTGTTCCTGTCCCTCGCACCAAGCCAGTGGTGCGCGTCGTCAGCCCGGTCCGGCCTGTTCCTGCCCCTCGCACCAAGCCAGTGGTGCGCGTCGCCAGCCCGGTCCGGCCTGTTCCTGTCCCTCGCACCAAGCCAGTTGTGCGCGTCGCCAGCCCGGCCCGGCCTGTTCCTGCCCCTTGCACCAAGGCAGTGGTGCGCGTCGCCAGCCCGGTCCGGCCTGTTCCTGCCCCTCGCACCAAGCCAGTGGTGCGCGTCGCCAGCCCGGTCCGGCCTGTTCCTGTCCCTCGCACCAAGCCAGTGGTGCGCGTCGCCACCCCGGCCCGGCCTGTTCCTGCCCCTCGCACCAAGCCAGTGGTGCGCGTCGCCAGCCCGGTCCGGCCTGTTCCTGCCCCTCGCACCAAGCTAGTGGTGCGCGTCGCCAGCCCGGCCCGGCCTGTTCCTGTCCCTCGCACCAAGCCAGTGGTGCGCGTCGCCAGCCCGGTCCGGCCTGTTCCTGTCCCTCGCACCAAGCCAGTGGTGCGCGTCGTCAGCCCGGTCCGGCCTGTTCCTGCCCCTCGCACCAAGCCAGTGGTGTGCGTCGCCAGCCCGGCCCGGCCTGTTCTTGTTGTATATTCTATGTTTAGATCTAGTATGTCTAGATCTATGTTGGCTGGTGTGGTTCCCAATCAGAGGCAGCTGTCGCTCGTTGTCTCTGATTGGGGACCATACTTAGGCAGCCTATTGGCACTAGTGGGTTGTGGGATCTTGTTCCGTGTGAGGTATGTTGTTTGTCTACCTTGGACTTCACGTTTCGTTTCGTTTCTTGTTTTTGTCGTTGTTTATTCGGTTCCAATAAACATGTATGCATATCACGCTGCGCCTTGGTCCGTCCCGTCTATGAACGAACGTGACATTCCCAGAAGAGTGGAGGCTGTTATAGCAGCAAAGAGGGGACCAACTCCATATTAATGCCCATGATTTTGGACTGAGATGTTTGACGAGCAGCTGTCCACATACTTTTGGTCATGTAGTGTATATTAGCGGGTTAGGTTCGGTTGCGGGCCTCAGATTTTCACTTTATCACATATAGTCACTGATACGACTATCAGTGACTATATGGCAGTTGCGGATGGGTTAGTAGCAATTGCGGGCGGATGCGGGTGAACAAACAGCTGACCCCCACACCATTAGTCTGGACACTTGTTGCAGTCTCTATTCCAAGACATCCCAGGAAGAGACAGTGATCTGTGATAGTCTTCTTCACACACTTGTCTTCACACTTCAAAACACTGTCAAACACATGCACACGCACGCACACAGATACACACACACACACACACACACAGGACACACACACACACAGACTGTGACACTCTTAACACACTGACACTTTCACACTTCACACAGTCATGTTGTAACACTTCTAGAATAGAAAGCTCTAGGCTCTACAATGGTGGCTGTCCATTAAACATGACAGGGAGAGAGAGGCGAGAAATGTCTAATAATCTGCATCACGTGTCGGATAAATATTCAAGACTTTCAGAAAACATGGAAATTGCATATTTGTCATAAGTCATGCTACCTATGCTATTCATATACACACACACACACATATGGCGGTACGCACGCACACACGCACTCACGCACACACACACACACACACACACACACATACACACACCCTTCCCCCTTGCTGACTGACAGTATGTTCACCTCCTCTTCCTCCGTTTATAAAGGTGGATTCAGTCAGTCTGAGGTAAAAGGGAGGTCATTGTTCTTGTAGAGAACAGCAGCCGGTAACCTCCCGCCTCTCTCTTTATCCTGCCTGGGAAATAGGCTTAAATGGCTGTAAATGGCTTTAAATAGTTAACTATATGAAATGTGCAAATAGCAGGAGTTTTCACCACAGATAGGCTAAGTGAGAGCACTAAAGTAGTGAAAGAGCAGGACTATTCAGTTATTTAGTTACAGACCGGGAAGTGATGAGCAGTTCGGTTTGTGTGTGTGTGTGTGTGCGTGTGTGTGTGTGCGCGTTCGTGCAAGTAGCTAAATATGTTGACCCACCCTACTTGTAGAGAAACGCCAATGCCATCCTCCTCTCTTTCATGTTGCCAAAACAGTCTATGACTGTCAATACAGTACATGCTTTTAGTTTTTGTTGTCCTAGGCTACCTGGCAATTTCTTTTGGTCTTAGGTTACCTGGCTAAAATGCTTGCTCGCTAGCCTCACTTCCATTCATGGGCAACGTTAGCTCGTTAACATTAGCCTTCTACATCTAGCTACATAATGAACTTCTATCCTCTCAGGCCAGGGCACAAATGTTTGAATTAATGGTTGGATCAGAATCGCCATTATAATCATTGGCCAGTACGGAGAATTAAGTAAAACCAAAAGTCAAAATCCTTATCTCCATCCATGGCTAATTTAGGAAAGGGCCAACTTTAGCTAGCTAGCTAGCCACCAGAGAACAATAACACAATGAGATTCAACAATTCAAGTTGTTTCTGTCAATGACGTATGCTCTCAATGCGATTTGATAAGAGTGATGCTAAAATCCAAACTGGCTTCCTTTGACACTTTTTTTTGGTGCGCCAGGACCATTCACAGTTAAGCTCGCTCAGTTTAGCTCAACGCTGATTGGCTAATTTTGTGTACTTTTTTATCAAGGGAGGCCAAATGCTCGCTGTGGCTTCCCTTGCATTTCATTCAATGCTACGGGCGGCAACAATGTCATCCTCGTTTGGACCAGACAGCATCAGATAGATGGCCTACACGTAGAGAGACAGAGGGGCACTGTTTCGCTCACTCAGATGCTTTCTCCGGTGAGATACATTCAGTCTCTTGTGAATTGAAGGAAAATTATGAAACACAGAGACACGAAAGATAATATTTGTTAGTAAAAAATGAGGATTGGTATTAATGGCTGTGAACGGAGCCGTGTGTTTATTGTGTGTGTGTGTGTGTGTGCGCTGTGCATGCGTACGTAGATACGTATGTACATGTGTGCCTGTGTTCTGTGTATGCATTGTGAGTGTATAATCTAGTAGGCTTGGGTTTTGCTAGGGCATTGTGGACAGGGATGAAGGATGGCCGTAATCCGAGGGTCACATGTTCAATCCCAGTTATTGGCACTGCGGTGTAAATAAACACTTCGAAATTTGACGTTTGGAGAAACGTGGACAAATGTCTAATTTTGTCTATGAACGAACGTGACAGAAGATCCCACCAAACGAGGACCAAGCAGCGTGCCCAGGAAGAGCGAATTGCCATGTCACAGGTGGGCAAATGGTGGTCATGGGAGGAGATATTTGCGGGGAAAGGGCCATGGGCGAAGGTAGATGCCCAGGCAGGAGAGGTGAAACGGCGCCAACCGTGCCGACGACGGAGACCCGAGAGGCAACCCCAAGAAAATGTTTGGGGGGGGCACACGGGGTGGATGACGAGGCTACAGGAGGCTAAAAGCCAGTGGTGCGCGTCGCCAGCCCGGTCCGGCCTGTTCCTGTCCCTCGCACCAAGCCAGTAGTGCGCGTCGCCAGCCCGGTCCGGCCTGTTCCTGCACCTCGCACCAAGCCAGTGGTGCGCGTCGCCAGCCCGGTCCGGCCTGTTCCTGTCCCTCGCACCAAGCCAGTTGTGCGCGTCGCCAGCCCGGCCCGGCCTGTTCCTGCCCCTCGCACCAAGGCAGTGGTGCGCGTCGCCAGCCCGGTCCGGCCTGTTCCTGTCCCTCGCACCAAGCCAGTGGTGCGCGTCGCCAGCCCGGTCCGGCCTGTTCCTGCCCATCGCACCAAGCCAGTGGTGCGCGTCGCCAGCCCGGTCCGGCCTGTTCCTGTCCCTCGCACCAAGCCAGTGGTGCGCGTCGCCAGCCCGGCCCGGCCTGTTCCTGCCCCTCGCACCAAGCCAGTGGTGCGCGTCGCCAGCCCGGTCCGGCCTGTTCCTGTCCCTCGCACCAAGCCAGTGGTGCGCGTCGCCAGCCCGGTCCGGCCTGTTCCTGCCCCTCGCACCAAGCCAGTGGTGCGCGTCGCCAGCCCGGTCCGGTCTGTTCCTGTCCCTCGCACCAAGCCAGTGGTGCGCGTCGCCAGCCCGGTCCGGCCTGTTCCTGCCCCTCGCACCAAGCCAGTGGTGCGCGTCGCCAGCCCGGTCCGGCCTGTTCCTGTCCCTCGCACCAAGCCAGTGGTGCGCGTCGCCAGCCCGGCCCGGCCTGTTCCTGCCCCTTGCACCAAGGCAGTGGTGCGCGTCGCCAGCCCGGTCCGGCCTGTTCCTGTCCCTCGCACCAAGCCAGTGGTGCGCGTCGCCAGCCCGGTCCGGCCTGTTCCTGCCCCTCGCACCAAGCCAGTGGTGTGCGTCGCCAGCCCGGCCCGGCCTGTTCTTGTTGTATATTCTATGTTTAGATCTAGTATGTCTAGATCTATGTTGGCTGGTGTGGTTCCCAATCAGAGGCAGCTGTCGCTCGTTGTCTCTGATTGGGGACCATACTTAGGCAGCCTATTGGCACTAGTGGGTTGTGGGATCTTGTTCCGTGTGAGGTATGTTGTTTGTCTACCTTGGACTTCACGTTTCGTTTCGTTTCTTGTTTTTGTCGTTGTTTATTCGGTTCCAATAAACATGTATGCATATCACGCTGCGCCTTGGTCCGTCCCGTCTATGAACGAACGTGACATTCCCAGAAGAGTGGAGGCTGTTATAGCAGCAAAGAGGGGACCAACTCCATATTAATGCCCATGATTTTGGACTGAGATGTTTGACGAGCAGCTGTCCACATACTTTTGGTCATGTAGTGTATATTAGCGGGTTAGGTTCGGTTGCGGGCCTCAGATTTTCACTTTATCACATATAGTCACTGATACGACTATCAGTGACTATATGGCAGTTGCGGATGGGTTAGTAGCAATTGCGGGCGGATGCGGGTGAACAAACAGCTGACCCCCACACCATTAGTCTGGACACTTGTTGCAGTCTCTATTCCAAGACATCCCAGGAAGAGACAGTGATCTGTGATAGTCTTCTTCACACACTTGTCTTCACACTTCAAAACACCGTCAAACACATGCACACGCACGCACACAGATACACACACACACACACACAGGACACACACACACACAGACTGTGACACTCTTAACACACTGACACTTTCACACTTCACACAGTCATGTTGTAACACTTCTAGAATAGAAAGCTCTAGGCTCTACAATGGTGGCTGTCCATTAAACATGACAGGGAGAGAGAGGCGAGAAATGTCTAATAATCTGCATCACGTGTCGGATAAATATTCAAGACTTTCAGAAAACATGGAAATTGCATATTTGTCATAAGTCATGCTACCTATGCTATTCATATACACACACACACACATATGGCGGTACGCACACACACACGCACTCACGCACACACACACACACACACACACACACATACACACACCCTTCCCCCTTGCTGACTGACAGTATGTTCACCTCCTCTTCCTCCGTTTATAAAGGTGGATTCAGTCAGTCTGAGGTAAAAGGGAGGTCATTGTTCTTGTAGAGAACAGCAGCCGGTAACCTCCCGCCTCTCTCTTTATCCTGCCTGGGAAATAGGCTTAAATGGCTGTAAATGGCTTTAAATAGTTAACTATATGAAATGTGCAAATAGCAGGAGTTTTCACCACAGATAGGCTAAGTGAGAGCACTAAAGTAGTGAAAGAGCAGGACTATTCAGTTATTTAGTTACAGACCGGGAAGTGATGAGCAGTTCGGTTTGTGTGTGTGTGTGTGTGCGTGTGTGTGTGTGCGCGTTCGTGCAAGTAGCTAAATATGTTGACCCACCCTACTTGTAGAGAAACGCCAATGCCATCCTCCTCTCTTTCATGTTGCCAAAACAGTCTATGACTGTCAATACAGTACATGCTTTTAGTTTTTGTTGTCCTAGGCTACCTGGCAATTTCTTTTGGTCCTAGGCTACCTGGCTAAAATGCTTGCTCGCTAGCCTCACTTCCATTCATGGGCAACGTTAGCTCGTTAACATTAGCCTTCTACATCTAGCTACATAATGAACTTCTATCCTCTCAGGCCAGGGCACAAATGTTTGAATTAATGGTTGGATCAGAATCGCCATTATAATCATTGGCCAGTACGGAGAATTAAGTAAAACCAAAAGTCAAAATCCTTATCTCCATCCATGGCTAATTTAGGAAAGGGCCAACTTTAGCTAGCTAGCTAGCCACCAGAGAACAATAACACAATGAGATTCAACAATTCAAGTTGTTTCTGTCAATGACGTATGCTCTCAATGCGATTTGATAAGAGTGATGCTAAAATCCAAACTGGCTTCCTTTGACACTTTTTTTTGGTGCGCCAGGACCATTCACAGTTAAGCTCGCTCAGTTTAGCTCAACGCTGATTGGCTAATTTTGTGTACTTTTTTATCAAGGGAGGCCAAATGCTCGCTGTGGCTTCCCTTGCATTTCATTCAATGCTACGGGCGGCAACAATGTCATCCTCGTTTGGACCAGACAGCATCAGATAGATGGCCTACACGTAGAGAGACAGAGGGGCGCTGTTTCGCTCACTCAGATGCTTTCTCCGGTGAGATACATTCAGTCTCTTGTGAATTGAAGGAAAATTATGAAACACAGAGACACGAAAGATAATATTTGTTAGTAAAAAATGAGGATTGGTATTAATGGCTGTGAACGGAGCCGTGTGTTTATTGTGTGTGTGTGTGTGTGTGCGCTGTGCATGCGTACGTAGATACGTATGTACATGTGTGCCTGTGTTCTGTGTATGCATTGTGAGTGTATAATCTAGTAGGCTTGGGTTTTGCTAGGGCATTGTGGACAGGGATGAAGGATGGCCGTAATCCGAGGGTCACATGTTCAATCCCAGTTATTGGCACTGCGGTGTAAATAAACACTTCGAAATTTGACGTTTGGAGAAACGTGGACAAATGTCTAATTTTGCAGTGTGACTGTGAGAGCTTGTTGCCCTCAGAGCTAGAGGTTGGATGGAGGTCAAGGCCTAATTCTCTGACATCCAGAGTGCAGAGTCTGAATCAAATATTTACCCTGCCCTTCTGACCCTCTAAGAGTTTATCAATTATAGAACGATGCAGAAAACTCCATAATTTTCCAAGTGAAGAACATTTTGCATAGGAACATTGAGAGCCTAGAATATCATCAGAAGTCCCTCCATATGGTGATTCTGTGAACACGTCAGTAGAATACAATCTATTATTCTGCAGGTCTATGATTTGTATTTCATGATTCTATGGTAGAAAACAGTGGTGTTATAAGGGCCAGTGTAAAAAAAAAAAAAAAATGTATTCACTAACTGTAAGTCGCTCTGGATAAGAGCGTCTGCTAAATGACTAAAATGTAAAATGTAATATAATAGATTGGTGTTCTATGGTCAAATACACTGGTGCTCTCTGGGAGAATAGTTTTGTTCTGTGGTTCTATGCTAGAATACAGTGGTGTTATGTGGTAGAATACAGTAATATTCTAATATGCTTCTATAGACTGGTGTTCTATTTAATCTTTTTTTGTCATTTAGCAGACACTCTTATCCAGAGCGACTTACAGGAACAATTAGGATTAAGTGCCTTGCTCAAGGGCATAGACAGATTTTTCACCTAGTTGGCTCGGGGATTCGAACCAGCTACCTTTTGGTTACTGGCCCAACACTCTTTACCGCTAGGCTACCTGCCACCCTTCTATGGTTGAATAGATTGGTGCTCTATGTTTCTATGCTAGAATACATGGGTGCTCTATATTTCTATGCTAGAATGCAGTGGTGTTTAAAGATTCTAAAGAGTAGCAGTATAAGTATGAGTCGGGGTGTTTGGAGCCAGGCTGAGGTGATAGGTCATATTGTTAGAGGGGTAGAGTAATGCCTTAACAGCAGTAAAATGACTCAGGGTCTGACGAGGCCAGGGTCAGCATCCCAGAGTCATGCCTGGAAGGTCAGCATCCCGGAGTCGCCTCTTCAATGTTGACGTTGAGACTGGTGTTTTGTGGGTACTATTTAATGAAGCTGCCAGTTGAGGACATGTGAGGCGTCTGTTTTTCAAACTAGACACTTTAATGTATTTGTCCTCTTGCTCAGTTGTGCACCGGGGCCTCCCACTCCTCTTTCTATTCTGGTCAGTGCCAGTTTGCGCTGTTCTGTGAAGGGAGTAGTACACAGTGTTGTACGAGATCTTCAGTTTCTTGGCAATTTCTCGCATGGAATAGCCTTCATTTTCTCAGAACAAGAATAGACTGACGAATTTCAAAAGAAAGTTATTTGTTTCTGGACATTTTGAGCCTATAATCGAACCCACAATTGCTGATGCTCCAGATACTCAACTAGTCTCAAGAAGGCCAGTTTTATTGCTTCTTTAATCAGCACAACAGTTTCAGCTGTGCTAACATTATTGCAAAAGGGTTTTCTAATGATCAGTTAGCATTTTAAAATGATAAACTTGAATTAGCAAACACAACGTGCCATTGGAACACAGGACTGATGGTTGCTGATAATGGGCCTCTGTACGCCTATGTAGATCTTCCATAAAAAATCAGCCGTTTCCAGCTACAATAGCCATTTACAACATTAACAATGTCTACACTGTATTTCTGATCAATTTGATGTTATTTTAATGGACAAAAAACATGTTTTTCTTTCGAAAACAAGGACATTTCTAAGTGACCCCAAACTTTTGAACGGTACTGTATATATATAAAGCTCATTGTAATTCTGACTGGGTTTTTGTTCTCTGTGCTTCTTGGGGTGTCAGTAGCTAGCTAGTAGCCCCCTGGGTTTTCCCTGGCCTCGTCAGACCCTGAGTCATTTTACTGCTGTTAAGGCATTACTCTACCCCCCTAACAATATGACCTATCACCTCAGCCTGGCTCCAAACACCCCGACTCATACTTATACTGCTACTCTTTAGAATCTTTAAACACCACTGCATTCTAGCATAGAAACGTGGAGCGCCACTCTATTCTAGCATAGAAATATAGAGCACCAATCTATTCAACCATAGAAGGGTGGCAGGTAGCCTAGCGGTAAGAGCGTTGGGCCAGTAACCAAAAGGTAGCTGGTTCAAATCCCCGAGCCAACTAGGTGAAAAATCTGTCTGTGCCCCTGAGCAAGGCACTTAACCCTAATTGCTCTGAATAAGAGTATCTGCTAAATGACAAAAAATATTAAATAGAACACCAGTCTATAGAAGCATATTAGAATATTACTGTATTCTACCACATAACACCACTGTATTCTAGTATAGAACCACAGAACACCACTATTCTACCAGAGAGCACCAGTATATTTGACCATAGAACACCAATCTATCATATCATAGAACCTTATAACACCACTGTATTCTACCATAGAATCATGAAATACAAATCATAGAACTGCAGAATGATAGATTGTATTCTACTGACGTGTTCACAGAATCACCATATGGAGGGACTTCTGATGATATTCTAGGCTCTCAATGTGCAAAATGTTCCTCACTTGGAAAATGATGGAGTTTTCTGCATCGTTCTATAATTGATAAACTCTTAGAGGGTCAGAAGGGCAGGGTAAATATTTGATTCAGACTCTGCACTCTGGATGTCAGAGATTTAGGCCTTGACCTCCATCCAACCTCTAGCTCTGAAGGCAACGAGCTCTCACAGTCGCACTGCAAAATAAGACATTTGTCCACGTTTCTCGAAACGTCAAATTTGTTTATTTACACCGCAGTGCCAATAACTGGGATTGAACATCTGCCATCCCTGTCCACAATGCCCTAGCAAAACCCAAGCCTACTAGATTGTACTAGCGCTCACCGTTTCCCCCTAGTGGCCGGTTTTGACTTGCCTTCATTTAGGCATTAATTGCGACTTGGTTAAGTAAAACAGAAAATCATTAATTCCGATTAGTTAACAGTCAAGCATTAATTCCGATTGGTTAGGGCTTGGGATAGGGTTAAATTTAGGCATGAATTCTGATTGGTTAGGGTTTGCAATAGGGTTAATTAAATTCATGCATGAATTCCAATTGGTTAAGTTCAGAAAAACAATTCAAGGGTTTAGTTTAGCAATTCATTAAGACTGGCCTTGTTAATTCATTGTGGATGGTGCAGTGGTCTAAACACCAGTCTGTCATTATATAGACCTGGGTTAAATCCCAGCTCTGGCCTTCATTTTTTTGCCCCAGTGGACTATTTTGACGGCGCCTCACGACGTCCTTGGGACCTACAAAAATGTCAAATTTCGCCTTGAATCTGGAGTGCTCTCCCTGTTAATGGACATCTGACTACACTACCACACCATCAGGCTACCCAACACCTGTCACTTTAACCTGGGTGTGTGTGATGGGAGGAGACACACACGCACACGTGTACACACACACACAAGCAGGCAGGCATACAGACACACATGCACACGCACACACGCACACACAGGTAGTGGCCGGGTGAGGGGGTAATATAAATGTTAATAGAGTCTGAGAGCTAGTGATGATGAGTAGAGCAATGATGGGTGTGCATTACATTACAGAGAGTATGGAGGATGGTATGAATGCAGACTGTGTGTGTGTGTGTGTGTGTGTGTGTGTGTGTGTGTGTGTGCGTGTGTTTTATGTGTGTGTGTGTGTGTGTGTGTGTGTGAGAGAGAGAGTGTGTGTTGGCATGTGTGTTGACAGGTTTTAAATGCTGACCGTGACAGTGGGAGGATAGAAGTGACATAGTAGCACATTCTCTGGGCTCAGACTGTCTGTCTGTCAGTCTGTACAATGAGTGCAAGCATTTTTAATAGGCTAAGTGTATGTGATCCCTGCGGGAATTGAACACAAAACCAAAAGCAATAAAACCTCAGAAAATGTTTACACACACACACACTGGTTCTATAGACTTGAAGGAGCTATTTACAGTTCTGAGGGGGGTGGAGGAGAGAGAGAGGCGGCGTGAAGCTGTCTCCTTCAGGAATTGAGGACACAAAAAGCTTCTGTCTCGTTTTTCTCTGCTTGTCTTACCTCCCTCCCTCCACTCCTCCCTCCCTCCCTCCCTCCCCTCCCCCTTTCCCTCCCTCCCTCTCTCCCTCTCTTTACTTCCCTCCCTCCCTTCCTCTCTCCTTCCCTCTCTCTCTCCAGAACATGGAGGACCACCTAGCGTTCCTGATAACTGTGCCCACCACCCTCTTCCTCTTTCTCTCCATCTTCATCCTGGTCTGCATAGAGTCCGTTTTCAACCGCATGCTCCGGCTCTTCTCCCTTCTTATATGGGCCTGCCTGGTTGCCATGGGTTACCTCTTCATGTTCTCCGGGGGGATCCTCTGTCCTTGGGATCAGGTGAGATGGGGGAGGGGGGGGGTGGTGGTGTGTGTGTGTGTGTGTGTGTGTGTGTGTGTGTGTGTGTGTGTGTGTGTGTGCGTGCGTGCGTGCGTGCGTCGGGCGTGCGTGTTGGGCAGAGTTGTGTGTGCATGTTTGTGTAGAAGAAGAAAAATATTGTCCATTAAAACTGTATTGTCCATTTGTCCATAAAAGAGAATGTCGTTTTTTTGCTTTTCAACACAATCCCACAGTGAAGGGTTTGGAGCTACAGGGTCAGCCACGGTGCAGCACTTCTGGAACCATTATTTTAGTGGTTGAGTGCCTTGCTCAAGAGCACAGTGGCTGGAGATGGTATTTACAATCATTCACCACTAGATTTTCCTGTCAGATCTGGGATTTGAACTGGTGACCCTCCTCCCTAACCTCTATGCTAGCAGCTTGTTTGTGTGTGCGTGTGTGCTTGTGTGTGTGTCCTGCATGTGTGATTAAGTGTTAGGCCACAGGAGGTAAAAGATCAGGAGACTGATACATTACCTTTCTATTTATAGGCCTATTCATGTTACTCTCCTTACCCTCCCTCCTTCCTTCCCTCTCTCATTCCAATTTCCTTTCCCTTTTATCTCGCTCTCTCCCAGTCCCTTCCACGTCTCTGTCTCACCTTATTTCGCAAATTCTATTTATATCCCTCTGCCCCCACCCTCACTCCCCCTCTCCTTCTCCACCTTCTCTCTGTCCCTCCTTCCCATTCTGTTCCTCTCCTCCCTCCCTCTCTCTCACCCTCACTCCCCCTCTCCTTCTCCACCTTCTCTCTGTCCCTCCTTCCCATTCTGTTCCTCTCCTCCCTCCCTCTCTCTCACCCTCACTCCCCCTCTCCTTCTCCACCTTCTCTCTGTCCCTCTTCCCCTTTTGTTCCTCTCCTCCCTCCCTCTCTCTCACCCTCACTCCCCCTCCCCTTCTCCTTCTCCACCTTCCCTTCTGTTCCTCTCCTCCCTCCCTCTCTCTCACCCTCACTCCCCCTCTCCTTCTCCACCTTCCCCTTCTGTTCCTCTCCTCCCTCCCTCTCTCTCACCCTCACTCCCCCTCCCCCTCTCCTTCTCCACCTTCCCCTTCTGTTCCTCTCCTCCCTCCCTCTCTCTCACCCTCACTCCCCCTCTCCTTCTCCACCTTCCCCTTCTGTTCCTCTCCTCCCTCCCTCTCTCTCACCCTCACTCCCCCTCTCCTTCTCCACCTTCTCTCTGTCCCTCCTTCCCATTCTGTTCCTCTCCTCCCTCCCTCTCTCTCACCCTCACTCCCCCTCTCCTTCTCCACCTTCTCTCTGTCCCTCTTCCCCTTTTGTTCCTCTCCTCCCTCCCTCTCTCTCACCCTCACTCCCCCTCTCCTTCTCCACCTTCCCCTTCTGTTCCTCTCCTCCCTCCCTCTCTCTCTCACCCTCACTCCCCCTCTCCTTCTCCACCTTCCCCATCTGTTCCTCTCCTCCCTCCAATCTCCCTCTCCTTCTCCTAGCTTCTCTCTCTCTCTCCCTCACTCTACCATCATCGTGGTGGAGCTATTTTTATCCATCTCTCCATCTGTGAGAGCATAATCATACTGCATTATTAAACAACCTTTCTCCCTCTCCCTCTCGCTCTCTCTCTCTCTCTCTCTCTCTCTCTCTCTCTCTCTCTCTCTCTCTCTCTCTCTCTCTCTCTCTCTCTCTCTCTCCATCTCTTTACCCCTCTCTACCTCTCTCTCTTCCTGTTTCCTTCTTAAACAGACAGTAATCTAGTATCATTACTCCAGTGGTTATTCCACATTCTTAGCAGGCAGCTTGAGGAGGTAACACAAGTGTTATTATACAGTGCCTTCAGAAAGTATTCATACCACATTTTGTTGTGTTACAGCCTGAATTCAAAATGGATAAAATTAATGTTTTTTTCTCTCACAAATCTACACACAAAACCCCATTATGACAAAGTGAAAACATGTTTTTATACATTTTTGCACATTTATTGAAAATGAAATAGTAAAATATCTAATTTACATAAGTATACATAAGTGTATTTACATCAGCTTTGGCAGCAATTACAGCTGTGAGTCTTTCTGGGTAAGTCTCTAAGAGCGTTGCACACCTGAATTGTACAATATTTGCCCATTATTATTTTCAAAATTCTTCAAGCTCTGTCAAATTGGTTGTTGATCATCGCTAGACAACCATTTTAAAGTCTTGCCATAGATTTTCAAGCAGATTTAAGTCAAAAATGTAACTCAGCCACTCAGGAACATTCACTGTCTTTTGGTAAGCAACTCCAGTGTAGATTTGGCTTTGTGTTTTAGGTTATTGTCCTGCTGAGAGGTGAATTCATCTCCCAGTGTCTGGTGGAAAGCAGACTAAACCAGGTTTTCCTCTAGGATTTTGCCTGTGCTTAGCTCCATTCCGTTTCTTATTTATCCTGAAAAACTCCATAGTCCTTAATGATTACAAGCATACCCATAACATGATGCAACCACCACTGTGCTTGAAAATATGGAGAGTGGTACTCAGTAATGTGTTGTATTGGATTTTCCCCAAACATAACACATTTTTTGAAGTATTACTTTAGTGCCTTGTTGCAAACAGGATGCATGTGTTGGAATATTTATATTCTGTACAGGCTTCTTTCTTTTCACTCTGTCACAATGTTGTTGATCCATCCTCAGTTTTCTCCTATCACAGCCATTAAACTATGGAACTCTTTTAAAGTCACCATTGGCCTAATGATGAAATCCCTGAGCGGTTTCCTTCCTCTCCTGCAAATAAGTTAGGAAGGACGCCTGTATCTTTGTAGTGACTGCATGTATTGATACACCATCCAAAGTGTAATTAATAACTTCACCATGCTCAAAGGGATATTCAATGTCTGTAACACAACAAAATGTGGAAAAAGTCAAGGGGTGTGAATACTATCTGAAGGCATTGTATGACAGGTAGGTCAGGTATAGAACACCACTCAGGTGTTCTATGATGATGGTAAATGCCTCAGACTATAAGAAGGAGAAAAATGGCTCTTTGCTGTGAGCCAGACTGGAGCCAGGAGGAACTCTCAACGATACTGATGGAACACAATGAGCTAAATAACACTGTCTGCAACTATAGTCTGTCCTCATACACAGAGAGAGAGTGGGTAGGGATAGAAGGAAAGATAGGGGTGGGGACACTAGAGAGAGAGAGAGAGAGAGAGAGAGAGAGAGAGAGAGAGAGAGAGAGAGAGAGAGAGAGAGAGAGAGAGAGAGAGAGAGAGAGAGAGAGAGAGAGAGAGAGAGAGAGAGAGAGAGAGAGAGAGAGAGAGAGAGAGAGAATGTTTATAACAGGTTATGTTCTGCTTAGTAACAGAGGCTCTCACAGTCTGTCATACACACCCATGCATGCACACACACACAGCAGCCCTTCCAGCTGAGGAGTTGGTTGTGTCTGGGCCTGATTGAATCTCTCAGGAGAGAGCAGGTATTAGTAGAAGGCAGATTGGGCTAGAGCTCCACACACCTGGTACCATCGAAACAATACAACCCTCCCTCGCACTGACCTGGCTGGATGGCTGGCTCTGGAGCCTACTACACAGAGGAGAAGAGATGGAGAGAGAAGGAAGGGAAAAGTAGGAGAGAGCTAGAGATATGAAGAGAGAGAAAGAGAGAGAGATGAGATGGAGATAACAGGGGAGGGAAAAGACAAAGCGCTACAGAAAGAAAGAAAAGGAAAGAGAAAGTCAGAGGCATTGAGTGTGAGAGCGAGCGGGAGAGAGAAAGAATGAGAAAGAAGGGAGAAAGGTATGATTCAGTGTATGGGACAGGGGTCATTAGAATGCAGGGTTGAGAAGAAACAGGGAGACGGGATGCGGGGCAGCGGGTGGTTGAGAGGAGATGGGGAGATAAGGTAGGGGGACTAGAGAGATGATTAGGGTATTAGAATGCAGGATTGAGAGGAGAGGAATGGACAGGGGGACAGGGGTTGAGGGAGATTAAAGAGAAATCGGGTATTAGAATGCAGGGTTGAGAGGAGAGGAATGGATAGGGGGACAGGGGTTGAGGGAGATTAAAGAGAAATAGGGTATTAGAATGCAGGGTTGAGAGGAGAGGAATGGACAGTGGGACAGGGGTTGAGGGAGATTAAAGAGAAATTGGGTATTAGAATGCAGGGTTGAGAGGAGAGGAATGGACAGGGGGACAGGGGTTGAGGGAGATTAAAGAGAAATAGGGTATTAGAATGCAGGGTTGAGAGGAGATGAATGGACAGGGGGACAGGGGTTGAGGGAGATTAAAGAGAAATCGGGTATTAGAATGCAGGGTTGAGAGGAGAGGAGAGGAGAGACTTGAGACATGGTATTAGACAGGGGAACGGAGGGTCTGGTTAGTGGACTGAGACAGTTGAGACAATGAATGAGTCTGCCAGTCTCCAACTTAACTCGTTCCAGTCTAGCCCTCACGCACACAAATTGGCTCCTGGAAAACTCAGGAGGAGAGAAGTGTCTTCATTTTAAAGGTCATGAACTGTCAAAATCATGTTTTTCATGAAATTGGATGATATTTGGATGAAAACAGGTGAAAGTATGATGACCTAAGTTTGAAAAATTACTGTTGTTTCTACATTGATAAAGATTGATCATAAAGTTACTGGTCCCCTCTCCCATGTCAAACACTTGGAAGACAGGAGTTGTGATTATTAAGGGGATAGGGTGAAATCACCCTAACTCTCATTTTATTAATACACCAATGGTAACATGATATTCTCTTACCTAATTTAAATAAGTACCGCCTTGTAATCAACATCGGAGAAGGCGTGTTTGCGGAGGGGCGTGGTTTATATAGCTAGATAACTACTCTACTGGTGCCAAAATTTGACTGTAGGGTGTCAGCAAATATAATTAAAAGTTTACCCTATTCATCTATGGCAAAGATACTTACATGTTTCCCCTTTCATCTGTGTCTGGTGTTAGCTAGTTACTGGCTAGCTAGGTCTTCAGCCAGCATGGAACAAAAGGGGGGAAGGGTCGTTCAAAACTCTGACGCATCTGTCATGTCAACACATACGTCAGTGCTGCTGTGAACCACATCACAAGAGACATGCCAAACGGAGATGTATAAAAAGATTGCAATTTCATTGTTGTTTGAGTTGCTTTGTGTATCACCACATTAGCTTGAGATGATGTTACTGCAACACTGCTCACTGCATTCAAGTTTCTTGGCAAAGGCGCTCCAAACAGCTGTCAGTCAAGGCGAGCTCATGAATATATGCTCCCCACCCACTCAGCCTCTCTTGAAACTTTCTGGTAGTCAGCAATGAGAGAACATGTACTTTTCTCAAATTTAGAGCATTTCTACCCCCCCCCCCCCCCCAAATATTATGGGTGATATTTTAGTCACTCAAAAGGCTATTTTACATGGGAATCAGAATACCTTTAAATATGGTTCAGCTTCAGTTACTCCCATCAGGCCTAAAACCTGAAAGTCTAGCTTTTGGAAACTCTATATTAACTGTTGGAAAAGTAGGCCATCGAACGTTTGACTATAGCAAATAAAGTTTATGAAAAAACTTTAAACAGTAAAACAACATCTTGTCTTCTCAATCTGAGAATAGGCAAAGAATCCATGTCCCTTCTCACATTGTTGTTTGTCACTAGATGTCCATGCAAGAACAGAAACAATGAAAATATTAGCAGAAATGATGCGCTAGCAGCACCTAAGCTTTTTGTTTTTCATTTATGATTGGGTTGGAGGTCAGAGTTGGTGGGTTGGTGGTAAGAATTGCATCTGTTGTTGGAAAATGGCTGGGCTAGATAGTGTCACTGTCACTGTCAACCTCCAACTTCCCTCTCTTTCAACATCTCTCTCTCTACTCAATATCTCTTTATATCTCTCTTTCAATAACCCTTTCTCCCTCTAGTAAGTCTCTGTCATCTCTCTGTCTTTCCTTTTGTCCTCCTGAACCCTAATCCTGACCTTTGACCTACTGTGATATAGACACTCACCATGACCCTCTGTTGACTTCCTGTTCCACTTCCTACTTCCGGTCCCTGTCAGACAGCACTGTTGGCTGGTGTCCGTGGTGCTGCGGGGAGTCATGACCCCCCTATCTGTTTTGTTCACTTGCTGTGTCCAGCTCCTCCTTTCCTATTCTGATCCTGGTATATCAGTAGTGCTATAACTATAACATGTGATATGATTTGTGCTGTTTTTAACAGCTCTGTGCTGCTAAAGGTTCCCAAAACCACTGTTGTATGATGAGTAGACTTGCCTAACATGCTGACTACACCGGCCACGCACGTGCGTGTGCCCACGTGCGCTATCGCACGCATGTTAATTTTGTCCATCCACACAAGATATGATCATGACACGCAGGTTAAAATATAAAAACCAACTATGAAACAACTATATTATAATAATTTGTCTTTGGTCTCTGTGTTTTCATAATTTTCCGTCAATTCACAAGTGGCTGAATCTCACCGGAAGAATCATCCGAGCAAGGTGTGACCGTGCAGGCACCGGGCTATGCGCTGGCTTTACGCACTATGCCGCCAGTGCGCCTTCATAGACCGGTAAAGCCTGTGTCTGCTCCTCGCACCAAACCAGTGGTGCGTGTCGCCAGCCCGGTACGCCCCATACCTGCTCCTCGCACCAAACCAGTGGTGCGTGTCTCCAGCCCGGTACGCCCCGTACCTGCTCCTCGCACCAAACCAGTGGTGCGTGTCTCCAGTCCGGCACGGCTCGTGCCTGCTTCCCGCACCAAACCAGTGGTGCGTGTCTCCAGTCCGGCACGGCCCGTGCCTGCTCCTCGCACCAGACCAGTGGTGCGTGTTCCCAGCCCGGCGCGGCCCGTGTCTGCTCATCGCACCAGACCAGTGGTGCGTGTTCCCAGCCCGGTGCGGCCCATACCTGTTCCTCGCACCAGACCAGTGGTGCGTGTCCCCAGCCCGGTACGGCTGGTGCCAGAGCAGTCCGCTCCACCGGTGCCCACTCCAGTGCCAGAGCAGTCCGCTCCACCGGTGCCTAGTCCAGCTCCGGTCAGCTGCTCCACTCCAGTGCCAGAGCAGTCCGCTCCACCGGTGCCCAGTCCAGCTCCGGTCAGCTGCTCCACTCCAGTGCCAGAGCAGTCCGCTCTACCGGTGCCAAGTCCAGCTCCGGTCAGCTGCTCCAGTCCAGAGCCAGAGCAGTCCGCTCCACCGAGGTCCAGTTCAGCTCCGGTCAGCGGCTCCACTCCTGTGCCAGAGCAGTCCACTCCACCGGTGCCCAGCCAGCTCTGGTCAGCTGCTCCAGTCCAGAGCCAGAGCAGTCTGCTCCACCGGGGTCCAGTTCAGCTCCGGTCAGCGGCTCCAGTCCAGAACCAGACGTCAGCCCCTCTCCAGGGTCGGGGCCTCCCACACCAGGGTCCAGACAGGGCTTTGTGCATCGTGGGAGGACTGAGAGGGGAAGCATCGCGCCGAAGTCCAGACCAGACCAGGGGTGCAACGGGGAGGCAGAAAGGGAGAGGACGTCACGCCCGGAGCCGGAGCCGCCACCGAGGCTGAATGCCCACCCGGACCCTCCCCTAATGAGTCAGGTTGGTGCGGCCGGAGTACGCACCTTTGGGAAACAGGGCCCCTCTGTCTCAGTATGTCACGCCCTGGCCTTGAGAGCCCGGTTTTCTTTAGTTGGTTTGGTCAGGGTGTGATTTTCTATGTGTATGATCTAGATATTGTAGATCTATGTTGGCCGGGTGTGGTTCCCAATCAGAGGCAGCTGTCTATCGTTGTCTCTGATTGGGGATCAAACTTAGGTAGCCATGTTGCCTACCTGTTTTGTGGGATCTTGTTTCTGTGTGTTTGGCTTGTTTGATGTTAGCCTTTAGAACTTCATGTTACGTTGCTTTTGTTGTTTGTTCGGCGTTTATTCAATAAACGAACATGTACGCATACCACGCTGCACCTTGGTCCAATCCTGTTTTCAACGAACGTGACACAGTATGTGTAGCCCATGTATCTGATGCTGCCTGAACCAAAAGAGCATGACATGTTGCTGCCGTAGCATTTGATTGATTGACGCCAACAAGCATTTGGCCTCCTTTGATGAAAAAAGTACAAAATAATTGGCCAATCAGCGTTGAGCTGAGCTCAACTGTGGGTTGTCCTGGTGTAGCTAAATGCCCCCCAAGGGAGGCCAGTTTGGATTTGACTTCACACCAATCAAATCACATCCTAAGCGAAACGTCATTTTCAGAAAAACATGGATGTTTCTGGTCTGATTGTGTTGATGTCATGCAGTAGCTAGCTTGCTAAATCGGCCCTTTCCAAAGACATGGAAGGAGATGGGGATTTGGACTTGTGGTTTTGACTTATTTCTCTGTACAGGCCAATGATTATGACAGCGATTCTAATCAAAATATACAATTTACTGAAACATGTCTTCCATCAACTGAAAAGTACAGAGGGATATTGGAAAACAATATCACAACCAGCCAATGGCCTTTCTGATTAATCCGACACACTTCTAAGCATACTGGCAAATGTTGACAATTGGCAAGGAAGTACAGTGGCTTGTGAAAGTATTCACCCCCTTGGCATTTTTCCTATTTTGTTGCTTTACAACCTGGAATTAAAATGGAATTTTTTGGTTTTGTATCATTTTATTTACACAACATGACTACCACTTTGAAGATGCAAAATAAAAAAATGTGTGAAACAAACAAGAAATAAGACAAAAGAAAACAGAACTTGAGCGTGCATAACTATTCACCCCCCCCCCAAAGTCAATACTTTGAAGAGCCACCTTTTGCAGCAATTACAGCTGCAAGTCTCTTGGGGTATGTCTCTATAAGCTTGGCACATCTAGCCACTGGGATTTTTGACCATTCTTCAAGGCAAAACTGCT
Source organism: Coregonus lavaretus (assembly GCF_964263955.1). Taxonomy (NCBI): domain Eukaryota; kingdom Metazoa; phylum Chordata; class Actinopteri; order Salmoniformes; family Salmonidae; genus Coregonus; species Coregonus lavaretus. The sequence continues at coordinate 12,546,928 of NC_139990.1, read as the reverse complement.
CCAGCTCCTTCAAGTTGGATGGGTTCTGCTGGTGTACAGCAATCTTTAAGTAATACCACAGATTCTCAGTTGGATTGAGGTCTGGGTTTTGACTAGGCCATTCCAAGACATGTTTCCGTTAAACCACTCAAGTGTTGCTTTAGCAGTATGCTTAGGGTCATTGTCCTGCTGGAAGGTGAACCTCCGTCCCAGTCTCAAATCTCTGGAAGACTGAAACAGGTTTCCCTCAAAAATTTCCCTATATTTAGCGCCATCCATCATTCCTTCAACTCTGACCAGTTTCCCAGTCCCTGCCGATGAAAAACATCCCCACAGCATGATGCTGCCACCACCATGCTTCACTGTGGGGATGGTGTTCTCGGGGTGATGAGAGGTGTTGGGTTTGTGCCAGACATAGCGTTTTCATTGATGGTCAAAAAGCTCAATTTTAGTCTCATCTGACCAGAGTACCTTCTTCCATATGTTTGGGGAGTCTCCCACATGCCTATTGGCGAACACCAAACGTGTTTGCTTATTTCTTTCTTTAAGCAATGGCTTTTTTCTGGCCACTCTTCCGTAAAGCCCAGCTCTGTGGAGTGTACGGCTTAAAGTGGTCCTATGGATAGATACACCTGCGTAGCTCAGTTGGTAGAGCATGGCGCTTGCAATGCCAGGGTTGTGGGTTCGATTTCCATGGGGGGCCAGTATGAAAAAATGTATGCACTCACTAACTGTAAGTTGCTCTGGATAAGAGCGTCTGCTAAATTACTAAAATGTAATACTCCGCTTTGCAGCTCCTTCAGGGTTATCTTTGTTGCCTCTCTGATTAATGCCCTCCTTGCCTGGTCTGTGAGTTTTGGTGGGCGGCCCTCTCTTGGCAGGTTTGTTGTGGTGCCATATTCTTTCAATTTTTTAATAATGGATATAATGGTGCTCCGTGGGATGTTCAAAGTTTCTGATCTATATTTATAACCCAACCCTGATCTGTACTTCTCCACAACTTTGTCCCTGACCTGTTTGGAGAGCTCCTTGGTCTTCATGGTGCCGCTTGCTTGGTGGTGCCCCTTGCTTAGTGGTGTTGCAGCTCTGGGGCCTTTCAGAAAAGGTGTATATATACTGAGATCATGTGACAGATCATGTGACACTTAGATTGCACACAGGTGGACTTTATTTAACTAATTATGTGACTTTTGAAGGTAATTGGTTGCACCAGATCATATTTAGGGGCTTCATAGCAAAAAAGGGGGTGAATACATATGCACGCACCACTTTTCCGTTCTTTATTTTTCTTTATTTAAAAATAAATAAAAATTAGGGGGTAGATTAGCTTTAATATTGTAGATAGATTGTAACTTCCATCAATGTAAATGTCTGCATCACTTCCAATCCCCCATATGTTTATTTTTTCTCGCAGATATATATATATATATATATATATATATATATATATATATATATATATATATATATACATACATATATATACATACACATACGTACACACATACAGTGAGGAGAACAAGTATTTGATACACTGCCGATTTTGCAGGTTTTCCTACTTACAAAGCATGTAGAGGTCTGTAATTTTTTATCATAGGTACACTTCAACTGTGAGAGACGGAATCTAAAACAAAAATCCAGAAAATCACATTGTATGATTTTTAAGTAATTAATTTGCATTTTATTGCATGACATAAGTATTTGATCACCTACCAACCAGTAAGAATTCCGGCTCTCACAGACCTGTTAGTTTTTCTTTAAGAAGCCCTCCTGTTCTCCACTCATTACCTGTATTAACTGCACCTGTTTGAACTTGTTACCTGTATAAAAGACACCTGTCCACACACTCAATCAAACAGACTCCAACCTCTCCACAATGGCCAAGACCAGAGAGCTGTATAAGGACATCAGGGATAAAATTGTAGACCTGCACAAGGCTGGGATGGGCTACAGGACAATAGGCAAGCAGCTTGGTGAGAAGGCAACAACTGTTGGCGCAATTATTAGAAAATGGAAGAAGTTCAAGATGACGGTCAATCACCCTCGGTCTGGGGCTCCATGCAAGATCTCACCTCGTGGGGCACCAATGATCATGAGGAAGGTGAGGGATCAGCCCAGAACTACACGGCAGGACCTGGTCAATGACCTGAAGAGAGCTGGGACCACAGTCTCAAAGAAAACCATTAGTAACACACTACGCCGTCATGGATTAAAATCCTGCAGCGCACGCAAGGTCCCCCTGCTCAAGCCAGCACATGTCCAGGCCCGTCTGAAGTTTGCCAATGACCATCTGGATGATCCAGTGGAGGAATGGGAGAAGGTCATGTGGTCTGATGAGACAAAAATAGAGCTTTTTGGTCTAAACTCCACTCGCTGTGTTTGGAGGAAGAAGAAGGATGAGTACGACCCCAAGAACACCATCCCAACCGTGAAGCATGGAGGTGGAAACATCATTCTTTGGGGATGCTTTTCTGCAAAGGGGACAGGACGACTGCACCGTATTGAGGGGAGGATGGATGGGGCCATGTATCGCGAGATCTTGGCCAACAACCTCCTTCCCTCAGTAAGAGCATTGAAGATGGGTCGTGGCTGGGTCTTCCAGCATGACAACGACCCGAAACACACTCCTCTTGACAGTTTAGTGTCGAGAAAACGATGCTGAGATGCTGTGAGAACAAGGAATCCGCTGACACTGTACTTTGATTATAAAGGTTTATTATATCAAAATATTTCACTGTCAATTTACAGACCTCTGCAGACACCTGGAGAATAACCGGACCCAATCTCTAATATGTTATTCTCCCCTCCTTTGTCCCAAACCATAGTATATATATCCTATGTAACCTGATATGGGTGTTTTCCCCTACAGACCAATCCCAGGACTCCACCTAACAGACTTCCTCTGTTTTAGGGTGCCCCTATACAAATGCTCTCCAGATGCTTTCTCAAGCTGAGTCAACATCCTCTAAGACACCATTTGCAGACGTCAGCAAAGTCATAAATTGTTCAGACACTACATATTTCCCCACTTCGAGACTAACTAAGTCTCAAAAACAAAAAGAATAGGATTATGACAAATAACAATTTTTCTCTTATTGAGTAACTTTAACAATAAACCAAATGTTATGGAGAATAAACACATTTTTCTATGGAGTGTAAATAAATGTCTATGAAATATGAACAAATCTTTATGGAGTGTAAATAAATTTTTATGAAATATGAACAAATCTTTATGGAGTGTAAATACATTTCTATGAAATATGAACACATCTTTATGGAGTGTGAGAGCGAAAAACCTGTCTGGCAGCTTTCTTTCCAAATATCCATCAATCAATCAAGACAGTAAAATTCTCTCACGGCCCCTCTGCCCCAGGCAACCACTTAAGTACTCCAGATCAATTCATAAATCTTTATCAATGCATTTTAAACTATGATGCAATTAAATACACATGAAAGCCTCAGCAAACAAAATACAATCAAATTTGTCCACATTCAGGCTGGTCGACCCATCGGACCCTCCTGTGGATTCTCTCTGTCCCTGCCTAGACCCAATATCCCTAAGCATCCACAAAATAAAAAAAAACAACTGAGATCCCCACATGTACCCAACTACAGCAAATATAATTCGTCAAAAATTAATACAGAAAGAATATGACACAAATTATGGATTACACATGCAAATATGTCTATATATCATTGCAGACACTGGAATGTAGTCCACTACACTTCATCTCCTCAGCAGTGTCGACTTTCAATGCAACGTCGATGATGGAATCTGAACATTTACACACCTTCCTTGTTCCACTTCCTCCAGTCCATTCATATTGTCCATTCATATTGTCCCCTCTACACATTCCCCCATATGCTTCTGGAAGAAAAGAAAAGACCAAACAGTATCTTTTGCAAAACAACACATTCAAATTAAAACATCAATATCAACAAAAAATGATATATAAAATGATATATAAAATGAATCACATTCCATTTCCCCCCTTTGATTCATAACAAAATACTAAAATCACAATAATATTTAAAAACGTGAAAAATTATCGGATATTCAAAATTGATATCTATCCATCAATACTCCTTTGAGTCTTGACAGAAGGTTAAACCCTCTTATCATTTCATTTGCAAAACCCTTCAAAGTATAGGTAATATTATCAATGTGATCTGCCAAAAATGTTACACCATACCATGGAAAAAGTCCAAGTCCCCACTTCTCTCCTAGACTTATCCTCCAATGGTAGGCTTCCAGACTATGAAATTTCTCTCTTTCAGAATCAGATTTATCTGTTTCCGGTGCTTCCCCTCTTTTAATTGTAAAAACCTCATATGGAAGCTTCAACATCAACATGTAACAGCATCCTTTCCATCCATAGGGTAAGAATATATTCTTTCTCACCACAAACCCCCTAAATATCTCTAAAATTCCCAATAGTCACATTACCATGCAAAAGCTGATCATTCACCATCAAAGTCCTGCTCTTCTTACTAACTGGAACATAAAAAGTTACATTATATTTCTAACCTTATGTTCATGCTTACCCAAAGTCATCATATAATCATCACCATCTGATATTCCCCTAAACATCCTCTTTCCATTTTATTTTAACAAAAACAGCTTTTAGCCCTCATGGGTTTCACCTCCAATGCTTCATGAAGCGCTGTTAACTGATTTTCCTTCCGATCTAACAAATTCACATAGGGTAATTCATTTAACCAAGAACACTTAAACCTAGGCCTAAACAAATGCTTCCACAACAACATTATTGTATCTGTTAATGATTGTTGCTGATACAACATCCATGATAAAGCATAAGATTGACACGTACTTGATAGAGGTTGAGCCACCGTCTCTAAGATTGAACCCCATGTTCCTGGTGCTGGAATTCTCAACAGACATGGACCCTCAAGATTCCTCACTGATCTTACAGAATGAGTTAACTGCTGGAACCAAAGATTCCTACCTGCCCATCCATCTTTAATTTGCAAAACAGAAGAATCAAATCGATATGCCTTCCATTTAGTTTCTCTCTTCCCTAACGAGCAGTATTGATCAGATATATCTTCTTGTCTTCCATCAAAATCAAAGAACTCATCCTGTACCTCCATGATAGTATTCTCCCTGATCTTCCCCTCTAACATTACGCAAAATAAGTTAGCAATCACTCATAACCCTCTTCCACTTCATATCGTTTTACAAAACATACTTCCTTTGACTAGGTGAAACAGCTTCTATTTCTTGTCCTGATAACAACACTTCTTCTCCATAATTATTTCTCCACTGAACTCTAAATTTCCCTTCACCACTGTTCTCTCTCTCGTACTAACATTGAAGCTGAGCTGACTGTCCTAGAGTTCCTTCAACCCTAGTTTTCATAACTTTTTAGTCTGACTTTTTCTCCTAATTTTTTCAAAAACCATTTCACTGATTTATCCACAAATTCCTTTCCCACTAATTTGAGGATATTTGATCAGGAAGTCCCCACCTGCTTATGACTTCTTTACACAAAAACGTGGCAAACGATTGAGCATCTTTTAGCTTAGTTTGACATCTTATGCACCTCTTGGTGTAGGAATGTAACCAAGAATAACAGTCACACCTCTGCAAACATTATTTTTCAGACAGATTGTGCACCTGCCTATGACATAGTCAATCTGTTCAAGCAAATATGATTCCCAAAAACCATACTCCTTTGTGATCTTTCTCCTAACCTCCCCCCTTGCAACATTAGCTAACCCATAGCTTCTTAAATCATCAGACCTATTAGGTCTAGAGGCGCTACTATCAACCCCTCATGGTTTCTCCAAAGACAACAATGGATTGCTACTCTAAGGATTTTTTCATTGTCTTCAAAACACCTGCTTTTGAAAGTCCTTCAATTTGTGGTTCAATCCCTTGGATTGCTTCATCTTTCAATGGATACTGATTCTTCCAAGGAGGTCTGGCTCCTGGTTGAAGTTCAACTTTCACCTCAATTGGGCTGATTTCACAAGTCCAATATCGGTACTACTTTGATACCACAAACATTCTTGAACTTTTTGCAACATCTTTTCTTTCATAGATTCTTAATCCATCTTCACACTGCAAATAGATGAATATGTCATCCGTACAGTTTATGACTCTCCTTGTCCTTGAGCCAAAATCATTATTTTGAGAAATCGCTGATCTTCACTCCTCCAAATCCCCCAAATTCTCTTTCATCAGTACAAAAACAGCTTTCTCTGCTTCTGTCATCATTTCTCCCATTTGCTTCTGCTCATAGCCTTCAGAAACCAACAAGGCCACATGTGGCACACTCTTCTCAATCTCCAATTCTTTATCCAGATAATCATCTGTGTTTATCTTCATATCTGCTCCTTGTGGTCCTAAAATTATTCAACATAAGCTGAGTTGAACTTTCTTTGGTTGATTACTCAACCATTCCTCTGAGTTCGATTGGGCAGCATTCTTGAAATATTTTAGCTGAGTTGAAATGGATATTCCAGAAGCCTCGCATCTGGCATATTTTCCCCCTTAAATTTATTCCATATCTTAGCCTGCTTCAAAAAATCTTCACTGAGATTTCCAATCCAGAATACTGTAGACAAATCCATCTCTGTCATCATCAACAATTGGTAAACCTTTTCCTTTGGCACTTCTACCAGACAGCCCGTCTGGTGTACATCTTATTTTACAGTTCAACTTACACAATGCATCTCTTCCCAACAATGCAATAGGTGTATGTTCTGATACCAGTATGGGTATTGTAATTTTCTAATTTTCATAGCAGAGCTCAATTGGTTCCGTAAGAGGAATCAACTGTTTCACTCCCTCAAATCCCTGTCCTAATTAGTTGATTGGACATAGTGAGATGTATAACCTCTTCAGGCTGAACACAGATAAAAGCAGTTACGCTATCCACCATCACTTCCAATGGTCGGTTGTTTATTTTCACCTCAATTGTTGGATATTTTTCCCCTAACTGGTGCTACCAGCTGACACCCCCCTTTCGGATCTTTTCGGCACCCCTAGAATCCTTCCTCCTGGCCCCTATAAGGGTTCACCTGTCCTCCAGATTTATTTATTTTAATTTTATTTTATTTCACCTTTATTTAACCAGGTAAACCAGTTGAGAACAGGTTCTCATTTACAACTGCGACCTGGCCAAGATAAAGCAAAGCAGTGCAATAAAAACAACACAGAGTTACATATGGGGTAAAAAAACATAAAGTCAAAAATACAACAGAAAATATATATACAGTGTGTGCAAATGTAGCAAGTTATGGAGGTAAGGCAATAAATAGGCTATAGTGCAGAATAATTACAATAGTATTAACACTGGAATGCTAGATGTGCAAGAGATTATGTGCAAATAGAGATACTGGGGTGCAAAAGAGCAAAATAAATAACAATATAGGGATGAGGTAGTTGGGTGGGCTAATTTCAGATGGGCTGTGTACAGGTGCAGTGATCGTAAGGTGCTCTGACAACTGATGCTTAAAGTTATTGAGGGAGATAAGAGTCTCCAGCTTCAGAGATTTTTGCAATTCGTTCCAGTCATTGGCAGCAGAGAACTGGAAGGAATGGCGGCCAAAGGAGGTGTTGGCTTTGGGAATGACCAGTGAGATATACCTGCTGGAGCGCAGACTACGGGTGGGTGCTGCTATGGTGACCAATGAGCTAAGATAAGGCGGGGATTTGCCTAGCAGTGATTTATAGATGGCCTGGAGCCAGTGGGTTTGACGACGAACATGTAGTGAGGACCAGCCAACAAGAGCGTACAGGTCACAGTGGTGGGTAGTGTATGGGGCTTTGGAGACAAAAGATGATCTTGACTTGCCCCTGTATCTTCCTCTGAAATTCCTCTGAAATTCCCTCTTGTGTTTTCTTCTGGCCCATTACACTCACAGGCAAAGTCACCAACCTGTCCACAATCATAACACACTTCTGAAGATTGTTGGAAGTATGGCTTAAATCTTCCTCCTCTTCCTAAGCCTTCTCGTCCTCTTCCTCTCCAATTCTGTGTCTGTCCAGCAACTGTCTATGGATATGAAACAACTGGTACCGCTATTGGTGGCTGGTACAATTGCGGTTGGAACTGGTCCAGTTGAAGCTGTGGCAGTGATTGTTGATTTGGAGCACACTGATTCTTCATAACCAAAGCTTGTTTCTTCTCCTTCTTATTCTCCCCCAGTTGTATTTCATTGAGTTTTCTGAGAGTTTCTTGGTCCTGTTCTTTCTAGTTGTGTTCCTTTTTCCTGTACAGATCCACTTGATGGGCTATATGATCTGTATAGACGCCTTTTGTCATGCTTCCAAGTCCAACCACCTCTGCCAGTTTGCTCCTTACTGGTGAGGGCAGTCCCATCTGCAGTTTAGCTCTCAAAATTGACTGCTCAATTTGACTCACATCTGGATCATTTCCGGAAATATTCTCCACACTTGATGAACTCTTGACACATAGGCTCTCGGATTTTCTTGTTGTCCTAGTGGGCAAATCAGAATGTTGTCAGGATGCACATTTGTTGGAAACGTATTTTTCAGTGCTCTCCACAGCCGATTTCTACTTGCAGCCAACAATTCAGGGTCATTCGCCGCAGTCCCCACATATCTATTAAGTCCAGCTCTCTGAAAAATTTCTTCCATATCTGGAATCCCAAGGAGATTAGCCAAAAGTCTCTTAATGTCTCCTATGGCAGACTGTGTTCCCACCATAATTTCTTCCAATTTTGAAATCCAAGGATATGCTCCATCTTGAAGAGTAGGCAACTTCTCAAGTATATCTGACATATCGGTATTCTTCAAAGGCTTATATGCTAGGTTCTGTCCTCGAAACATCACTGGCATCATCTTCTTACTTGTGCTCTCTTTTCTTGGCCTCAATGTATACTTCTTCTCAAATTCTTGGGATCCTTTTCTCAGCAGTTTTTTCTTCTGTATTTTCAGCTTCTTGAGTTGTTCTTCCAGTTCTCTTACTTCTTCTAAATTATTCTAGCACTTTCATTATGTTGATGACGTCTGGGTTAAGAGTCCCTTCCACTGGCCATGGTTGTTCAATGTCAGGCCAACGTTTATTCCACTTTCCAGATAACCTTGCAATACCATTAACTAGAGGATTACTATTTTCTACTACATCAACAGGAGTAATTACTTTCATAGTTTTGATGTCCTTTTCCCCCCTTGTAACAACTCTTTTATATTCCTTTATTGTGAATTATTTTATTATTTTAGACTATGTAGCTTATGGTTCCCCCCCCCCCCCCACAAATTAATTAATTAATCAATCAATCAATCAATTCATCAATTTATTCATCAATTTACTTATTTGTATCAATTTATTTTATTTTATTTTACCAAATTATTGATTAGTGGCAATCTTACCACATCCGATCAGGAAAAGTAAAGGAAAGTAGTCAACTTCAGAGCAATCCAAAAAAGAAAGACCTCTAATCCAGCAACACTACAGCACTCACAAGTCAATTGCCTAATAAGCACCCAATTACCTTAATTTTACAGAATAATGTCAGTGCTGGATTTCCCATCTCAACTCTAATCAAACCAACTCATGCACAAAAAACTCCAAAATGCAATTCTTAATTACATCAATTGATCAGTCTGTTGCCAAGTCCTTGTCAAATTGTCACAACATGAAATATGCTAGGCACACAAAATATCCTCTATGGGAAGGTACGTTTTGTGAACAGAACAGTACTAGCCTTGATTTGACTTGATCCGTTGCAGCACAGTCGCGTGATGTACTCGTCAGCACCTCCTCTCTTTCTCTGTCTCCTCCTTATCGTCTCTCATATCACAGAAGAACAAAGAACAGACAAGAATTTAGTATTTTATGCACTCACTGGGTTATTTCAACCATGCAATACTCCTCTGTTCACATTCGCGCTAAGAAATAAGCAAACAGCTTAACTCAGGAATAGTATAAATAGCTTAATAACATTTTATTTTATTTATTTATTTATTTAATTATTTTTATTTTTAATCCGTCAACATATCTCTCATTTATCAATTCAATAGATCTCAATCAAATAGTTTCATCGATAAGCAACAGCCGATTTAACAAACAGAACACTTTATTAGTGTGTAAGTCTCCCCCTCCTTCTCTGTCTGCTCTGAGTCTGCGTCTCCCAGCAGCTCAGTGCAGGTAGGGGAGTGGCATATTTGCTCTACGTAACTCTAAACTCATAAAATCACACGCATGCGTAGTTCATTCACCAATGCGATTTCAGAGTGAGAAGAGCTCCCAAGCAGCTCTCTCCAAGCTAAACAACAGAAAGTAGACAGACCAGCTGTCCCTCCATTATTTCCCCAACACAGACAAACAGTAACACTTAACAGAGCTCACAAACCAACACAAAACATAGAACACAAATCCTACTCTCTTCCACACACACACACACACATAGTTTAAGAGGCTTATATCCGTTCCTACGGACCCCTAAAGCATGCTACTACCATCGCGCCGTTTTTTCATTGTTCCTAAATTTATGCTACCTCGAGTTTGCAGATATTCAAAATGAGAGGTTACATCGAACATATACCTCGTCAATTATAAGTCGAGCAGTCACTTGCAACCGAATGTATCTACAACAATCTCCAGTTCCCAGAACTGACCTCAAAAATCAACCTAGTGAGTTTTCAGGATTTTCGGCCCATCCTAATGACCGCCTCATTTGAGGGCTTGCCATAGATTCGCGACGTTCTAATTTGTATACATTTTCCTTATGTCACGATCATCGGATACAGAGGACCAAGGCGCAGCGTTGAAGGCGAACATACTTTTATTATTTAGAATGAACACACGAACAAAAACAACAAACGATAACGTGACGTCCTCGGTTCTAGCACAAACCTATACTGGAACAAGATCCCACACATGACAATGCCCAAACGGCTGCCTAAGTATGGCTCCCAATCAGAGACAACAAGCAACAGCTGATTCACGTTGCCTCTGATTGAGAACCACCCCGGCCAACATAGAAACACAAGCACTAGAATATCACCCTAGCACACAAAACACAAAGAAACAACATACCCTGGCTCAACATAACAGAGTCCCAGAGCCAGGGCGTGACAGTACCCCCCCCCCCAAAGGCGCGGACTGCGACCGCGCCAAACATAAACCGAACAGGGGAGGGCCGGGTGGGCATTCCTCCTCTGAGGCGGTTCCGGCTCCGGGCATGACCCCCACTCCCTCTCTAACCCCCCAAAGCGCCCCTGGTCCGGTCTGGCCCTGCTGGCCGGAGCTGGACTGAACACTGGTGGAGCGGATTGCTCTAGCTCCGGAGTGGAGCAGCTGACCGGTGCCGGACCAGGCACCGGTGGAACAGGCACGGGCTGTGCCGGACTGACGACGCGCACCACAGGCTTGGTGCGGGGAGCAGGGACGGACCGAACCGGGCTGACGAAGCGCACCACTGGCTTGGTGCGGGGAGCAGGAACAGGCCGGACCGGGCTGACGACGCGCACCATTGGCTTGGTGCGGGGAGCAGGGACGGGCCGAACCGGGCTGACGAAGCGCACCACTGGTTTGGTGCGAGGGGCAGGAACAGGCCGGACCGGGCTGGCGACGCGCACCACAGGCTCGGTGCGAGGGACAGGAACAAGCCGGACCGTACTGGGGACACACACCACTGGCCCTACGCGGGGATCAGGAACGGGCCGGACCGGACTGGTAACACACCCCAGTACCTCTCGCCGTGCCTACATCCTCCTTCCCCCTGGTGACCAGTGACTCCCGTAACCTGGCGGCCTCCTGCTGCCCCGTCGTCCACGGCGTGAGCCCCCCCCCCTAAAAAAATTCTGGCCGTCTCTCCTTCCCGTGGACCAGGTCTCCATGTCTCTCGCCAGACTTTCGCCCTTCTGCTTCCAAGTCCAGCCTCTCTCCTCCTCACACGGCTTGACCCAGTCGAGGTGGCAAAGGAGATCCACTAGAGATTCCCCTGGCGATGGCTCCTGGACACGCTGCTTGGTCCAGTTTTGGTGGGATCTTCTGTCACGATCGTCGGATACAGAGGACCAAGGCGCAGCGTTGAAGGCGAACATACTTTTATTATTTAGAATGAACACACGAACAAAAACAACAAACGATAACATGACGTCCTCGGTTCTAGCACAAACCTATACTGGAACAAGATCCCACACATGACAATGCCCAAACGGCTGCCTAAGTATGGTTCCCAATCAGAGACAACAAGCAACAGCTGATTCACGTTGCCTCTGATTGAGAACCCCCCTGGCCAACATAGAAACACAAGCACTAGAATATCACCCTAGCACACAAAACACAAAGAAACAACACACCCTGGCTCAACATAACAGAGTCCCAGAGCCAGGGCGTGACACCTTAGTTCCTGGCCTTTCCTTCCTTCATTCTATTCTTTTTGAATTTTATTCAAGCAAAATATCCCTGTGTCCAGTATTATCAATACCTATAGACACTCCCCCCTGTTTGCGTTGCTTTACAAATTTAGAAATTTAGAACTGACTCTTATCCCACAGCAAATAACAGCAAAGCACACACGCAAGTTCTTAACGGTGCATTCATTCAACGCACACACACGGACAAACGACCTGACCAGTGCCCAAAGTGGTGAGAAAACTCACCCTTATCTGCCGGTCTCTGGAGCGAGAGTCAGCTCGGCGCCCATGAATGGAACGCTGAGAAAAGACGCAACACGGCCCAAATTCCTCGTCGCCATTAATGTAGTGTCGAGAAAACGATGCTGAGATGCTGTGAGAACAAGGAATCCGCTGACACTGTACTTTGATTATAAAGGTTTATTATATCAAAATATTTCAGCGTCAATTTACAGACCTCTGCAGACACCTGGAGAATAACCGGACCCAATCTCTAATATGTTATTCTCCCCTCCTTTGTCCCAAACCATAGTATATATATCCTATGTAACCTGATATGGGTGTTTTCCCCTACAGACCAATCCCAGGACTCCACCTAACAGACTTCCTCTGTTTTAGGGTGCCCCTATAGAAATGCTCTCCAGATGCTTTCTCAAGCTGAGTCAACATCCTCTAAGACACCATTTGCAGACGTCAGCAAAGTCATAAATTGTTCAGACACTACAACAGTTTAAAACTTTCTGAGAAATAGCCATTATTGACTATTTTACACCTAGGGTTACTATACATGATTTTAACCCAATTTATAAGAGATTCTCCAAAATTGAAATGCTCCAGGCATTTATATATAAACCCCAGTCGTACTTTATCAAATCCTTTTCGAAGTCTGCTATGAATAGCAGGCCTGGTTTCCCAGATTTTTCACAGTGTTCTATTGTTTCCAGTACTTGCCTTATATTATCTCCAATGTATCTTCCATGTAAGAAACCTGTCTGATTAGAATGAATAATGTCCGACAATACCTTTTTAATTCTATGCGCTATACATTTTGCTAGAATTTTTGCATCACAACACTGAAGTTAAAAATTTTTAACGGACTGGATCTTTATATTTTCCACTTGTATCCTGTTTCAGTAATAATGAAATCAGACCTTCTTCTTGAGTGTCTGATAATCTACCATTTACATAGGAGTTGTTCTTTATTTTTCATTTCACTTCACCAATTTCAACTATTTTGTATGTCCATTACATGAAATCCAAATAAAAATCAATTTAAATTACAGGTTGTAATGCAACAAAATAGGAACAACACCAAGGGGGATGAATACTTTTGCAAGGCACTGTAAAATGCCTGAAAAAAAAGTTTCCACTGTCATTCTCAACCAGTGTGTTACACTATCCCCAAAACATGAACACTTAGTCTGGGGTAGGCTGAAAGGAAAAGGGCCCTTTTCCATTGGCGGTACTGTTATTGTAGAGCTCACAACGTCATGAGCTTCACAGAGGAGTGTGTTAGTGGGTCGTACTGTATGCCTGCTGTGGGGTGACAAATGGATCCACATGAAGGTGGTTAATCTCTAAGATCGCCCGGTTACACCGAAGCACAATGCAAAACTGTCAGATGTACAGTGCCTTCGGAAAGTATTCAGATATTTTTCCATATTTTGTTACGTTACAGCCTTATTCTAAAATGGAATAAATAAATACAAATCCTCAGCAATCTACACACAATACCCCATAATGACAAAGCGAAAACAGGTTTTTAGAAAGTTTTGCAAATTTATTAAAAATAAAAAACATAAATACCTTATTTACATAAGTATTCAGACCCTTTGCTATGAGACTCGAAATTGAGCTCAGGTGTATCCTGTTTCCATTGATCATCCTTGAGATGTTTCTAAAACTTGATTGGAGTCCACCTTTGGTCAATTCAATTGATTGGACATGATTTGGAAAGGCACACACCTGTCTATATAAGGTCCCACAGTTGACAGTGCATGTCAGAGCAAAAACCAAGCCATGAGGTTGAAGGAATTGTCCGTAGAGACAGGATTGTGTAGAGGCATAGATCTGGGGAAGGGTACCAAAAAACGTCTGCAGCATTGAAGGTCCCCAAGAACACAGTGGCCTCCATCATTTTTAAATGGAAGATGTTTGGAACCACCAAGACTCTTCCTAGAGCTGGCCGCCCGGCCAAACTGAGCAATCGGGGAAGAAGGGCCTTGGTCAGGGAGCTGATCAAGAACCCGATGGTCACTATGACAGAGCTCCAGACTTCATCTGTGGAGGTGGGAAAACCTTCCAGAAGGACAACCATCTCTGCAGCATTCCACCAATCAGGTCTTTATGGTATAGTGGCCAGACGGAAGCCACTCCTCAGTAAAAGGCACATGACAGCCAGCTTGGAGTTAGCCAAAAGGCACCTAAAGACTCTCAGACCATGAGAAACAAGATTCTCTGGTCTGATGAAACCAAGATTGAACTATCTGGCCTGAATGCCAAACATCATGCCTGGAAGAAACCTTACACCATCCCTACGGTGAAGCATGGTGGTGGCAGCATCATGCTGTGGATATGTTTTCAGGAGCAGGGACTGGGAGATCAAGGCAAAGATGAACGGAGCAAAGTACAGAGAGATCCTTGATGAAAACCTGCCCCAGAGTGCTCACGACCTCAGACTGGGGCGAAGGTTCACCTTCCAACAGGACAAAGACCCTAAGCACACAGCCAAGACAACATAGGTGTGGCTTCGGGACAAGTCTCTGAATGTCTTTCAGTGGCCCAGCCAGAGCCCGGACTTGAACCCGATTGAACATATCTGGTGAGACCTGAAAATAGCTGTGCAGCAACGCTCCCCTTCCAACCTGATAGAGCTTGAGAGGATCTGCAGAGACGAATGGGAGAAACTCCCCAAATACAGGTGTGCCATGCTTGTAGCGTCATACCCAAGAAGACTCAATGCTGTAATCGCTGCCAAAGGTGCTTCAAGAAAGTACTGAGTAAAAGGTTAGAATACTTACAGTACCAGTCAAAAGTTTGGACCTAATCATTCAAGGGTTTTTCTTAATACAAAGCTGTCATCAAAGCAAAAGGTGGCTACTTTGAAGAATCTCAAGTATAAAATATATTTTGATTTGTTGAACAATGTGTTGGTTACTACATGATTCCATATGTGTTAATTCATAGTTTTGATGTCTTCACTATTATTCTGCAATGTAGAAAATAGTAAAAAATAAAGAAAAAACCCTGGAATGAGTAGGTGTTTCAAAACTTTTGACTGGTACTCTATGTAAATGAGGTTTTTTCATTAATAAATTAACAACAATTTCTAAAAACCTGTTTTTGCTTTGTCATTATGGGGTATTGTGTGTAGAATGATGAGGGAAAAACAACAACAATTTAATCAATTTTAGAATCTGATGTTGACATTGCCTCCTGTGAAGTATCAGATTAATGAAAAAAGAAGATGGCAGACCTGGTTATGAAATATGACAGCATATTTTCCAGAGGGAAACTGGAATGTGGCAAAGCAAGA
The DNA here is from genome assembly GCF_964263955.1 of Coregonus lavaretus. Classification (NCBI taxonomy): domain Eukaryota; kingdom Metazoa; phylum Chordata; class Actinopteri; order Salmoniformes; family Salmonidae; genus Coregonus; species Coregonus lavaretus. Next base: position 12,531,056 of record NC_139990.1, on the reverse strand, counting down.
GGCTTTGTGCATAGAATAAGACTGAAAAAAACCTTGGAGGAAATGGAAGTATGTGACATCCTCAGGAAATCGAATAGTGAGTGGGCATCCCCTCTCGTTCTTGTCTGGAAACCAAATAGTGAACTCAGAATCTGTACAGATTTCTGATTGCTCAACACGAGAACTGAGAAGGATGCTTATCCCCAACCAAATCAAGCCGATGCACTGCCGTCACTGGGCGTAAACGGCCTTTTCAGCACAATGGATCTGACATTGGGATTTTACAATATTCCCATACACAAAGAGGGTCGTAAATACACAGCCGTTACGACACCAGTTGGCCTTTTCGAATATAACAGAATGGCTCAGGGCTTCTGCAACAGCCAGCCACGTTTGCCAGGATGATGTCAATCTTTGGGGACCAGAACTAGCTCTCCCTTTTGTACTATCTAGATGACTTACTAGTCTTTCGTAAAAGTGAACAAGAAGCACTTGAACGGTTGGAGCTGGTTTTCAGTCGACTCTCAAACAACAACTTGAAGCTTGCCCCAAAGAAGTGCCACTTCCTTAGGCGTTCTGTGAAATTCTTGGGTCATGTGATATCTCAAAAAGGGATCCAGACTGACGAGGGAAAAGTGACGGCCATCAGTGAGATGACATCCGCTGATCTCATGGAGATGGATGGGAAAACCCCTGCTGAAGAGGGTCCAGTCATTTCTCGGAATGATGAACTATTACTCCCACTTTATCAAAGGCTTTTCAAAAATTGCCAAGCCACTGTACTGTTTAACAGCAGGACAGAAAACCAAACGAAAAGATCAAAATGGCAAGACTCAGAGTAGGCCGCCCCGGAGGCTGACACCTGAAGACTGTACGAGTGAGTGTCAACTTGCCTTTGATGAGTTAAAAGCAGCTGTGATTAGCTGCTTTAGTAAACCCTTCATTCTTTCGACTGCTTCAATTGACGACCCAGGCGCTGTTCTGAGCCAGATCCCAGAGGGTGAGAGTAAAAGTAGACACATCGTGTTTGCTAGTAAATCCTTCAACAAATCCCAAGCAAGATATCCAGCCCATCGTCTAGAGTTTCTTGCATTGAAATGGGCCTTATGTGAAAAATTGAGTCACTGGCTAAAGGGTGCCCAGTTTACTGTCCTGACAGATAATAACCCACTGACTCACATACTGACAAAGCCTAAACGTGATGCCTGCGAGCAGAGTTGGGTGGCGAAGCTAGCCCCGTATGACTTTGATCTGAAATACATACCTGGCCACAGAACATACTCGCCGACTTTTTATTTATTTATTTATTTTTATTTCACCTTTATTTAGCCAGGTAAGCCAGTTGAGAACAAGTTCTCATTTACAACTGCGACCTGGCCAAGATAAAGCAAAGCAGTGCGATAAAAACAACAACAACACAGAGTTACATATGGAATAAACAAAAACAAAACGTACAGTCAATAACACAATAGAAATCTATATACAGTGTGTGCAAATGTAGTAAGTTATGGAGGTAAGGCAATAAATAGGCCATAGTGCAAAATAATTACAATTTAGTATTAACACTGGAGTGATAGATGTGCAGAAGATGATGTGCAAATAGCGATACTGGGGTGCAAATGAGCAAAATAAATAACAATGTAAATAACAATATGGGGATGAGGTAGTTGGGTGGGCTAATTACAGATGGGCTGTGTACAGGTGCAGTGATCGGTAAGCTGCTCTGACAACTGATGCTTAAAGTTAGTGAGGGAGATAAGTGTCTCCAGCTTCAGAGATTTTTGCAGTTTGTTCCAGTCATTTGCAGCAGAGAACTGGAAAGAATGGCGGCCAAAGGAGGTGTTGGCTTTGGGGATGACCAGTGAGATATACCTGCTGGAACGCATACTACGGGTGAGTGTTGCTATGGTGACCAATGATCGAAAATAAGGCGGGGATTTGCCTAGAAGTGATTTATAGATGACCTGGAGCCAGTGGGTTTGGCGACGAATATGTAGTGAGGGCCAGCCAACGAGAGAGTACAGGTCACAATGGTGGATAGTATATGGGGCTTTGGTGACAAAACGGATGGCACTGTGACATACTACATCCAATTTGCTGAGTAGTGTTGGAAGCTATTTTGTAAATGACATCGCCGAAGTCAAGGATCGGTAGGGTAGTCAGTTTTACGAGGGCATGTTTAGCAGCATGAGTGAAGGAGGCTTTGTTGCGAAATAGGAAGCCGATTCTAGATTTAACTTTGGATTGGAGATGCTTAATGTGAGTCTGGAAGGAGAGTTTACGGTCCAACTGGACACCTAGGTATTTGTAGTTGTCCACATATTCTAAGTCAGACCCGTCGAGAGTAGTGATTCTAGTCGGCGGGCGGGTGCAAGCAGCGTTCAATTGAAGAGCATGCATTTAGTTTTACTAGCGTTTAAGAGCAGTTGTAGGCCACGGAAGGAGTGTTGTATGGCATTGAAGCTCGTTTGGAGGTTTGTTAACACAGTGTCCAATGAAGGACCAGATGTATACAAAATGGTGTCGTCTGCATAGAGGTGGATCTGAGAGTCACCAGCAGCAAGAGCGACATCATTGATATACACAGAGAATAGAGTCGGCCCGAGAATTGAACCCTGTGGCACCCCCATAGAGACTGCCAGAGGTCCAGACAACAGGCCCTCCGATTTGACACATTGAACTCTATCTGAGAAGTAGTTGGTGAACCAGGCGAGGCAGTCAGTTGAGAAACTAAGGCTATTTAGTCTGCCAATAAGAATGCGGTGATTGACAGAGTCAAAAGCCTTGGCCAGGTCGATGAAGACGGCTGCACAGTACTGTCTTTTATCGATCGCGGTTATTATATTGTTTAGGACCTTGAGCGTGGCTGAGGTGCACCCATGACCAGCTCGGAAACCAGATTGCATAGCAGAGAAGGTACGGTGGGATTCGAAATGGTCGGTGATCTGTTTGTTAACTAGTCTTTCAAATACTTTCGAAAGGCAGGGCAGGATGGATATAGGTCTGTAACAGTTTGGATCTAGAGTGTCACCCCCTTTGAAGAGGGGGATGACCGCGGCAGCTTTCCAATCTCTGAGGATCTCAGACGATATGAAAGAGAGGTTGAACAGGCTAGTAATAGGGGTTGCGACAATTTCGGCGGCTAATTTTAGAAAGAAAGGGTCCAGATTGTCTAGCCCAGCTGATTTGTAGGGGTCCAGATTTAGCGGCTCTTTCAGGACATCAGCTATCTGAATTTGGGTGAAGGAGAAGCGGAGGGGGCATGGGCAAGTTGCAGCGGAGGGTGCAGAGCTGGTGGCCGGGGTAGGGGTAGCCAGGTGGAAAGTATGGCCAGCCATAGCAAAATGCTTATTGAAATTCTCGATTATCGTAGATTTATCGGTGGTGACAGTGTTTCCTAGCCTCAGTGCAGTGGGTAGCTGGGAGGAGGTGCTCTTATTCTCCATGGACTTTACAGTGTCCCAAAACCTTTTGGAGTTAGTGCTACAGGATGCACATTTCTGTTTGAAAAAGCTAGCCTTTGCTTTCCTAACTGATTGTGTATATTGGTTCCTGACTTCCCTGAAAGGTTTGTCAGGGATGGTACCACCCAACATGTCACAGCAGAGAACGTGCAAGAGACGCTCCGGCTGTCTGTGAATTGCCAAGGCCCGCCAGACAGTGGCATGACAGGGTCCAATCAAGGTGCAAAGTCTGCTGAGATCTCTGGTGATGAAGTGAAGGCACTCCTAGACAACAGCTTGGAACGACAGAGAATCATATCCATGTGCACTGACCCACTGATGCAGCTATCCCAACATCCGCTCCCCACTTTTTCACTAGGAGAACTCAAAGAGAAGCAGCAAGCAGATGAGACATTGACTCGTGCTACCTATTATGTGGAAAGAAAACGGAGACCATCACATCGTGAAAGAGAACATGAAACAGTTGATGTTCAGAAACTTTTGAAACATTGGGAGAAGTTGGAATACAAGGATGGAATACTGTACAGGAAATTAAAGGACAAAACTGGAAAGAAGAGATATCAGATTCAATGTAACTTTGTCCCTGAAGGCAGATGTGTTGAAGGGAACACATGATGATGATGCACACCAAGGCCAAGCAAGAACCTTACACCTCATCAGACAGAGGTTATTTTGGGTTGGTATGGATGAACAGGTGAAAGACTATGTCATGAGATGTAGACGCTGTGTTGTGAGCAAGTCGAGAAGACTTGAGGCAAGAGCTCCTCTTGAATCGATTAAGACAACTGCGCCACTAGAGTTGGTCTGTATCGATTTATAGTCGGCTGAACGAAAGGATGGAGAGAGTATTGACATACTAGTAGTAACAGACCATTTTAAAAAAGTAGCTCACGCCTTCCCTTGTACAAATCAGACAGCAAAACAAGTTGCCCAGAAACTGTGTAACAACTTTTTCTGTATTTACGGTTTTCCTCTGCGTCTTTAAGCGAACAAGGGGCCAACTTTGAAAGCAAGCTGATATCATGCTAATGGACCTGGCAGGAGCTAAGAAATATCACACAACTCCGTATCACCCAATGTGCAATGGGCAAACAGAAAGATGTAATCACACTTTGGGGAATATGATTCGAGCCTTGTCTCCACAGAAAAAGAGAAATGGCCTCAGATGACACAAACTCTCACGTTTTTATATAACTGTACCGTACATGAGACGACCGGGTTCGCCCCTTTTTACTTAATGTTTGGGCCACCCGACAGCTACCGGTTGATGCCATGTTTGGAAGTGTTCTGAGAGACGAGACCGTATGGGTTACAGCGAATTTGTAGACTCCTTTCAAAGAGATTTTCAGGAGGCAGTGCGTGTCACACAGAAGAACACATCAAAGACACAGAAGAAGAAGGCAAGAGAATATGACAAGAAGGTGAGAGGATGCAAAGTTCTCTTAGCCAACAAGAAAGAACGGGCAAACGGAAATTGGCAGATGTGTGGGAATCTACCGTCTATGTCATCAGTTGGAGCAACCCAGATCTGCACATCTACAGAGTAGTCAACCCTTCCACAGACAAGAGCAAGGTTGTACACTGCAACTTCTTCCTGTGAACTTTCTTCCGATTGGAGAGGCTGAAGAGGATACAACCGTTCCCTCCATACTTTCAGAGGAGAGTTTTGCAGATGCCAGAACTATGAGACCAAACCCACTACAGGATGTGGATGGGGGCAGTGATGACCAGAGAACTGCAGTCTGGATCCTCCGAAGTCCAAAAGTATTAAATTAGTCTATGGACGCCTCCGGGTCCTTGTTGATAGGACAAGAGAGTAATGGAGAAACCGAGTCAATAGTGGATGCTGAAAGTGAGCAGGAATCTAGAAGAAGTGACTCTGGTCACATGGAGCATTCCGAATTTCCGAGCAATAGTGACAGAGACCCAGAAGGAGACCCTTCCCACTATGAGGATGGCAGCTTGCAACCCTTGGCTGATGAGATAGAAACATCCTCCAAGAGCAGTATAAGGGTCAGTGACTTTCCTCCAAGTGATCAAGTTCAAACAAGCAAATCGCCCACCCGGAATAGTACCAGGGTCAGTGAAATTGGCCCAAGTGAGAAGGCCAAAAGCAGCAGACTATCTCCCCTAAAAGTCAGTGTTAAGGACAAGTCCCACGATACAGTCAATTCACAAAGCTCTAAGAATCATTTAGGGGAGGGTAGTGTGACACGTACAAGGTACGGAAGGGTTGATAGACCAGTAAGATACTTTTTGAAGCCATGAAAAAGCTTGTTAGAAAGCCTGACATGTCAGAGACCATAGCAACACTCTTAAATGTCCTGTTGAAAGTCATGGATATCAGTGATACAGAGTATTAAGTAGGCTATGTGTATTCAGTGTTGAGTGCACAGGACAGTTTAGGTTACGGGAAAGAAAGGGTGAAGGTGATATGTAAAAGAAACACTATTTTATACAGTCCTATGGACAGCCCATGGCTAATGTTTACCCGTCAGGTATTTCTTGAACAGGTTTAAAGTGCCCACCCTAGTAAAGTGTCTTTAAGGTCTGTATGGGTTGATAGAATTCTGAGGGGGTGAGTGTGACAAAATGAAAATGTAGAGTTTCCATGAACTTTTTATTTAAATTTTTTACATATAAATACATATACATACAAATATACAGTGGGGAAAAAAAGTATTTAGTCAGCCACCAATTGTGCAAGTTCTCCCACTTAAAAAGATGAGAGAGGCCTGTAATTTTCATCATAGGTACACGTCAACTATGACAGACAAATTGGAAGAAAAAAAATCCTGAAAATCACATTGTAGGATTTTTAATGAATTTATTTGCAAATTATGGTGGAAAATAATTATTTGGTCACCTACAAACAAGCAAGATTTCTGGCTCTCACAGACCTGTAACTTCGTCTTTAAGAGGCTCCTCTGTCCTCCACTCGTTACCTGTATTAATGGCACCTGTTTGAACTTGTTATCAGTATAAAAGACACCTGTCCACAACCTCAAACAGTCACACTCCAAACTCCACTATGGCCAAGACCAAAGAGCTGTCAAAGGACACCAGAAACAAAATTGTAGACCTGCACCAGGCTGGGAAGACTGAATCTGCAATAGGTAAGCAGCTTGGTTTGAAGAAATCAACTGTGGGAGCAATTATTAGGAAATGGAAGACATACAAGACCACTGATAATCTCCCTCGATCTGGGGCTCCACGCAAGATCTCACCCCGTGGGGTCAAAATGATCACAAGAACGGTGAGCAAAAATCCCAGAACCACACGGGGGGACCTAGTGAATGACCTGCAGAGAGCTGGGACCAAAGTAACAAAGCCTACCATCAGTAACACACTACGCCGCCAGGGACTCAAATCCTGCAGTGCAAGACGTGTCCCCCTGCTTAAGCCAGTACATGTCCAGGCCCGTCTGAAGTTTGCTAGAGTGCATTTGAATGATCCAGAAGAGGATTGGGAGAATGTCATATGGTCAGATGAAACCAAAATAGAACTTTTTGGTAAAAACTCAACTCGTCGTGTTTGGAGGACAAAGAATGCTGAGTTGCATCCAAAGAACACCATACCTACTGTGAAGCATGGGGGTGGAAACATCATGCTTTGGGGATGTTTTTCTGCAAAGGGACCAGGACGACTGATCCGTGTAAAGGAAAGAATGAATGGGGCCATGTATCGTGAGATTTTGAGTGAAAACCTCCTTCCATCAGCAAGGGCATTGAAGATGAAACGTGGCTGGGTCTTTCAGCATGACAATGATCCCAAACACACCGCCCGGGCAACGAAGGAGTGGCTTCGTAAGAAGCATTTCAAGGTCCTGGAGTGGCCTAGCCAGTCTCCAGATCTCAACCCCATAGAAAATCTTTGGAGGGAGTTGAAAGTCCGTGTTGCCCAGCAACAGCCCCAAAACATCACTGCTCTAGAGGAGATCTGCATGGAGGAATGGGCCAAAATACCAGCAACAGTGTGTGAAAACCTTGTGAAGACTTACAGAAAACGTTTGACCTGTGTCATTGCCAACAAAGGGTATATAACAAAGTATTGAGAAACTTTTGTTATTGACCAAATACTTATTTTCCACCATAATTTGCAAATAAATTCATTAAAAATCCTACAATGTGATTTTCTGGATTTTTTTCTCATTTTGTCTGTCATAGTTGACGTGTACCTATGATGAAAATTACAGGCCTCTCTCATCTTTTTAAGTGGGAGAACTTGCACAATTGGTGGCTGACTAAATACTTTTTTCCCCCACTGTATACACATCCTTTAAAAAATATATATTTCCCTTTATTACTTTCCAACCCCACCACCCCTTCCCTAATTGGAGAAAACTAGTGAACAACAATGCTTAGGCCTCTACTTGCAGCTTATACATACTATATACATTTTATGGACACAGTCAATTTTACAATAATTCTATTTTGTTTGTTTTTACTCATGAACTTCCTCTACTCTCAACCTCTCCAATCATTTTCAAGATGTCCATCCGGTTTGCTTCTATATGCCATATCTTTCTAACTGTGCTCTTTCACAAAAGCTCTCAACCTATAACCTATATACTTATTATGGACACAGTATGCTTTACATTAGTTATCTTGTTGTTATTAGTTGTTGTTAGTTGTTATTAGTCCCATTCTTCAACTCCTTTCAACACCACCCATCTATCTCTTAACACCATCCATATTGGATTTCTATTTGCCGTATATTTTTCAACTGTACTGTGATGTTTTACAAAAGTTCTGAACCCTTCTATTCTCATTGTTTCTACAGATTGTAAATTGAAAATAAACATTTTTGCTAAAAGTATTATTATATTATTGATCGATTGACTATGACTTTTCAGATCACCCAGTAGTGCTACCTGCAGGGTTAGCTCCAGGTAAATATTGCAATCCTTTAGCCATTCCTGGACCTGTGTCCAAAAACAAGCTACAAATGGACAGTACCAAAACAAATTATCTAATGATTCTGTCTCTTCGCAGCAAAATCTGCAGAGCTGGGAAGATTGTATCCCCCATATAAATAACATTATATTTGTAGCAAGAATTTTATATAATAATTTAAATTGAAATATTCTACGTTTTGAATCCGGCGTCGTTTTGCGCCTCATTTCATAAACACTATTCCATGGAATCGATACGTCAAAAATCTCTTCCCAACTATTTTGTAATCTATATGGGATGGCTGTCAATCCTTTGGTCCTGAAATTAAACTGGTATACTTTTTTATTTATCACAATTTTCTTTAACCAATTATGTTCTTTAATGCAGGGCTGACAGACAAGTTCCTTACTTTTTCCCCCTTCCACTTTCCTCTTCCATTTTTGTGGTAATGCTGCAATTATTTGGTTGTAATTTTGGTTAGAGCAGACATTTCCATATGTTGTATTTATTCTATTTGAGTTTAACCACAATATTTGTTGTATTATTTGTTCAGTCATTTCTGGAGAATTAAATTGAAATTGCAACCAACTTTCTATGGCTTGTTTTAGAAAAAGTGATATTTGGGAGATGATTTCCTTTTCAAATAACTGAAAGTGAGAGGTTGTAATCTGAATAAAGGGGAAAAGGCCATTCTTGAACATTGGGTGAGACAATCTTACTAATTTGCTGGAGAACCAGTTCGGATTTAAGTATAACTTTTGTATGACTGAAGCTTTTAGTGATAGGGCTAATGCTTTAACATTTAATAATTTCTGTCCTCCAAATTCATATTAATTATATAAATAGGCCCGTTTCATTTTGTCTGGCTTGCCGTTCCAAATAAAATTGAATATTTTTTTCTCATATAATTAAAAAAACTGTTTGCTAGGCGTAGGCAAGACCATAAGCAAATAGGTCAACTGGGATAATACTAAAGAGTTAATCAGGGTGATTTTTCCACAAATTGACAGGTATTACCTTTCCATGGTAGCAAGATCTTATCTATTTTCGCTAACTTTGTATTAACATTTATTGGAGTGAGATCATTTATTTCATTTGGGATATGTATACCGAGTATATCCACATCACCATCAGACCATTTTATTGGTAAACTACATGGTAATATAAAAACTGTATTTTTTTGTGATCCAATACATAATATAGTACATTTATCATAATTTGGTTGTTATCCAGAGAGGTTAGAAAATGTATCTAGATCCTCTATGAGGCTGTGGAGGGATTCAAGTTGTGGATTTAAAAGAAAACATGAATCATCACCTTTGTTTTTAAGCCCTGGATTTCTAATCCCTTGATATTATTGTTGAATCTGATTTTAATAGCTAACATTTCGATGACCATAATAAATAGATATGCCGATAGTGGACAACCTTGTTTCACTCCTCTTGACAGTTTAAAACTTTAGGAGAAATAGCCATTATTTACTATTTTACACCTAGGGTTACTATACATGATTTTAACCCATTTTATAAGAGATTCTCCAAAATTGAAATGATCCAGGCATTTATATACAGTGGGGAGAACAAGTATTTGATACACTGCCGATTTTGCAGGTTTTCCTACTTACAAAGCATGTAGAGGTCTGTCATTTTTATCATAGGTACACTTCAACTGTGAGAGACGGAATCTAAAACAAAAATCCAGAAAATCTCATTGTATGATTTTTAAGTAATTAATTTGCATTTTATTGCATGAAATACGTATTTGATCACCTACCAACCAGTAAGAATTCCGGCTCTCACAGACCTGTTAGTTTTTCTTTAAGAAGCCCTCCTGTTCTCCACTCATTACCTGTATTAACTGCACCAGTTTGAACTCGTTACCTGTATAAAAGACACCTGTCCACACACTCAATCAAACAGACTCCAACCTCTCCACAATGGCCAAGACCAGAGAGCTGTGTAAGGACATCAGGGATAAAATTGTAGACCTGCACAAGGCTGGGATGGGCTACAGGACAATAGGCAAGCAGCTTGGTGAGAAGGCAACAACTGTTGGCGCAATTATTAGAAAATGGAAGAAGTTCAAGGATGATGGTCAATCACCCTCGGTCTGGGGCTCCATGCAAGATCTCACCTCGTGGGGCATCAATGATCATGAGGAAGGTGAGGGATCAGCCCAGAACTACACGGCAGGACCTGGTCAATGACCTGAAGAGAGCTGGGACCACAGTCTCAAAGAAAACCATTAGTAACACACTACGCCGTCATGGATTAAAATCCTGCAGCGCACGCAAGGTCCCCCTGCTCAAGCCAGTGCATGTCCAGGCCCGTCTGAAGTTTGCCAATGACCATCTGGATGATCCAGAGGAGGAATGGGAGAAGGTCATGTGGTCTGATGAGACAAAAATAGAGCTTTTTGGTCTAAACTCCACTCGCTGTGTTTGGAGGAAGAAGAAGGATGAGTACAACCCCAAGAACACCATCCCAACCGTGAAGCATGGAGGTGGAAACATCATTCTTTGGGGATGCTTTTCTGCAAAGGGGACAGGACGACTGCACCGTATTGAGGGGAGGATGGATGGGGCCATGTATCGCGAGATCTTGGCCAACAACCTCCTTCCCTCAGTAAGAGCATTGAAGATGGGTCGTGGCTGGGTCTTCCAGCATGACAACGACCCAAAACACACAGCCAGGGCAACTAAGGAGTGGCTCCGTAAGAAGCATCTTAAGGTCCTGGAGTGGCCTAGCCAGTCTCCAGACCTGAACCCAATAGAAAATCTTTGGAGGGAGCTGAAAGTCCGTATTTTCCAGCGACAGCCCCGAAACCTGAAGGATCTGGAGAAGTTCTGTATGGAGGAGTGGGCCAAAATCCCTGCTGCAGTGTGTGCAAACCTGGTCAAGACCTACAGGAAACGTATGATCTCTGTAATTGCAAACAAAGGTTTCTGTACCAAATATTAAGTTCTGCTTTTCTGATGTATCAAATACTTATGTCATGCAATAAAATGCAAATTAATTACTTAAAAATCATACAATGTGATTTTCTGGATTTTAGTCTCTCACAGTTGAAGTGTACCTATGATAAAAATTACAGACCTCTACATGCTTTGTAAGTAGGAAAACCTGCAAAATCGGCAGTGTATCAAATACTTGTTCTCTCCACTGTATAAACCTGTGGTACTTTATAACATTCCTTTTCAAAGTCTGCTATGAATAGCAGGCCTGGTTTCCCAGATTTTTCATAGTGTTATATTGTTTCCAGTACTTACCTTATATTCTCTCCAATGTATCGTCCATGTAAAAAAACCTGTCTGATTAGAATGAATAATGTCCGACAATACCTTTTTAATTCTATGCGCTATACATTTTGCTAGAAGTGTAAGGGGCCTCCAATTTTTTTAAACGGCTTCACCATAGGGATGGTGCAAGGTTTCCTCCAGACGTGACGCTTGGCATTCAGGCCAAAGAGTTCAATCTTGGTTTCATCAGACCAAAGAAGCTTGTTTCTCGTGGTCTGAGAGTCTTTAGGTGCCTTTTGGCAAATTCCAAACTGGCTGTCATGTGCCTTTTACTGAGGAGTTGCTTCTGTCTGGCCACTATACCATAAAGGCCTGATTGGTGGAGTGCTGCAGAGATGGTTGTCCTTCTTGAAGGTTCTCCCATCTCCACAGAGGAACTCTGGAGCTCTGTCAGAGTGACCATCGGGTTCTTGATCCCCTCCTTGACCAAGGCCCTTCTCCCCCAATTACTCAGTTTAGCCGGGCGGCCAGCTCTAGGAAGAGTCTTGGTGGTTCCAAACATCTTCCATTTAAAAATGATGGAGGCCACTGTGTTCTTGGGGACCTTCAATGCTGCAGACGTTTTTTGGTACCCTTCCCCAGATCTGTGCCTCTACACAATCCTGTCTCGGAGCTCTACGGACAATTCCTTCAACCTCATGGCTTGGTTTTTGCTCTGACATGCACTGTCAACTGTGGGACCTTATATAGACAGGTGTGTGCCTTTCCAAATCATGTCCAATCAATTGAATTTACCACAGGATGACTCCAATCAAGTTGTAGAAACATCTCAAGGATGATCAATGGAAACAGAATGCACCTGAGCTCAATTTCAAGTCTCATAGCAAAGAGTCTGAATATTTATGTAAATAAGGTATTTCTGTTTAAAAAAAAAAATACATTTACCCCCCCAAAAAAATTATGGGGTATTGTGTGTAGATTGATGAGGATTTTATTTATTTAATCCATTTTAGAATAAGGCTGTAACGTAACAAAATGTGGATAAAGTCAAGGGGTCTGAATACTTTCCGAATGCACTGTATATATATTATAAATATATTTTCTTTTACTGGACTGATGGCCTGAGAAAAGACTGATCCAGCTGATGACGAAACTCAAGTCGCACTGAATTATGTCTGCCTCTTGCACCAATTCATATTGTTACTCTGATGACCAGAGAAAGTGGAATATTCCTTGATATTAAAAAAGACACAAGCCGCTAATAATAACAACGCAAGCTTATCGGAACACTTTGCAATACTCATTCATTGCAGCTGCAGTGCTGGGGGCATATAAAGCTTTTATGGCTTATAATGGTGTTGAACAAAGTGTTGACAGTGCTGAATAACAACTTAAACATTCATTTACACATGAAAACAGAAGCCTTTTGGTGTATTCGTAATCTCATAGTATCAATTTTGCTGGGCATTTGAGGCTTCTTTTTACAGTCTATGGCTTGAAGAAACTGTGTAGACACGGTGATCTGAGCTATCTGATTGGCCAGCGGTAGGCTTATAGGTGCACTTGATTTGCTCTCTGGCCCTGCCGGGTAGCCGGTGTTCTACCTTCAGACACATTAAATTATTCAAAATTGGAACAATTTGCCTTCCCGCCGCTATGGCTGCTGAATCAAGTGTACCTACCGCAAACAGCGCAAAAAAAGTACAAAAAAGTAATGCAAGGCTTTATCGTTGTTTTTTTACAGAAATATTTGGTGATCGACTAGGAATGCCTTGGAGATCAACCAGCCAATCGCGATCGACCGGTTGGTGACCAATGCTGTAGGCTAATAACCTCATCATATTTTCGGCCTACATTTAGGCCACATCAACGAAATAGTGAGGTGACTATGACAGAACTTTGAGTTTATTAAGGCCAGGCACCACATACTAATAGGGTCCAATGGTGGCGTGCACAGCAACAGGGAGCAGGAAGACATGCAGTTAACCAAATCCTCTACTTTAATCTTGAAATATAACTGTGACTTTATTTTCCACATTTTTACTTTATTCTCGAAATATTGCCACTTTATTCTCGATATATTGCTGCTTTATTCTCAAAATATTGCCACTTTATTCTCAAAATATTGCTGCTTTATTCACTAAATATTACCACTTTATTCTCTAAATATTGCTACTTTATTCTCAAAATATTGCCACTTTATTCTCTAATATATTTAAAGTACTATTGTGCAAAAATATCAAATAAATTCAAGTACAACCACCCTTTGCAATTTTATTTCCCTCTTTACTTGGCCCTAATACTACCCCATCATTTCGTGTAGATTGTTGACAAAAAAATGACAATTAAATACATTTTTATTCCACCTTGTAATACAACAAAATGTGGAAAAATTCAAAGAGTGTAAATACTTTCTGAAGGCACTGTAGGTTATGAAATCAAAACGTCTTACCTGCATGAAGGATGATTTAAAAAAGTAGCTTTTTGGTAAGCGCTGTTCCCTTCTTTGTCAATTACCCACACTGCTCTGCAGTCTCTTCATTCATAAGGCAATTTATAATTGTGTCACCCATCAGACTATTGTCTATTTAATCTTGTTTTTAGGCTATATCTATTATTATAGGTCTATGTGTGAAATTCGTTTTGATATAGTTTAGGTGTAGTTTTGATCGGCCATTGTCAGATGGGCCATTGTCAGATGGCAGCCAACTAACTGGTGAAGGAAGGGCAGAGGGGGGGGGAAATGATATGTCCTCCTAAATTTTCTTATAACACAAACTCTGATATCGAAATTCGAACCATGACAATGTGTTGAATATACTTATTTAATTTGATTAATCTCTCCTCATTCATTTTTTAAATACCCACGTAGGGTTGTATGCTCCTGAAAACCAATGAGTAGATGGGAAAGGTGGGACTTGCAGGTCCTCAAGCATCTCAAATAAAACCAAGTTCTATTTTAGCATTTGGCTATGCAGACACTCGTTCACGCGCGCTAACGGTGTGGGGGAAATGATTGAATAACAGTTTTGGACGAGATGGGTCCCATTATGTCTGGCGAAAACCAAACACTGCATTACACAGTAAGAAACTCATACCAACGGTCAAGCATGGTGGTGGTAGTGTGATGTTTGGGGATGCTTTGCTGCCTCAGGACCTGGACGAATTGCCTTAATAGAAGGAACCATGAATTCTGCTCTGTATCAGAGAATTCTACAGGAGAATGTCAGGCCCTCCGGAGCTGGGTCATGCAGCAAGACAATGATCCAAAACACACAATCAAGTCTACAAAAAAAAAAGCAACATATTTGAAGTTTTGGAATGGCCTAGTCAAAGTCCAGACCTAATCCCAATTGAGATGTTGTGGCAGGACTTGAAAAGAGCAGTTCATGCTTGAAAACCCACAAATGTCACTGTGTTAAAGCAGTTCTGCATGCAAGAGTGGGCCAAAATTCCTCCACAGCGATGTGAAGGACAGACCAACAACTACAGGAAGCATTTCAAATCAAATCAAATCAAATGTTATTTGTCACATGCACCGAATACAACAGGTGTACGCCTTACAGTGAAATACTTACTTACAAGCCCTTAACCAACAATGCAGTTTTAAGTAAAGTGTTAAGTCAAAAATAGATAACTAAAAAATAAAAAATAATTGAAGAGCAGCAGTAAAATAACAGTAGCGAGGCTATATACAGGGGGTACCGGTACAGAGTCAATGTGCGGGGGCACAGGTTAGTTGAGGTAATTGAGGTAATATGTACATGTAGGTAGAGTTAAAGTGACTATGCATAGATAATAAACAGAGAGTAGCAGCAGAGTAAAAGAGGGGGTGGGGGTGAACAATGCAAATAGTCCGGGTAGCCATTTGATTAGCTGTTCAGGAGTTTTATGGCTTGGGGGTAGAAGCTATTAAGACCCCTTTTGGACCTAGACTTGGCACTCCGGTACCGCTTGCTGTGCGGTAGCAGAGAGAACAGTCTATGACTAGGGTAGCTGGAGTCTTTGACAATTTTTAGGGCCTTCCTCTGACACCACCTGGTATAGAGGTCATGGATGGCAGGAAGCTTGGCCCCAGTGATGTACTGGGCCGTACGCACTACCCTCTGTAGTGCCTTGCGGTCGAGGCCGAGCAGTTGCCATACCAGGCAGTGATGCAACCAGTTAGGATGCTCTCGATGGTGCAGCTGTATTACTTTTTGAGGATCTGAGGACCCATGCTAAATCTTTTCAGTCTCCCGAGGGGAATAGGCTTTGTCGTGCCCTCTTCATGACTGTCTTGGTGTGTTTGGACTATGTTAGTTTGTTGGTGATGTGGACACCAAGGAACTTGAAGCTCTCAACCTGCTCCACTACAGCCCCGTCGATGAGAATGGGGGCGTGCTCGGTCCTCTTTTTCCTGTAGTCCACAATCATCACCTTTGTCTTGATCACATTGAAGGAGAGGTTGTTGTCCTGGCACCACACGGCCAGGTCTCTGACCTCCTCCCTATAGGCTGTCTCATCGTTGTCTGTGATCAGGCCTACCACTGTTGTGTCATTGGCAAACTTAATGATGGTGTTGGAGTCATGCCTGGCGATGCAGTCATGGGTGAACAGGGAGTACAGGAGGGGACTGAGCACGCACCGCTGAGGGGCCCCGTGTTGAGGATCAGCATGGCAGATGTGTTGTTACCTACCCTTACCACCAGGGGTGGCCCTTCAGGAAGTCCAGGATCCAGTTGCAGAGGGAGTTGTTTAGTCCCAGGGTCCTAAACTTAGTGATGAGCTTTGAGGGCACTATGGTGTTGAACGCTGAGCTGTAGTCAATGAATAGCATTCTCACGTAGGTCTTCCTTTTGTCCGGGTGGGAAAGGGCAGTGTGGAGTGCAATAGAGATTGCATCATCTGTGGATCTTTTGGTGCGGTATGCAAATTGGAATGGGTCTACGGTTTTTGGGATAATGGTGTTGATGTGAGCCATGACCAGCCTTTCAGACGTGAGTGCTACGGGTCGGTAGTCATTTAGGCAGGTTACTTTAGTGTTCTTGGGCACAGGGACTATGGTGGTCTGCTTGAAACATGTTGGTATTACAGACTCAGTCAGGGACAGGTTGAAAATATGAGTGAAGACACTTGCCAGTTGGTCAGCGCATGCTCGGAGTACACGTCGTGGTAATCTGTCTGGCCCTGCAGCCTTGTGAATGCTGACTTGTTTAAAGGTCTTACTCACATCGGCTACGGAGAGCGTGATCACACAGTCGTCCGGAACATCTGATGCTCTCATGCATGCTTCAGTGTTGCTTGCCTCGAAGTGAGCATAGAAGTAATTTAGCTCGTCTGGTATGCTCGTGTCACTTGGCAGCTCGCGGCTGTGCTTCCCTTTGTAGTCTGTAATAGTTTGCAAGCCCTGCCACATCCGACGAGCATAGGAGCCGGTGTAGTATGATTCAATCTTAGTAATGTATTGACGCTTTGCCTGTTTGATGGTTCGTCGCAGGGCATAGCAGGATTTCTTATAAGCGTCCGGGTTAGAGTCCCACTCCTTGGAAGCAGCAGCTCTATAATTTAGCTCAGTGCGGATGTTGCCTGTAATCCATGGCTTCTGGTTGGGGTATGTACGTACGGTCACTGTGGGGACGACGTCATCAATGCACTTATTGATGAAGCCAGTGACTGATGTGGTGTACTCCTCAATGCCATCGGATGAATCCCAGAACATATTCCAGTCTGTGCTAGCAAAACAGTCCTGTAGCTTAGCATCTGCGTCATCTGACCACTTCTTTATTGACAGAGTCACTGGTGCTTCCTGCTTTAGTTTTTGCTTGTAAGCAAGAATCAGGAGGATAGAGTTATGGTCAGAATTGCCTAATGGACGGTGAGGGAGAGCTTTGTACGCATCTCTGTGTGTGGAGTAAAGGTGGTCTAGAGTTTATTTTCCTTTGGTTGCACATTTAACATGCTGGTAGAAATGAGGTAAAATGGATAAATAGTCCCCGGCCACTAGGAGCGCCGCCTCTGGGTGAGCGTTTTCCTGTTTGCTTATGGCCTTATACAGCTCATTGAGTGAAGTTGTCACAACTTCCTCCGAAGCTGCCTCCCCTCCTTGTTCGGGCAGGCTTCGGTGTTCGTCGTCACCGGCTTACTAGCCACTGCCGCTTCATATCTCATCATTCCATTTGTCTTGTCTTGTCAATTACACACACCTGGTAACAGTGTCCTACGGAATAAACTCTGTATTCTGTGATTTACCCTCCTGCGCCTGACTCCTTCAAATCACATTCTCACAGCGGTCTTAGTGCCAGCATCGGTTTGTGGTGGTAAATAGACAGCTACAAAAAATGTAGATGAAAACTCTCTTGTTAAATAGTGTGGTCTACAGCTTATTGTGAGATACTCAACCTCAGGTGAGCAAAACCTTGAGACTTCCTTAATATTTGATTTTGTGCACCAGCTGTTGTTTACAAATATCCACAGACCGCCACCCCTTGTCTTACCGGAGGCAGCTGTTCTATCTTGCCGATGCAGCGTATATCCCGCCAGCTGTATGTTATCCATGTCGTCGTTCAGCCACGACTCGGTGAAACATAAGATATTACAGTTTTTAATGTCCCGTTGGTAGGATATCCGTGATCGTAGTTTGTCTATTTTGTTATCCAATGATTGTACGTTGGCTAATAGGACTGATGGTAGAGGCAGATTACCCACTCGCCGTCGGATCCTTAAAAGGCACCCCGACCTACGTCCTCGATATCCCCGTCTCTTTCTCATGCGAATGACAGGGATTTTGGCCTTGTCGGAAGTCTGAAGAAAATCTTTTGCGTCCATCTCGTTAAATAAAAAATCTTTGTCCAGTACGAGGTGAGTAATCGCTGTCCTGATATCCAGAAGCTCTTTTCGGTCATAAGAGATGATGGCAGAAACATTATGTACAAAATAAGTGAAAAATAACGTGAAAAACACACACAATAGCACAATTGGTTAGGAACCCGTAAAACAGCAGCCATCTCCTCCGGCGCCATTTGGTTGCAGTCATTGCAGCTAAAGGTGGCACAACCAGTTACTGAGTGTAAGGGGGCAATTACTTTTTCACACAGGGGAATTGGGTGTTGCGTAACTTTTTTAATTAAATACATTAAATAAGTATCAATTTTTGGGGGGTTATTTGTAAACTCAGGTTCGCTTTATCTAATATTAGGTTTTGGTTGAAGATCTGATAACATTCAGTGTCAAACATATTTTAAAAATAGAGAAAATCAGAAAGGGGGCAAATACTTTTTCACGGCACTGTATGTGTACATTTATTTTTTGCAACGCTCTCGCACACAACTTGGCCGGTGTAGTTTCTATGTAAGGCTTTAGCTCGGTAGGCTAATGCACACACTTGATCCATGAGTCATGATTAGGGTTGCAAAATTCTGGTAACTTTTCCAAAATCCCCAGGTTTTCCAAAAATTCCAGTTGGAAGATTCTTGGAATCAGAAAGGAATAAGCAAGAAATCTGGAATCATGCAACCAGGATTTTTGGAAAACCTGGGTATTTTGGGAAATTTGCAACCCTAGTCAACATATATGAGTCACAGAAAAGTTTATGCTGATGCCTGGTGGAACATAGAGCCGTGAGAGAAGTGACTCCTTGTAACATTCTGTGACTTCCTCTCTCCCAGGTTCTCATCGTGTAACATGTTAAATTGTCTCCCTGTAATATTAAATGGGAGAATCTCAATTGGTTTTGTTCTCCTCCGTCCTCTCCTCTCCACTTTGAAACAGGTCAAAGGTAATCGAGGAGCAGAGGCGAGAAGAGGAAACGTGGAAACAAATGCGCTTGTTTGAAATGAGACTGTCCTTCTCCATCAGGCAAAGGATGTTTATAGGGGTGGAATCCCACAATAAATGTGTAAAGTCATAAAAACTAATTTAGCTAGTTTGCAAGACATTTTATTGCTAAAAGGATAAGACACGTATCATTTTTAAACGTGTGCATGCTTTTCTCCTTCGAGAAAACAACAGCTGATTCAAAGAATGTGTGGTGGATATAATGACCCTAGACGCCGCGAGGAGGGAAGCAGACTCCTTTGTTTGCCTCCTAACGAATTGACACTCTGCTTGCCCAATTGAGAATCTCCCTATGACTTCCTACTTCCTCTCTCCAGGTCTCCTTCTTCCTGTTCACAGTGTTGGTGATGTAACATGTTAGTGTCCCCCTGTAACATCCTGTGTCTTCCTCTCTCCCAGGTCTCCTTCTTCCTGTTCAGACTGTTTGTGTTGTAACATGTTCAAGTGTCCCCCTGTAACATCCTGTGTCTTCCTTTCTCCCAGGTCTTCTTCTTCCTGTTCACACTGTTTGTGGTGTAACATGTTAAAGTGTCCCCCCTGTAACATCTTGTGTCTTCCTTTCTCCCAGGTCTCCTTCTTCCTGTTCATAGTGTTTGTGGTCTACACCATGCTGCCGTTCTCCATGAGAGGAGCAGTCATAGCCAGCATCATCACATGTTTATCACACACAATCACACTCACTGTGTGTCTGGCGTCTACTGCAGAGGCCTTGGAACCACTGGTGTGGCAGGTAAGGGAACACACACACTCGTTCTGATCTATCTGTTGTTGGTTTTTTTTTTTTGGGGGGGGGGGGGGGTAGAAGGATTACTTTATCCTATCCCAGGTATTCCTTAAAGAGGTGGGGTTTCAAATGTCTCCGGAAGCTGGTGAGTGACTCCGCTGTCCTGGCGTCGTGAGGGAGCTTGTTCCACCATTGGGGTGCCAGAGCAGCGTACAGTTTTGACTGGGCTGAGCGGGAACTATGCTTCCGCAGAGGAAGGGGAGCCAGCAGGCCAGAGGTGGATGAACGCAATGCCCTCGTTTGGGTGTAGGGACTGATCAGAGTCTGAAGGTACGGAGGTGCCGTTCCCCTCACTGCTCCATAGGCAAGCACTATGGTCTTGTAACGGATGTGAGCTTCAACTGGAAGCCAGTGGAGTGTGCGGAGGAGGGGGGTGACGTGAGAGAACTTGGGAAGGTTGAACACCAGACGGGCTGCGGCATTCTGGATGAGTTGTAGGGGTTTAATGGCACAGGCAGGGAGCCCAGCCAACAGCGAGTTGCAGTAATCCAGACGGGAGATGACAAGTGCCTGGATTAGGACCTGTGCCGCTTCCTGTGTAAGGCAGGGTCGTACTCTCCGAATGTTGTAGAGCATGAACCTGCAGGATCGGGTCACCGCCTTGATGTTAGCGGAGAACGACAGGGTGTTGTCCAGGGTCACGCCAAGGCTCTTCGCACTCTGGGAGGAGGACACAACGGAGTTGTCAACCGTGATGGCGAGATCATGGAACGGGCAGTCCTTCCCCGGGAGGAAGAGCAGCTCCGTCTTGCCAGCGTTCAGCTTGAGGTGGTGATCCGTCATCCATACTGATATGTCTGCCAGACATGCAGAGATGCGATTCGCCACCTGGTTATCAGAAGGGGGAAAGGAGAAGATTAGTTGTGTATCGTCAGTGTAGCAATGATAGGAGAGGCCATGTGAGGATATGACAGAGCCAAGTGACTTAGTGTATAGGGAGAAAAGGAGAGGGCCTAGATCTGAGCCCTGGGGGACACCAGTGGTGAGAGCACGTGGTGCGGAGACAGCTTCTCGTCACGCCACTTGGTAGGAGCGACCGGTCAGGTAGGACGCAATCCAGGAGTGAGCCGCGCCGGAGATGCCCAGCTCGGAGAGGGTGGAGAGGAGGATCTGATGGTTCACAGTATCAAAGGCAGCAGACAGGTCTAGAAGGACAAGAGCAGAGGAGAGAGAGTTAGCTTTAGCAGTGCGGAGAGCCTCTGTGACACAGAGAAGAGCAGTCTCAGTTGAATGACCAGTCCTGAAACCTGACTGGTTTGGATCAAGAAGGTCATTCTGAGAGAGATAGCAAGAGAGTTGGCTAAAGACGGCACGCTCAATAGTTTTGGAAAGAAAAGAAAGAAGGGATACTGGTCTGTAGTTGTTGACATCAGTGGGATCGAGTGTTGGTTTTTTGAGAAGGGGAGCAACTCTCGCTCTCTTGAAGACGGAAGGGACATAGCCAGCGGTCAAGGATGAGTTGATCAGCGAGGTGAGGTAGGGGAGAAGGTCACCGGAGATGGTCTGGAGAAGAGAGGAGGGGATGGGGTCAAGCGGGCAGGTTGTTGGGCGGCCTGCAGTCACTAGTCGCAAGATTTTATCTGGAGAGAGAGGGGAGAAAGAAGTCAAAGCATAGGGTAGGGCAGTGTGAGCAGGACCAGCAGTGTCATTAGACATAACAAACGAGGATCGGATGTCGTCAACCTTCTTTTCAAAGTGGTTGACGAAGTCATCCACAGAGAGGGAGGAGGGGGGGGGGGGGGGGGGTGAGGATTCAGCAGTGAGGAGAATGTGGCAAAGAGCTTCCTAGGGTTAGAGGCAGATGCTTGGAATTTAGAGTGGTAGAAAGTGGCCTTAGCAGCAGAAACATATGAAGAAAATGTAGAGAGGAGGGAGTGAAAAGATGCCAGGTCGGCAGGGAGTTTAGTTTTCTTCCATTTCCGCTCAGCTGCCCGGAGCTCTGTTCTGTGAGCTCGCAATGAGTCATCAAGCCACGGAGCTGGAGGGGAGGACCGAGCCGGCCGGGAGGATAGGGGACACAGGGAATCAAAGGATGCAGAAAGGGAGGAGAGGAGGGTTGAGGAGGCAGAATCAGGAGATTGGAGGGAGAAGGATTGAGCAGAGGGAAGAGATGATAGGATGGAAGAGGAGAGAGTAGTGGGAGAGAGAGAGCGAAGGTTGCGGCGGCGCGTTACCATCTGTGTAGGGGCAGAGTGAGTAGTGTTGGAGGAGAGCGAGAGAGAAAAGGATACAAAGTAGTGGTCGGAGACATGGAGGGGAGTTGCAGTGAGATTAGTAGAAGAGCAACATCTAGTAAAGATGAAGTCAAGCGTATTGCCTGCCTTGTGAGTAGGGGGGGACGGTGAGAGGGTGAGGTCAAAAGAGGAGAGGAGTGGAAAGAAGGAGGCAGAGAGAAATGAGTCAAATGTAGACGTAGGGAGGTTGAAATCCCCCAAAACTGTGAAGGGTGAGCCATCCTCAGGAAAGGAACTTATCAAGGCGTCAAGCTCATTGATGAACTCTCCAAGAGAACCTGGAGGGCGATAGATGACAAGGATATTAAGCTTAAATGGGCTAGTGACTGTGACAGCGTGGAATTCAAATGAGGAGATAGACAGATGGGTTAGGGGAAAAATTGAGAATGACCACTTGGGAGAGATGAGGATTCCTGTGCCACCACCCCTCTGACCAGATGCTCTCGGGGTATGCGAGAACACATGGTCAGACGAGGAGAGAGCAGTAGGAGTAGCAGTGTTTTCAGTGGTAATCCATGTTTCCGTCAGCGCCAGGAAGTCGAGGGACTGGAGGGTAGCATAGGCTGGGATGAAGTCAGCCTTGTTGGCAGCAGAACGGCAGTTCCAGAGGCTGCCTGAGACCTGGAACTCCAGGTGTGTGGTGCGTGCAGGGACCACCAGGTTAGAGAGGCAGCAGCCACGCGGTGTGAGGCGTAGCCTGTGCGGAGAGGAGAGAACAGGGATAGGCAGAGGCATAGTTGACAGGCTGTAGCAGATGGCTACGATAATGCAGAGGAGATCGGAATGAAATGAACTAAACATCTGGGAAAGGAGAGAGCAGGGCCTCCCTCACCAAAAAAATATAACTCTCCCAACTTCGACGACGATGGCAGTATTATCAGCAGCACCTGTCTTTTTACTAAAGAAATGCTTATTGTATCCCCCTAGAGTCTAAGGGCCCGGGGCTGGGTTTCTACTCAGCTAACATATGGAATTGTTTTAAGATGGTCATACCAAGGATCATTTAGCTATTTGATTTAGAATTTTAGGACCCCTGTAGAAATCCCCATTGTGAGAAGACCGATTTTCGGGATGTCTCCTGGTCTGACAAACACCGCTATAGCTCGGCCACCTTTCACCGCAGATGGAATTGGGACGAGGACCATGCAAAAAATATATCTCTAGCTTAAACAGATGGATTTTGATGGGGATTTTTAAATAATAATTATTTATTTTGCCTCGAGTGGCGCATGGAGGTGCCTCAAACTGAGAAAATATTGTATTTGTATTTATTTATTATATACAGTTGAAGTCGGAAGTTTACATACACTTAGGTTAGAGTCATTAAAACTCGTTTTTCAACCACTCCACACATTTCTTGTTAACAAACTATAGTTTTGGCAAGTCGGTTAGGACATCTACTTTGTGCATGGCACAAGTAATTTTTCCAACAATTGTTTACAGACAGATTATTTCATTTATAATTCACTATATCAAAATTCCAGTGGGTCAGAAGTTTACATACACTAAGTTGACTGTGCCTTTAAACAGCTTGGAGAATTCCAGAAAATGATGTCATGGCTTTAGAAGCTTCTGATAGGCTAATTGGAGGTGTACCTGTGTATGTATTTCAAGGCCTACCTTCAAACTCAGTGCCGCTTTGCTTGACATCATGGGAAAATCAAAAGAAATCAGCCAAGACCTCAGAAAAAAATGGTAGACCTCCACAAGTCTGGTTCATCCTTGGGAGCAATTTCCAAACGCCTGAAGGTACCACGTTCATCTGTACAAACAATAGTATGCAAGTATAAACACCATGGGACCACGCAGCCGTCATACCGCTCAGGAAGGAGACGCGTTCTGTCTCCTAGAGATGAACGTACTTTGGTGCGAAAAGTGCAAATCAATCCCAGAACAACAGCAAAGGACCTTGTGAAGATGCTGGAGAAAACAGGTACAAAAGTATCTATATCCACAGTAAAACAAGTTCTATATCGACATAATCTGAAAGGCTGCTCAGCAAGGAAGAAGCCACTGCTCCAAAACCGCCATAAAAAAAGACAGACTACGGTTTGCAACTGCACATGGGGACAAATATTGTACTTTTTGGAGAAATGTCCTCTGGTCTGATGAAACAAAAATAGAACTGTTTGGTCATAATGACCATCGTTATGTTTGGAGGAAAAAGGCTTGCAAGCCAAAGAATGCTTGCAAGCCAAAGAACACCATCCCAACCGTGAAGCACGGGGCTGGCAGCATCATGCTGTGGGGGTGCTTTGCTGCAGGAGGGACTGGTGCACTTCACAAAATAGATGGCATCATGAGGAAGGAAAATTATGTGGATATATTGAAGAAAGACATCAGTCAGGAAGTTAAAGCTTGGTCGCAATTGGGTCTTCCAAATGGACAATGACCCCAAGTATACTTCCAAAGTTGTGGCAAAATGGCTTAAGGACAACAATGTCAAGGTATTGGAGTTGCCATCACAAAGCACTTACCTCAATCCTATAGAAAATGTGTGGGCAGATCTGAAAAAGCGTGTGCAAGCAAGGAGGCCTACAAACCTGACTCAGTTACACCAGCTCTGTCAGGAGGAATGGGCCAACATTCACCCAACTTATTGTGGGAAGCTTGTGGAAGGCTACCCAAAACGTTTGACCAAAGTTAAACAATTTAAAGGCAATACTACCAAATACTAATTGAGTGTATGTAAACTTCTGACCCACTGGGAATGTGATGAAAGAAATAAAAGCTGAAATAAATCATTCTCTCTACTATTACTCTGACATTTCACATTCTTAAAATAAAGTGGTGATCCTAACTGACCTAAGACAGGGAATTTTTACTAGGATTAAATGTCAGGAAAAACTGAGTTTAAATGTATTTGGCTAAGGTGTATGTAAACTTCCGACTTCAACTGTATATTTTTGTATTTATTTTTTATGCCCAGCTCATGAGGCCCCTTGATGATGTGAGGCCTGAGGCAATTGCCTCTTCTGCCTAATGGTAAGTCCGCCAATTTGAGCACCGGATGATGACTCATACCTTTACAGAGTGCCCTTGAACAGAGCTGGAATAGCTGTATGTGTGTGCGTATGTGGCGTGCGTGTGCCTGTACCCTGTTTGTGACTCATTGAGACCCATTCTATCCAGCAGGTTGGCATTTATTCAGATTACTCTGGAGGCAGCTCTGCAGGTTGGTCACTAGCTGGCACAGCCATAAAGTCCTAAAATCTGATGTTAAACCTAACCCTAACCTTAACCACACTGCTAACCCTAACCTTAAATTAAGACCAAAAAGAGAATCTCTCTGTCCCCTCTCGCTCTCTCTCTCTCTCTCTCTCTCTCTCTCGCTCGCCCTCTCTTTCTCTCTCTCCCTCTACTCTGTGTGTGTCTTCATTACAAGAGTAGAGTTCTCAGTCTAAATGAACAGTCCCATAAAGACTGACTGGGGCCGGCGCTAGAGGCTTAGCCTGTATCCCAAATAGCATCCTATTCTCTATGGGCACCGGTCAAAAGCAATGCACAACATAGGGAATAGGGTGCCATCTGGGATGCTGCCTATGAATAAATGAACTGATCACAATAACCTGCTCTACAGAAGCTAGCTAGGTCAGTGAAGCTACAGCAGGCCTTAATGCATCATTATGTCTGTTCTGCTGGTCAATTCTAACAATATTATTGCCTAGACAGAAATAAAAAGCTAGGATGTTGCTTACAAAGTCTGTCACATACTTATGCGTGCAGGTAGGCAGGCAAGTGCACATGCACACACAGGTACACACACACACACACAGCCTCAGCCACTCTCAATCCCTCTCAGGTAAACAAACTTGTATGTGTTTGTGCGTGCGTGAGTGAGTGCATGTGTGTGAGCAAGTACATGCCTGCCAAGCGTGTGACAGACTGAAGGCAACATCGAAGGGTGCGTGTTTGTGTGCCTGCACACACACACACACACACTCCATGGTTTACTGAAAAAACCCTTTAGAGGTCTCTATAAATAAACATGTTAAATTAATAAACATACTTATTGCCTGGTCTTCTAAAGACCTGTGTCTATTTATTTACAGGGCTTTGATGAGCCTGATGTTTACCTAGTGGCGAACTAGATGAACTGTCACACACACACAGGTAGCTTAGTGGGTAACAGCGTTGTGCCAGAAACCGAAAGGTCGCTGGTTCTAATCCCAGAGCCGAATAGGTGCAAAATCTGTCGATGTGCCCTCATGCACTTAACCCTATTTGCTCCTGTAAGTCGCTCTGGATAAGAGCGTGTGCTAAATGACTAAAATGTCAAATGTACTAGGGCAGGTTTATGGGGCAATAATGTGTTATTGAGTTGTATAGATGGACATTGAGTGATTAGAATATAGGAGACTTCATCTGCACTGGCGTCAGACACTGAGCTTATCTTTATGAGTCTCCTCTTTGTGTGTGTTAGAGAGAGGGAGGAGAGGAGAGAAAGAGATTTGTATTGCTCTTGATTGAGTCATTCACAGGTGACTCTTTCAGTATTTGAGTCTCCAATAGCATCTGTCTTCTTTTATACCCCTGCTTTTTCACCAGCTGATCATTGTGAAGTTTCATCATGTCTGTACGAGGTCCAGTTAGGGAGTTTCTCTGATGTGTGATGCCACTGTGACTGCCAGACATGGGACCAAGTCACTATTATTCAAGTCACAAGCTAGTCTCAAGTCACAACATCTGAGTCTCAAGTCGAGTCACAAGTAGAACGGGTCGAGTCTCGAGTCAAGCCCAAGTAGTGCATTCTAAGAGCAAGCCAAGTTTTTTAAAGTCAAGTAAAAAAAATCAATACATGCAATGTCTTGTTCAACTACAAATCGAGACCTTGGGACTATAAGGTTCTATCTGACATTTTTGTCAAAAATGAGTTAGTCACATATAGTAGATTTTTAGATGGTTCTTCGTATATGTCTGTGGAGTTAGATTTTTCAAAAAGTACATTTTATGTAAAAAATTAATTAATGAAAAACTAGAAAGTTCTATCTGCATAAACCCATTTAAACTTGGCGCTTCAAGGTTATATCTGCAATCCAATCACAAATACAGATGGCCCAATCAGAACACGTCTTTGCCATTTCCCTCTAAGTATGCCATAGTGGCGAACTAGTGGCTGCGGCAACTGTGTGACGGTAAAGGCCACAGATCAAGGTGTGGGATAATTTCTAAATAAAGCAGAGCCGCGGATATTAAATTCATGTTTATTATAACAAGTGAATGCCAATGCTGTCAGTGTGGGCCAGACATTTGGCTCTTGCGGGCCTGATCTGGCCCGCGGGCCGCTTATTGGGGTTGGCTGAAGTATGGTCTAGCTAGTCTAACCAGCAATAATGGCACGCAAGCAAAAAAACAACAATGTCAGAAGTCTTAAAGTAAATGATGTTGTCACATTGTTTTTCAGTGATGACAATAATTTGTCTGATGATCATAATACATTTCTTAATATATTTGATGATGTGTTCTGACTATCTTGGTAAAATAGCTACAGTTTTCTTCAGTGGCGATTTTAGCATATAAATCTTGGTGGGGCAAAAACATTTTTTGTGGGGAGATGTATGCCAGCAAAGCCCCTACACAACACTAAACAATATAATTTATTAGGGTGAGGCACATGGGCTACTAACAGTTTACTACACAACATACACTTAGTATTACTTTCTTGGCTACAGTATACACATCTCCCTGGCATATTACATCATTTATGCAGTAGCATACAATACATTTTTGGACTCACCTTGTTGTGCTGTGCTCACTTGAACATGAAGGTGGCGTGACGGTCCTTCTTGTGGGCTCTAGAAAGAGGCCCGATATCCCAACTTGGAATTCCGAGTTGGATGACCGTTCAAAATTATTTTCAGTATTTTCCCAGTCTAAGCTAGTTTTATCCGAGTTTCCAATTGTCTTGAACTCACTGAAGTCTGAGATTTCCCAGTTCCAAGTTTTCAGTTGTTTTGAACATGGCAGAAGTCATGCTGGATTGACAGCATGGCCAATGTATTCAAACTTTCCTGGCCCATGAGATTACCCCCTTTTTTGTGATATTCAATTGGTAGTTTCAATCTTTTTCTTTTCTTTTTTCTTTGTCATTTAGCAGACGCTCTTATCCAGAGCTACTTACAGTAGTGAGTGCATACATTTTCATACTTGTACCCCGTGGGAATCAAACCCATAACCCTGGCGTTGCAAGGGCCATGCTCTACCAACTGAGCTACACGGGGCACATCTTGTCTCATCGCTGCAACTCTCCTACGGACTCGGCAAAGGTCGAGAACCAAGCCGCACTGCTTCTTGACACACTGCTCGCTTAACCCGGAAGCCAGCCGCACCAATGTGTCGGAGGAAACACTGTCGAACTGACGACCGAAATCAGCTTGCAGGAGTCCGGACCGCCACAAGGAGTCGCTAGAGCATAATGAGACAAGGACATCAAACCCCTCTCCTAACCCAGACGATGCTGGGCCATTTGTGCGCCCCCTCATGGGTCTCCCGGCTATAGCCGGCTGTGACACAGCCTGGGATCGAACCTGGGGCTGCAGTGGCGCCTTAGCACTCATTGTTGAATTTGCGATTTCCAACTTGTTGTGTAATGTTTATGTCCAATGGCCGATGAGCACCGATACGTTTTTATCTATAATTTATCTTCATATGACAAGGATTGAAAAGGATTTGCCAGTAGATTGTTGACGTGATTCATGATGATGACTGCTTGTTTAGCTTGCTAGCTAAGATTTTGAAAGTATGATGTTGACAATCAAAGCTACGGTAGATATAATGTGATTTGACGTCATTTTATCAGTGGCCAATGACCTTGAACCTTCTTCGATGGGCACTTCTAATGTAAGTCAATGGCAGCACCCAGGGGGCTTGAATTTGTGAGCTCTGCCCGTAGATTTTGAGGCGACGTAGTGTCCCCATGAGTGACAGAACACTGAGCCAATCACGGCGCAACTAGAGAACATTACCAATCCCTACGCTCCGTATTTTCCGCTGGCTGCCCCACCACCACAGAAAGCACTGAGCTAGGCTGAAACACCTGCATTTTGGAGCTGCCTAACTCAAGAAAGCAAAAAAGAGACCATGTTTATATGCAGCTTTATTAACTCAATTATTATTTATTTTTTTACATTGTTTGCAAACTGATATGTGCCACATATTAATGCCAAAATAACACGCAAAACAGGCAAAAACAGTGGCTCTGCCCTGAATGACGCGTCGCAACTGGTGTTGTTAAAAACTGTACGTCTCATTCAGAAGTGTCAGATAGAACCTTATGGCTGAACCAGGATTGACATGTCAGAGCCATAAGGTTCTATCTGACATTTCACCCCCCTACAAAAACGGATTTACAAATGTCTCAGGATTTTGATACTCTGTACTTTAGGTACCTTTAAGGTGAGGACCTTAGTGGGTTATGAAAGAAGAATTCACTACAAAAGAGTTCTGAAATCTGGGATGTGAAAACTTTGATGCTCAATATCTCAAAACTATGCTTTGCGCAGATATAACCTTTTAGTCCCAAGGTCACGAAATCTGTGTCTATTTATTGAGGCTACCAGAGAGCCCTTTTCATTGTTTTGTCTACAACACATTTTGATTATGTAATAATTAATTTAAAAAACATTTTAAAAATGCAAGCTTCATAAATAAATGATACATTTCAAGCAATTTTGGCATACCAAAAGACCAGTAGGCCTATGCTAGTAATTGTTGATTGATGCCCCATTGCTGGTTAGCTTGCAAAGTAAACCGTTCATATTCTTGATCACCAAACAAGTTTTGGAGCTGCATATTTATTTATGGCAATCCTCTCTCCCTATAATTTGACGTTTGCACTGCACCCGATCCTATAGCTGTACAGCAAATCAGCACTCTGTTCACTAGCTTAGTGATTCTCAAACGTTTTGACCCACGACCCCCCAAAAGCAGTGGTTCAAAGCTTGCGACCCCCGCGCACGCACATGAACGCGCGCACAATCGCTGCGCAAATGTAGTCTGTCATTACAGTCATAAACGGTGATGCATTTTCAAAACGCAAGATACATAAATAAACTGCGTTTTACACCTGCATTCTGAGCTGAAAGTCATTCATGTTAGTAGTCAATATCAACTGGGGATATCATGTCACATTGTCACTTCTTTCGAGTCCAAGCAGGATCATATGACCTACCTGTATGCAGTGGGGGTTCATAAGGAAAGCATGATCTGTCTGTAGCCTTTTTCTTCCTCACAAATATCAGTACCACCACTGAGGTATATAATTATTACCCACCCAAACTAGGCCTATCTGAAATATGATCAATGAAATCCACAGGTAGCATATTGTTCTGTCTATAGCAGATTGCTAAACTGTATTTATATTGATAATATTAAGGTAGGTAGGCAGGATACTCTGTTTTTGCCAGGCAAAACCAGAGATAATTAAACAAGCTCTTTCTGGCAGTGTTGCCAAATCCTCAGTAAGGAAAGTAGCTATTGGTTGGCCTAAAAGTCGCTAGAAGTCGCTAAATTACATCACCCCCTAATTTCCATAATTGGCCATGTGTATGTAATTGTGATGGACGCTGTAGGAGAGAGGAATAGCGTCGTGGGAGAGACAAAAAGTGAGTAAAAAACACCATACATTTACATTCCGCCCTGAATGTAAGCCAGGGCGGGATCAGCCAGCGGTGGCTTCCCGCATGCGCGATTCATTTGCAGTCTGGACACGGAGGAGTGAACATCTCCTGCTCTGACTGCAGCTGGGAGGGACTGCTGCGCGAGGACTGGGCCGCCTGTGAGTGCTTTGGGACGGGGGTGGCCCAGGGTGGGGCCCACGGCTGCACCCGCTGCTCGTTGAGAAGAGTAAGAACGATATGTGCTTTCATGTCAGGGTCTCCAAAAGTCTCAAATAACACCAGAAAAAGTTGCTAGATTTGTCGCTAGTCGCTTTTTTGAAAATGTGTCGCTAGGGGGGTCTGAAAACTCGCTAAATATAGCGACAGAGTCGCTAAATTGCCAACACTGCTTTCTGGTCACTAATCTGGATATCTGAGCCCGCCTTTGCGCGCCAATGTTGATGACTGGTCATTGGTCAACAGTCAAGAAGCACAATTTATTAATTCTGAAACAGATGTTTTTTAAACAAAATTTGGTGAATTGCGGTAGGCCTATGTAAGTGACCAGATCGAATAAGCAAAGTGACTATTGATTGACAATTTGCTGGTCCAATCAGAGGGCCGAGTGTGAGTTTCACTAGCCAATCTGTTTTTTGTTGTTGTTGCAAGTGGAGGGGAGGGGAGGGGAGGGGAGGGGAAGTGCGACACTGTCTCTGGCTGCGTGGAGAGTAGCCTAATCCACTTAGACTCTGTGCCACAAAATGAGTGCCAAAACGTTACACAACCTGGCCACATAATTTCAAGTAATCACTCCCAAGTCAAAGTCGAGTTCCGAGTCTTGAGGCTCCAAGTCGAAGTCAAGTTTCAAGTTATTTTATTTTCTATCAAGTGGAGTCTCAAGTCATCACATTTCAAGTCATGTGACTCGAGTCCACATCTCTGGTGACTGCACACACAGCGGATGGGATGGAATGGTATTGGAAATTGTTAGGTTGGTTGTCTGGTAAAATGTACCAGTCAGTGAATAAGAATTTTCTTCTAGGAGGACTAATACTATTCTATTCTCTTTTCTATTCATTTATTTTCATCTCTCCTGTCCTGTCCTCCCCTTCCCTCCCCTCCTCTAATCTACCCTCTACCCTATACCCTCCCCTTCCCTCCCCCCTCTAATCTACCCTCTACCCTATACCCTCCCCACCCCTTCCCTCCTCTAATCTACCCTCTACCCTATACCCTCCCCTCCCCTTCTCTAATCTACCCTCTACCCTATACCCTCCCCTCCCCTTCCCTCCTCTAATCTACCCTCTACCCTATACCCTCCTCTAATCTACCCTCTACCCTATACCCTCCTCTAATCTACCCTCTACCCTATACCCTCCTCTAATCTACCCTCTACCCTATACCCTCCTCTAATCTACCCTCTACCCTATACCCTCCCCTCCCCTTCCCTCCTCTAATCTACCCTCTACCCTATACCCTCCCCTCCCCTTCCCTCCTCTAATCTACCCTCTACCCTATACCCTCCTCTAATCTACCCTCTACCCTATACCCTCCTCTAATCTACCCTCTACCCTATACCCTCCTCTAATCTACCCTCTACCCTATACCCTCCTCTAATCTACCCTCTACCCTATACCCTCCCCTCCTCTAATCTATCCTATACCCCCCTTCCCTCCCCTCCTCTAATCTACCCTATACCCTCCCCTCCTCTAATCTACCCTATACCCTCCCCTCCCCTTCCCTTCCCTTCCCTTCCCTTCCCTTCCCTTCCCTTCCCTTCCCTTCCCTTCCCTTCCCTTCCCTTCCCTTCCCTTCCCTTCCCTTCCCTTCCCTTCCCTTCCCTTCCCTTCCCTTCCCTTCCCTTCCCTTCCCTTCCCTTCCCTTCCCTTCCCTCCTCTAATCTACCCTCTACCCTCCCCTTCCCTCCTCTCCTCTAATCTACCCTCTACCCTATACCCTTCCCTCCCCTCCTCTAATCTACCCTATACCCTATACCCTTCCCTCCCCTCCTCTAATCTACCCTATACCCTATACCCTCCCCTCCTCTAATCTACCCTATACCCTCCCCTTCCCTCCCCTCCTCTAATCTACCCTATACCCTCCCCTACCCTCCCCTCCTCTAATCTACCCTATGCCCTCCTCTACCCTACCCTATACCCTCCCCTTCCCTCCCCTCCCCTCCTCTACCCTACCCTCTACCCTATACCCTATCCTACCCTCTACCTTCCTCTATCAGATCCTGGCTAACATCATTATCTTTACGTGTGGTAACCTGGTTGGAGCGTACCATAAGCACCTGATGGACCTGGCCCTCAGACAGACCTACCAGGACACCTGCAACTGCATCAAGTCCCCCATCAAACTGGAGTTTGAGAAACACCAGCAGGTAGGTCTACTAGACACAGACAGTATAGACACATCCCTACACTCTTAGAAAAACAGGTTCTATCTAGAACCTAAAAGGGTTCTTCGGCTGTCCCCATAGGAGAAGCCTTTGAAGAACCCTGTTTGATTCCAGTTAGAACCCTTTTGGTTCCAAGTATAACCGTTTTGGGTTCCATGTAGAACTCTTTCCACAGATGGTTCTACATGGTACCCAAAAGGTTTCTACCTGGAACCAAAAAGGGTTTTACCTGGAACTAAAAAGGGTTCTCATATGGGGACAGACAAAGAACCCTTTTGGAACCCTTTTTTCTAAGAATGTATACACGCACGCATGCATGCACACAGACAGCATATAAAGCATATTACGTGTTGTGTGTGTGTGTGTGTGACTCATAAATGGGGCTCAGTAGAGAGTAGAAAGTAGAGAGGGCCATTATATCCCTCACAAACCACAGGCTAATTTTCCCAAAACAAAAAGCAAATTAACACACTTACACACGTACACTTGCACGCACGTACAAACACACATACACACATACACACACACACACACACACATACACTCTGAGCCCATTTCCTAAAACACAGCGGCAAATTAACTCCAGAATATGTTTGGGGACTGGATGGGGAACTGCATTGGGATTGGTGGCTAAAAATAGACTTTGCTTGTTAACATCCACTCTTTTCCCTTGCTTCCTCCCTCGCTCTCCTCCTCTCCCTCCATACAACTCTGAATTGAGTTATATTTAGAATCCATTCTCAGACATTTCTTCATTGCCTATAACTGTAACTCGACCAAAGTCTCTTGCTAATCATCAAATCAAATCAAATGTTATTTGTCACATGCGCCGAATACAACAGGTGTAGACCTTACAGTGAAATGCTTACTTACAAGCCCTTAACCAACAATGCAGTTTTAAGAAAGAATACCCAAAAAAATTACAGGGGGTACCGGTACCGAGTCAATGTGCAGGGGCACTGGTTAGTCGAGGTAATTGGGGTAATATGTACATGTAGGTAGAGTTATTAAAGTGACTATGCATAGATAATAAACAGAGAGTAGCAGCAGTGTAAAACAAGGTGGGGGGAAGCAATGCAAATAGTCTGGGTAGCCATTTGATTAGATGTTCAGGAGTCTTATGGCTTGGGGGTAGAAGCTGTTTCGAAGCCTCTTGGACCTAGACTTGGCGCTCTGGTACCGCTTGCCATGCGGTAGCAGAGAGAACAGTCTATGGCTAAGGTAGCTGGAGTCTTTGACAATTTTTAGGGCCTTCCTCTGACACCGCCTGGTATAGAGGTCCTGGATGGCAGGAAGCTTGGCCCCAGTGATGTACTGGGCCATACGCACTACCCTCTGTAGTGCCTTGCGGTCGGAGGTCGAGCAGTTGCCATACCAGGCAGTGATGCAACCAGTCAGGATGCTCTCGATGGTGCAGTTGTAGAACCTTTTGAGGATCTGAGGACCCATGCCAAACGTTTTCAGTCTCCTTAGGGGGAATAGGTTTTGCTGTGCCCTCTTCACGACTGTCTTGGTGTGCTTGGACCATGTTAGTTTATTGGTGATGTGGACACCAAGGAACTTGAAGCTCTCAACCTGTTCCACTACAGCCCTGTCGATGAGAATGGGGGCGTGCTCGGTCCTCTTCTTTTTCCTGTATTCCACAATCATCTCCTTTATCTTGATCACATTGAGGTAGAGGTTGTTGTCCTGGCACCACACGGCCAGGTCTCTGACCTCCCTATAAGCTGACTCGTCGTTGTCGGTGATCAGGCCTACCACTGTTGTGTCATCGGCAAACTTAATGATGGTGTTGGAGTCGTGCCTGGCCATGCAGTCATGGGTGAACAGGGAGTACAGGAGGGGACTGAGCATGCACCCCTGAGGGGCCCCCGTGTTGAGGATCAGCGTGGCGGATATGTTGTTACCTACCCTTACCACCTGGGGGCGGCCCGTCAGGAAGTCCAGGATCCAGTTGCAGAAGGAGGAGTTTAGTCCCAGGGTCCTTAACTTAGTGATGAGCTTTGAGGGCACTATGGTGTTGAACGCTGAGCTGTAGTCAATGAATAGCGTTCTCACATAGGTGTTCCTTTTGTCCAGGTGTGAAATGGCAGTGTGGAGCGCAATAGAGATTGCATCATCTGTGGATCTGTTGGGGTGGTATGCAAATTGGAGTGGGTCTAGGGTTTCTGGGATAATGGTGTTGATCTGAGCCATGACCAGCCTTTCAAAGCACTTCAAATAAAAAAAATAAATGTTTGTCACATACACGTGTTTAGCAGATGTTATTGCAGGTGTAGCGAAATGCTTGTGCTGGAATATTTCACAAGGCTGCAGGGCTACAGATGTAAGTGCTACGGGTCAGTAGGCAGGTTACCTTAGTGCTCTTTGGCACAGGGACTATGGTGGTCTGCTTGAAACATGTTGGTATTACAGACTCAGACAGGGAGAGGTTGAAAATGTCAGTGAAGTCACCTGCCAGTTGGTCAGCGCATGCTCGGAGTACACGTCCTGGTAATCCGTCTGGCCCTGCGGCCTTGTGAATGTTGACCTGTTTAAAGGTCTTACTCACATCGGCTACGGAGAGTGTGATCACACAGTCGTCCGGAACAGCTGATGCTCTCATGCATGTTTCAGTGTTGCTTGCCTCGAAGCGAGCATAGAAGTAATTTAGCTCGTCTGGTAGGCTCGTGTCACTGGGCAGCTCGCGGCTGTGCTTCCCTTTGTAGTCTGTAATAGTTTGCAAGCCCTGCCACATCTGACGAGTGTCGGAGCCGGTGTGGTACAATTCGATGTTAGTCCTGTATTGACGCTTTGCCTGTTTGATGGTTCGTCAGAGGGCATAGCGGGCTTTCTTATAAGCTTCTGGGTTAGAGTCCCGCTCCTTGAAAGCGGCAGGTCTACCCTTTAGTTCAGTGCGGATGTTGCCTATAATCCATGGCTTCTGGTTGGGGTATGTACGTACAGTCACTGTGGGGACAACGTCATCGATGCACTTATTGATTAAGTCAGTGACTGATGTGGTGTACTCCTCAATGCCACCAGAAGAATCCCGGAACATATTCCAGTCTGTGCTAGCAAAACAGTCCTGTAGCTTAGCATCTGCTTCATCTGACCACTTTTTTATTGACCGAGTCACTGGTGCTTCCTTCTTTAGTTTTTGCTTGTAAGCAGGAATCAGGAGGATAGAATTATGGTCAGATTTGCCAAATTGAGGGCGAGGGAGAGCATTGTACGCGTCTCTGTGTGTGGAGTAAAGGTGGTCTAGAGTTTTTTTTCCTCTGGTTGCACATTTAACATGCTGGTAGAAATTAGGTCAAATGGATTTAAGTTTCCATGCATTAAAGTCCCCGGCCACTAGGAGCACCGCCTCTTGATGAGTGTTTTCCTGTTTGCTTATGGCCGTATACAGTTCATTGAGTGCGGTCTTAGTGGCAGCATCGGTTTGTGATGGTAAATAGACAGCTACGAAGAATATAGATGAAAACTCTCTTGGTAGATAGTGTGGTCTACAGCTTATCATGAGATGCTCTACCTCAGGCGAGCAAAACCTCAAGACTTCCTTAGATATCGTGCACCAGCTGTTGTTACAAATATACACAGAACGCCACCCCTTGTCTTATCAGAGGCTGCTGTTCTATCCTGCCGATACAGTGTATAACCCGCCAGCTGTATGTTATTCATGTCTTCGTTCAGCCACGACTCGGTGAAACATAAGATATTACAGTTTTGAATGTCCCGTTGGTAGGATATACATGCTCGTAGTTCGTCCACTTTATTATCAAGCGATTGTAAGTTGGCCAATAGTATCGATGGCAAATGCAGATTAGCCACTTGTTGCTGGCTCCTTACCAGGCACCCCGATCTCGTTCAGCGGTATCGCCTTTTCTTTCTACTTATGATTGTGTTTTTTACAAAAACAAAAATCATAATTTCCTCACTTTGAAATCCAGTCATAATTATATAATTACAGGCGACTTTTCTGGTTTGGGTTCCAGCTTAATTACTCACTATCTCCCTACCACACACACACACACACACACACACACACACACACACACACACACACAGACGGATACAGAGTGTGTAACAGGAAACAGTGCCTTGCAAAAGTATTCATCCCCTTTGGTGTTTTTTGTTGCATTACAACCTGTAATTTAAATGGATTTTTATTTGTATTTCATGTAATGGACATACACAAAATAGTTCAAATTGCTGAAGTGAAATGAAAAAAACAACTAATAAATAAATAAAAAATCTATAAAAAAAAAAACGAAAAAGCGGTGCGTGCATATGTATTAACCCCCTTTGCTATGAAGCTCCTAAATAAGATCTGGTGCAACCAATTACCTTCAGAAGTCACATAATTAGTTAAATAAAGTCCACCTGTGTGCAATCTAAATGTCACATGATCTCAGTATATATACACCTGTTCTGAAAGGCCCCAGAGTCTGCAACACCACTAAGCAAGGGGCACCACCAAGCAAGCGGCACCAAGAAGACCAAGGAGCTCTCCAAACAGGTCAGGGACAAAGTTGTGGAGAAGTACAGATCAGGGTTGGGTTATAAAAAAATATCCAAAACTTTGAACATCCCACGAAGCCCTATTAAATCCATTATTAAAAAATGGAAAGAATATGGCACCACAACAAACCTACCAAGAGAGGGCCGCCCACCAAAACTCACGGACCAGGCATTGAGGGCATTAATCAGAGAGGCAACAAAGAGACCAAAGATAACCCTGAAGGAGCTGCAAAGCTCCACAGCGGAGATTGGAGTATCTGTCCGTAGGACCACTTTAAGCCGTACACTACACAGAGCTGGGCTTTACGGAAGAGTGGCCAGAAAAAAGCCATTGCTTAATGAATAAAATAAGCAAACACATTTGGTGTACGCCAAAAGGCATGTGGGAGACTCCCCAAACATATGGAAGAAGGTACTCTGGTCAGATGAGACTAAAATTGAGCTTTTTGGTCATCAAGGAAAACGCTATGTCTGGCGCAAACCCAACACCTCTCATCACCCGAGAACACCATCCCCACAGTGAAGCATGGTGGTGGCAGCATGTGTGGGGATGTTTTTCATCAGCAGGGACTGGGAAACTGGTCAGAATTGAAGGAATGATGGATGGTGCTAAATACAGGGAAATTCTTGAGGGAAACCTGTTTCAGTCTTCCAGAGAATTGAGACTGGGACAGAGGTTCACCTTTCAGCAGGACAATGACCCTAAGCATACTGCTAAAGTAACACTTGAGTGGTTTAAGGGGAAACATTTAAATGTCTTGGAATGGCCTAGTCAAAGCCCAGACCTCAATCCAACTGAGAATCTGTGGTATGACTTAAAGATTGCTGTACACCAGCGGAACCCATCTAACTTGAAGGAGCTGGAGCAGTTTTGCCTTGAAGAAAGGGCAAAACTCCCAGTGGCTAGATGTGCCAAGCTTATAGAGACATACCCCAAGAGACCTGTTTGTTTCACCCAAAAAATATTTTGCATCTTCAAAGTGGTAGGCATGTTGTGTATATCAAATGATACAAACCCCCCAAAAATCCATTTTAATTCCAGGTTGTAAGGCAACAAAATAGGAAAAATGCCAATGGGGGTGAATACTTTCGCAAGCCACTGTAGCTCCTCCTCCACTGTAGCCTCCACTGCAGGAAATAGATTTTAGTAACCTTCCATTAGTATTACTGTTATTACGAATCGAGAGGCCTGGTCCTGATACTGAATTATGCACTCATAAATATCAGGGTGTGTGTGTATGTGTTTCTGTGTGTGTGTGTGTGTACGCTCACCAAAAGCAGTTCATTTGGACTTCACAGGACTTATCCTCTCGCTCTCTCTCTCCTTCCCCCTCTCTCTCCCTCTCTCTCACTACAGGAAAGGTTACTGTTATCCCTGCTCCCGGCCCATATCGCCCGTGTGATGAAGGCAGAGATCATTCAGAGGTTACAGGGACCAAGGGACAGGGACTTCGGCCGGGCAGAGGGCACCAACAACTTTCACAACCTCTATGTCCAACGACATACCAACGTTAGGTAAACATCTGTCTCTTGTCTTGTCTTGTCTTGTCTACTCTGCTCTGCTCTGCTCTGCTCTGCTCTGCTCTACTCTACTCTCTTCATCCTAGATAGGTAATCTATGCTGTGTCCTGTTGTGTTGTTTGTGTTCCTTAGTGTTCTGTAGTTAATCCAGGCTCCAGTCTACTGGATTCTATTGGAGATGACTGTTGAAATAGAGAGTCAAGTAGATCCTAGATACATACAGTCAATGATCTCCTTCTGTAGATTGAAAGACAATGAGCTCCACTCCACTCCAATCTGTAATCATAAGGCCAGTCAAATCATCATGTATGTATTGAAGCTCTTGGGTTGTTCTTAGTAATACCCTTTCCATCATGGTGGTATAACTGAGAGGGATGTAGCAATGTCCTCGGTTTGGAGTGGCTCTCACAAGTTTGTGTGTATGCAAAATCATGTGTATATGTGTGCGTGAATATTTCTGAAGGGTGTAGAGCTCAGAAGTAGTTTACCATTGACCTCTATGATTATAGCTAATGGGCTTTCAAGGACTGTGATTCTCCCAGGCAGTTGGGAATGGCTACACCTCAGATGGTTGCTGTCCAATGTCATGTGGTGCTGAAAGGCAGATCTTTATTCAGATTCTGATGCCATCACTGTCGCTGTCCTTTGTGCTGAAATCTCAGATTAGAACTGCTGGGCCTTTTACTGAATGTGTATTCCTCTGTCCCCTCTCTCTCTCTGCAGTATCCTGCACAGCATAACAAGAGAAAGAGAGGAGGAAAGGAGAAGACATTTGTTTTTTTACTGTGTTTTAAGCCCTCTCCCTCGCTCTCTGTTTCTCTCTCTGTTTCTCACTCTCTCTCTGTCTCTCTCTCTTTCTCTCTCTTTCTCTCTCTCTCTCGCTCTCGCTCTCGCTCTCTCTCTTTCTCTCTCTCTTTGTTTCAGTATTCTGTATGCAGACATAGTAGGGTTCACTAAGCTGGCTGGTGACTGCTCACCCGGAGAACTGGTGCACATGCTCAATGAATTGTTCGGCAAGTTTGACCAGATCGCCAAGGTAACGTTACACGCACGCATATGAAGGACACACACACAGGGATGACATACACACACACGGATGACACACACACAGATGTACACATGCTAGCACACACACATAGACACACACACAGACACACACACGGACACACACACACAGACACACTAGCACACCATACTACATAACGGTAGTTGTGCGTAATATCTGTGGAAAGTTTTCTCTCTTGCTGATCTGTCTGCTGTGCTTTCTCGGATGGAGTGTTAGCTGTTGATTCATGTCAGTACAGCTACAGGCCTATACACACACACACACATACACACACACACACACACACACTGCCTAGCGCCCCAGCAATGTGGTTGTTATATAATATAGACGGAGGAGTTTGGATGTTTGGGCATTGCTGTAAGCAGCCTCACATCTAGTGGGAGTGTGTTTTTTTTTTTGTGTAATAGGGATGCACAGTAATGCAGTTCCACAAGCTATGCAAAGTTTATGAAAAGTACATTTTCGAATGTGGTAGCTAATGGTTATTTGCATAATCTGTAAACCCCAGGTCATCTTTTGATTTTCTCTGGATTTGTTATATTTTATTTATTTACACAAGGTAAATTTTTTTATTCTGATTCTGAAATTCACTTTTTCTCTCTTTCTCTCCCTAACTCTCTACATCTGTTGCCCCCTCTCCCTACTCTGCTCTTTCTCTCCCCCTCTCTCCCCTCTCTCCCACTCTCTCCCACTCTCTCTCGCATTCTCTCTCTCGCATTCTCGCATTCTCTCTCTCTCTCTCTCTCTCTTGTTCTCTCTCTCTCCCTCTCTCGCTCTCTCTCTCTCTCTCTCTCTCTCTCTCTCTCTCTCTCTCTCTCTCTCTCTCTCTCTCTCTCTGTCTCTGTCTCTGTCTCTCTCTCTCTCTCTCTCTCTCTCTGTCTCTCTCCCGCTCCTCTCTCCAGGAGAATGAGTGTATGCGTATAAAGATCCTGGGTGATTGTTACTACTGTGTATCAGGCCTACCAGAGTCTCTCCCCCACCATGCAGGCAACTGTGTCAAGATGGGACTGGACATGTGTGAGGCCATCAAGTAAAACACCAGCTCTCTGCTTTCATACACGCACACACAACACACACACACACAAACAACACACACACACACACACAAACGTACATATGCGCTACTAGACGCACGCACACACATGCACGAGCACACGCACACACAAACACAGGCATGTAGGCATGTACGAACACACACACACACACACACACACACTCACACGCAGGCACATAGGCACGTACAAACACACACGCACACACACAAGCCTCTATGCCAGCCAGACTGGGTCTCAGCTGTGTGTGAGCTGTAGTGCAAACACAATGTGAAATAGTGATGATAAGCTAATCCTCTCTAGTGCGCCAGTGGGCTAAACACACACACACACACACACACACACACACACTACGCATTCACTCAGACAACATTTGTCCTCAAACACACACATTCAAACACACACAAACTCATAATAATTTTTACTCCATAGAACAAAGCAGAGGTTCATTTGAGGTTATACATTTTTACCTTAGGAAGGTGCGGGATGCTACTGGTGTTGACATCAATATGCGAGTTGGGGTGCATTCTGGGAATGTGCTGTGTGGTGTCATCGGCCTTCAGAAGTGGCAATACGACGTCTGGTCACATGACGTCACTCTAGCCAATCACATGGAGGCAGGGGGCGTGCCAGGGTAAGATCAACCAATAGGGGGTCTGCTGTTTCTTGAAATATTTCCCAAGACATATTTGCATTGACAAACCATTTGGCTTATGTTTATTATTCACCCCCCACCTCTTCCTCCCTCCCTCCCTCTCTCCTCTTCCTCCCTCTCTCTTCTCCTCTTCCTCCCTCTCTCCTCTCCTCCCTCCCTCTCTCCTCTCCTCCCCTCCCTCTCTCCTCTC
The DNA here is from genome assembly GCF_964263955.1 of Coregonus lavaretus. Classification (NCBI taxonomy): domain Eukaryota; kingdom Metazoa; phylum Chordata; class Actinopteri; order Salmoniformes; family Salmonidae; genus Coregonus; species Coregonus lavaretus. Next base: position 12,488,659 of record NC_139990.1, on the reverse strand, counting down.
CTCCCTCCCTCTCTCCTCTCTCCTCTCCTCCCTCCCTCTCTCCTCTCCTCCCTCCCTCTCTCCTCTCCTACCTCCCTCTCTCCTCTCCTCTCCTCTCCTCCCTCCCTCTCTCCTCTCCTCCCCCTCTCTTCTCCTCTCCTCCCCCAGGCGTGTCCATATATCCTCAGTAACATTGGAGCATCTGAAGGGCTCCTATAAGGTGGAACCAGGGGAGGGACAGAGTAGAGACTTTTACCTGAAGGAACACGAAGTCATCACTTACCTGGTCATCAACCCCAAGGTAAGACATGAGAATGTGGTCCAAACGTGGTTAAAACACAACCACAGATATAACATACTCTAAAAACTCACGTTTACAAACTACTGACTTATTGGGAATATACTACTGTTTATAATACATAAATACTGCAAAAAGCTGTTTGCTTGAATTGAGAAATAGATCTTAGAGAAGACAAAAAAGGGGGGGAAAAGTTTGACTCCTCTCCATTTTGATTGGTTCACCAGGCTGAGAGGCGGAGCCCCCACCTATGTACGCGTTCTCGTCCTACATTGGACGGAGGGAAGATGAGGGCATCGGTCAGAATGACTCGATACCTGGAGTCGTGGGGGGCGGCCAAACCATTTGCTAACCTGCACCATCGAGACAGCATGACCACTGACAATGGCAAGATTAACACTACAGTAAGTACACACACACGCACACACACACACACACACACACACACACACACACACACACACAGATAAACACACACTTGTGTCCAGCCTCACCTTCTGTGATTGTGTGTTTCAGGATGTTCCAATGGGCCAGTATCACTACCAGAGAAGAGAGAGGTGAGACTTTACCCCTACAGATCAGTCATCTTTTCTTTACACCAGACTTTACCCCTACAGATCAGTCATCTTTTCTTTACACCAGACTTTACCCCTATAGATCAGTCATCTTTTCTTTACACCAGACCACCAGACTTTACCCCTACAAATCAGTCATCTTTCCTTTATACCAGAACACCAGACTTTACCCCTACAGATCAGTCATCTTTTCTTTACACCAGACCACCAGACTTTACCCCTACAGACCAATCATCTTTCCTTTATACCAGAACACCAGACTTTACCCCTACAGATCAGTCATCTTTCCTTTATACCAGAACACCAGACTTTACCCCTACAGACCAGTCATCTTTCCTTTATACCAGAACACCAGACTTTACCCCTACATACCAGTCATCTTTCCTTTATACCAGAACACCAGACTTTACCCCTACATACCAGTCATCTTTCCTTTATACCAGAACACCAGACTTTACCCCTACAGCCAGTCATCTTTCCTTTATACCAGAACACCAGACTTTACCCCTACAGATCAGTCATCTTTCCTTTATACCAGAACACCAGACTTTACCCCTACAGACCAGTCATCTTTCCTTTATACCAGAACACCAGACTTTACCCCTACAGACCAGTCATCTTTCCTTTACACCAGTCATGTCTTAAGAGCTTGACACCAAACAGGATATAATATTGTTCAACATACTCATATTGTTGGCATTGCTGTACTATCTGTTCGGTATACAGAAAATTGCCTGTCGTTATTTTTCACATATCAAAAGGTATTAAAGAAGGGTTTGAAGGGTAAGATCATTCAGGCCTAACCTTGGTTTAATGTTATTACTGTTATGTTATTTGTTGTGTTGGACAATGCACCGTTGATGACACGATATCCTGTGTCGATACTGTCTACCCATCTGAGTAATATTGTTCTTTCATCCTCCTCCAGGAATAGATTCTCCTGCAACAGGGTGATCAAATTAAGATCCTACATTGGTACATGAGTCCCATTCATTACAGGTCATCCTCTCTCTTTGTAGGTCTATCTATGTTTGTCCTTGAGTATGTTGTATCTTGTTCTTCCCCTCAGGACTAAATCTCAGAAGAGACGGTTTGAAGAGGAACTGGAAGAGAGGATGATCAGAACCATCGACGGCATCAACTCACAAAAGTTAGTACTACTACACACCTGCTTCATTCTATTTCTATACCAGTGACAGCCATTTTGTTGTTATGCATCACCAAGTTGGGTAGGTGCTTCACACTGGTGGTAGATGAGGTGAGTTCCCCACCTTGCTAAGTGAAAAGTGTGTTGTACAAACCATTCATTATCATTTGTATGAAGCACTTAGTTCAGTACCTCGCCAACAATTATGTGACAAGTGGATTTACGTTAAATTGAATTGAATTCAAAATATGTTATTTATCCCACAAGGGGCAATTATGTAGGCAGGAGTGCAGATACTTAAAGAGCAACATAAAATAACAAACGAAACAATAGTTATTAAAAACATGACGTGTAATGAAAACATTTTTTTTACAAATGCATGGTTGGAAGGGAGGATATTCTGAGGTGTCTTGTTAAATGTCACTGATGGATTGCTAGTATCTGTGTGAATCCCTGTCTGAGTGTCTCTGTGTTCTCTTCTCTGTAGGCAGTGGCTGAAATCTGAGGACATCCAGAGGATCTCACTGTTCTTTCACAACAAGACTCTGGAGAAGGAGGTGCTGTAGGACAACAACACTGCAGTTCAGTCAAATGAAAATGAAATTGAAAAATGAAAATGACATATTCTGCCAGTAGACAACTGCTGCCCCGGACAAAAATGCAGTGACTCCATAAAAAAAAAAAGATGATTGCTGTGAAAGTTAGAGAGTTAGAATGTGAAGTTACAGTAAGAAAAAATCATTTTAACTACCACCTGTTGACCATGTGTGTGTTGATGTCCCCAGTATCGAGCCACCACTCTGCCGGCCTTTAAATACTACGTCACCTGTGCCTGTCTCATCTTCTGCTGCATCTTCATAGTGCAGATACTGGTCCTGCCCAAGTAAGTCTGGAACCTACATAGTACACTTCATAGTACACTACATAGTACACTACATAATATGGATACAGTACTTGTCCTGTGCATCTGTACTCTTCACAGTACCTTTCATAGTACCCTTCATGGTAACCACCAGTTCAATACTACTTAGCATACAATCGGCATTGTATGGTCTTATAGTAGCCCTCAGAGTGGGAATACTAGTCGTGCCAAAAGCCATTAAATTCAGTGTTCTATTCTCTATAAAAACCTAGAACATTGCAATTACAGTGTCGAGACGAAATACATCTTTGATCAATTGAGTCTCACATCAATAAGGTCCCTAATAGCAGCTGCAAATGATACGCCTTAAGAGACAGCAATTAAGAGTGAGAGAAAGAAAGAAAGAAAGAAAGAAAGAAAGAAAGAAAGAAAGAAAGAAAGAAAGAAAGAAAGAAAGAAAGAAAAAAACACAGATGAAAAGATATGAATAACGTCTGATGATGGTTATAATGTGAATCAAAAGGTCTGGGTCTGAGATGTCGATGATGATGATGATGAAGATTACTTTGAAGATGACAAGGATAATAATGATGATGAATCCCCGTTATGAAAGGAAAAAAGGTCCAATGCACTGCGTCATCATTTAGTTAATCGTCTGTGTTTACAGGAGCCAGGAGGGGTAGAGCCATAGAGCCAGATAGTGTAGTGTCTGAAAGCATCATTGATTTTCTCATTCAGACTAACGTCTCTTCCATTTAGACATGACATCATCCTTTTATGACATGCCTAAATCAGCCGTCTACTTGGCTAACTTCTTCATGAAATATAGGCCTGCCCTACTGCATAATAGGGAGAAGTATGTAGTACTTTGTGGAAGTGTGTCGCAGTTCACTAGTTCCAATTTAAATACATAATCGTTTTACTGCCCTCTATAGTACCCATCTGGAGGTAGTTAACACAGTGTGTGTGTGTGTGCGTGTGTGTGTGTCTGTGTGTGTGTGTGTGTTACAGAACAGCAGTGTTGGGGATCTCCTTCGGCATGTCTTTCCTCCTTTTAGCTCTGATCTTGGTCATTTGTTTCTCTAGCCACATCTTGGTAAGTTACATGCAAACACACACACACACACACACACACACACATACACGATTTATCAGAGTACCCACGTCATCTACTCCTTTCCCTTCATACCTCTTCTACTCTCTCTCTGTCTCTCTCTCGCTCTCTAAGTGGGTCAGGCTGAATGAATGAGGTTGTCAGTGATGACCTTGGGGTTGCTGTTGACCCTAAAATCCTGTCTATTGTATGCGAGTGTGGAACACAACCACTGAGAGAGAGGGGGGGGGGGAGAAGAGAGGGAGAAGGAGGGAGAAGGAGGATTCAGATAGAGAAAGAGAGAGAGGTGGAGGACGAGAGAGGGGGAGAAAGAGAGATGGATGAAGAGGAGGAGAGAGAGAAGAAGAAGAGACATGATAGAGAGTGTGAAGAAAGGGAGAGGAAGAGCAAGCTAGGGGAAGAGAGAGGGAGGAATAGAGCGAGAGAGACACTTTAGACTTTTTGTCTTTATTTAATGAGCCATCTTCATTTGATTAAAAACACCATAGTAACCTCCCCCCACCCAGAGAGAAAGAGACAGGAAGATAGAGAGAGCGATAGTGAAGGGAGAGAGAGAGGATGGTAGAGAAAGAGAGACAAACTATGGAGAAGGCTTACAGTACAGTGTATATTTGATTAAAGGAGCTGCATTGTATTGCAGTCACACCCTGTCATTAATTTAGCTGGATATGGATTCTCAGATTGCAACAGCTGTGTCTGTCACACCACCACTGGAGAAAAGAGAACGCCATTTACAAATGAGACACTGTGTGTGTGTGCGTGTGTACATGCGTGCTTGCTTCAATGACAGGCTGATAATCCACTCATCTACCTCTCCGAAGTCTCACAGCATGACGTTTTAAATGACAAGACACACACACACACACACAAACACACTCGTGAAGATCAGAAAGACTAGAAAGTAAACAAAAAACAAAGAACCTATAAACACCTTTATTTTCCTCTCTGAATACTTTAACCAGAGACCAGACAGTGGAGGAGGGATTGAGCTTGAAGGACAGTAGTCTGGGACACTTTATTATACAACAACAGTCTGAAACACAACCGTCTGTCTGGCCCTGGACCCTGCATGGTATTCTACCTTGAGACTTCTCCTTAAATGATTTGTGATGTCTCAGAGTGTCTCTGTAAACTGTATCTGAGCCAACCCAAACCCTGTGATTGGTAGTAAACACAGTATAGACAGAAAGACAGAACAAAAGAGAGATGGAAGGACATGATATAGTATAGTGCTCAAGACTGCAAACAAACCAAACTGTTTTCAATGGTTGAATTGCAAATGATTATGATTGACAGGGAAATGCTTACTTACGCTCCCTTCGCAACAATGCAGAGAGAAAGAAAATACATAAATAATAGAAAAGTAATAACATGTAATAATAATAAAAGTAATAATAAATACACATTGAGTAACAATAACCTGGCTATACACGGGGTACCAGTACCGAGTCAATGTGCAAGGGTACGAGGTAATTGAGGTAGATATGTCATATAATCAGGAATAAAGTGACAGATAATAAACAGTAGCATACAGTATGTGATGAGTCAAAAAAGTTAGTGCAAAAAGGCTCAATGCAGATAATCTGGGTAGCTATTTGGTTAACTATTTAACTAACTATTTAGCAGTCTTATGGCTTGGGGGTAGAAGCTGTTCAGGGTCCTGTTGGTTCCAGACTTGGTGCATAAGTACCGCTTGCATTGTGGTAGCAGAGAGAACAGTCTATAACTTAGGTGGTTTGAGACTTTGAAAATTATTTGGCCGTTCTTCTGACACCGCCTGGTCTAGAGGTCCTGGATGGCAGGGAGCTCGGCCCCAGTGATGTACTGGATCGTATGCACTACCTTCTGTATCGCCTTGCGGTCGGATGCCAAGCAGTTGCCGTACCAAGTGGTGATGCAGCCAGTCAAGATGCTCTCAATGGTGCAGCTGTAGAACATTTTGAGGATCTGAGCGCCCTTGCCAAATCTTTTCAGCCTCCTGAGGGGGAAGAGGGCACGACTGTGTTGATGTGTGTGGACCATGATAGATCCATAGTGATGTGGACAACGAGGAACTTGAAGCTCTCGACCCCCTCCACTACAGCCCTGTTGATATAAAGGGGTGTGTGTTGTTGTCCTGGCACCACACAGCCAAGTCTCTGACCTCCTCCCCACTGTGGCTTGCAAAAGTATTCACCCCCCTTGGCATTTTCCTATTTTGTTGCCTTACAACCTGGAATTAAAATGGATTTGGGGGGGGGGTTGTATCATTTCATTTACACAACTAGCCTACCACTTTGAAGATGCAAATTTTTTTGTGGGGTGAAACAAACAAGAAATAATACACAAAAAAAGACAACTTGAGCGTGCATAACTATTCAAACCCCCCCCCCATCTTTTGAAGCAATTACAGCTGCAAGTCTCTTGGGGTATGTCTCTATAAGCTTGGCACATCTAGCCACTGGGATTTTTGCCCATTCTTCAAGGCAAAACTGCTCCAGCTCCTTCAAGTTGGATGGGTTCCGCTGGTGTACAGCAATCTTTAAGTCATACCACAGATTCTCAATTGGATTGAGGTCTGGGCTTTGACTAGGCCATTCCAAGACATTTAAATGTTTCCCCTTAAACCACTTGAGTGTTGCTTTAGCAGTATGCTTAGGGTCATTGTCCTGCTGGAAGGTGAACCTCCGTCCCAGTCTCAAATCTCTGGAAGACTGAAACAGAACACTGTGGGATGGTGTTCTCGGGTGATGAGAGGTGTTGGGTTTGCGCCAGACATAGCGTTTTCCTTGATTGCCAAAAAGCTCAATTTTAGTCTCATCTGACCAGAGTACCTTCTTCCATATGTTTGGGGAGTCTCCCACATGCCTTTTGGCGAACACCAAACGTGTTTGCTTATTTTTTTTCTTTAAGCAATGGCTTTTTTCTGGCCACTCTTCTGTAAAGCCCAGCTCTGTGGAGTGTACGGCTTAAAGTGGTCCTATGGACAGATACTCCAATCTCCGCTGTGGAGCTTTGCAGCTCCTTCAGGGTTATCTTTGATGTCTTTGTTGCCTTTCTGATTAATGCTCTCCTTGACTGGTCCGTGAGTTTTGGTGGGCGGCCCTTTCTTGGCAGGTTTGTTGAGGTGCCATATTCTTTCCATTTTTTTATAATGGATTTAATGTTGCTCTGTGGGATGTTCAAAGTTTTGGATATTTTTTTATAACCCAACCCTGATCTGTACTTCTCCACAACTTTGTCCCTGACCTGTTTGGAGAGCTCCTTGGTCTTCATGGTCCGCTTGCTTGGTGGTGCCCCTTGCTTAGTAGTGTTGCAGACTCTGGGGCCTTTCAGAACAGGTGTATATATACTGAGATCATGTGACAGATCATGTAACACTTAGATTGCACACAGGTGGACTTTATTTAACTAATTATGTGAGTTCTGAAGGTAATTGGTTGCACCAGATCTTATTTAGGGGCTTCATAGCAAAGGGGGTGAATACATATGCACCCACCACTTTTCCGTTATTTATTTTTTTGACATTTTTGAACCAAGTTATTTTTTTCATTCCACTTCACCAATTTGGACTAGTTTGTGTATCTCCATCACATGAAATCCAAATAAAAATCCATTTAAATTACAGGTTGGAATGCAACAAAATAGGAAAAACACCAAGGGGGATGAATACTTTTGCAAGGCACTGTATAGGCTGTCTCATCGTCGTCGGTGATCAGGTCTACCACCTTTGTGTCATCAGTAGCATACCACCCTGCATCCCACTGCTGTCTTGCCTCTGAAGCTAAGAAGGGTTGGTCCTGGTCGGTCCCTGGATGGGAGACAAGATGCTGCTGGAAGTGGTGTTGGAGGGCCAGTAGGAGACCCTTTTTCCTCTGGTCAAAAAAAATAATATCCCAATGTCCCAGGCCAGTGATTGGGGACATTTCCCTGTGTAGGGTGCCGTCTTTCAGATGGGACATTAAACGGGTGTCCTGATTCTCTGTGGTCACTAAAGATCCCATGGCACTTATAGTAAGAGTGGGGGTGTTAACCCTGGTGTCCTGGCTAAATTCAGAATCTGGCCCTCATACCATCATGGCACCCTAATCACCCCTAGCTTCCAATTGGCTCATTCATCCCCTCTCCGCTCCCATGTAACTATTCCCCAGGTCGTTGCTGAAAATGAGAATGTGTTCTCAGTCAACTTACCTGGTAAAATAGGGGGGGGGGGGGGGGGAATCTATGATGGTGTTGGAGTCATGGGTGAACAGGTAGTACAGGAGGGTACTAAGCACGCACCCTTGAGGGGCCCCTGTGTTTGAGGGTCAAAGTGGCAGATGTGTTGTTGCCTACCCTTACCACCTGGGGGCGGCCCGTCAAGAAGTCCAGGATCCAGTTGCAGAGGGAGGTGTTCAGTCCTAGGGTCCTTAGCTTAGTGGTGAGCTTGGAGGGGACTATGGTGTTGAACGCTGAGCTGTAGTCAATGAACAGTATTCTCACATAGGTGTTCCTCTTGTCCAGGTGGGAGAGGGAAGTGTGGAGTGCAATAGAGATTAAGTCATCTGTGGATATGTTGAGGCGGTATGCGAATTGGAGTGGGTCCAGGGTGTCTGGGATGATGGTGTTGATGTGAGCCATGACCAGCCTTTCAAAGCATTTCATGGCTACAGATGTGAGTGCTATGGGGCGATAGTCATTTACACAGGTTATCTTAATGTTTTTGGGCACAGGGACTATGGTGGTCTGCTTGAAACATGTAGGTATTATAGACTGGGTCAGGGAGAGGTTGAAAATGTCAGTGAAAACACTTGCCAGCTGTTCAGCGCATGCTCTGAGTACGCGTCCTGGTAATCCGTCTGGCCCTGTGGTCTTGTGAATGTTAACCTGTTTAACCTTTTACTGCAGTGGGCTAAATCAGGGTCACACAGAATGATTCTTGGTAGTCTTAAACAAATCTGCTTTGAAACAAAAGTACTGAGCCTCAGAGCCGGCGTAGTAGGATTCGACCTGTCCTGTATTGATTCTTTGCCTGTTTGATGGTTCATCTGAGGTGGTAGCGGGATTCCTTAGAAGCATCCGGATTGGTGGCCCGCTCCTTGAAAGCGGCAACTCTAGCCTTTAGCTCAGTGCGGATGTTGACTGTAATCCATGGCTTCTGGTTTGTATACAGTGGGGAGAACAAGTATTTGATACACTGCCGATTTTGCAGGTTTTCCTACTTACAAAGCATGTAGAGGTCTGTAATTTTTATCATAGGTACACTTCAACTGTGAGAGACTAAAATCCAGAAAATCACATTGTATGATTTTTAAGTAATTAATTTGCATTTTATTGCATGACATAAGTATTTGATACATCAGAAAAGCAGAACTTAATATTTGGTACAGAAACCTTTGTTTGCAATTACAGAGATCATACGTTTCCTGTAGGTCTTGACCAGGTTTGCACACACTGCAGCAGGGATTCTGGCCCACTCCTCCATACAGACCTTCTCCAGATCCTTCAGGTTTTGGGGCTGTCGCTGGGCAATACGGACTTTCAGCTCCCTCCAAAGATTTTCTATTGGGTTCAGGTCTGGAGACTGGCTAGGCCACTCCAGGACCTTGAGATGCTTCTTACGGAGCCACTCCTTAGTTGCCCTGGCTGTGCGTTTTGGGTCGTTGTCATGCTGGAAGACCCAGCCACGACCCATCTTCAATGCTCTTACTGAGGGAAGGAGGTTGTTGGCCAAGATCTCGCGATACATGGCCCCATCCATCCTCCCCTCAAAACGGTGCAGTCGTCCTGTCCCCTTTGCAGAAAAGCATCCCCAAAGAATGATGTTTCTACCTCCATGCTTCACGGTTGGGATGGTGTTCTTGGGGTTGTACTCATCCTTCTTCTTCCTCCAAACACGGCGAGTGGAGTTTAGACCAAAAAGCTCTATTTTTGTCTCATCAGACCACATGACCTTCTCCCATTCCTCCTCTGGATCATCCAGATTGTCATTGGCAAACTTCAGACAGGCCTGGACATGCGCTGGCTTGAGCAGGGGGACCTTGCGTGCGCTGCAGGATTTTAATCCATGACGGCGTAGTGTGTTACTAATGGTTTTCTTTGAGACTGTGGTCCCAGCTCTCTTCAGGTCATTGACCAGGTCCTGCCGTGTAGTTCTGGGCTGATCCCTCACCTTCCTCATGATCATTGATGCCCCACGAGGTGAGATCTTGCATGGAGCCCCAGACTGAGGGTGATTGACCGTCATCTTGAACTTCTTCCATTTTCTAATAATTGCGCCAACAGTTGTTGCCTTCTCACCAAGCTGCTTGCCTATTGTCCTGTAGCCCATCCCAGCCTTGTGCAGGTCTACAATTTTATCCCTGATGTCCTTACACAGCTCTCTGGTCTTGGCCATTGTGGAGAGGTTGGAGTCTGTTTGATTGAGTGTGTGGACAGGTGTCTTTTATACAGGTAACGAGTTCAAACAGGTGCAGTTAATACAGGTAATGAGTGGAGAACAGGAGGGCTTCTTAAAGAAAAACTAACAGGTTTGTGAGAGCCGGAATTCATACTGGTTGGTAGGTGATCAAATACTTATGTCATGCAATAAAATGCAAATTAATTACTTAAAAATCATACAATGTGATTTTCTGGATTTTTGTTTTAGATTCCGTCTCTCACAGTTGAAGTGTACCTATAATAAAAATTACAGACCTCTACATGCTTTGTAAGTAGGAAAACCTGCAAAATCGGCAGTGTATCAAATACTTGTTCTCCCCACTGTATGTACATACGGTCACTATGGGGACGACGTCATCGATGCACTTATTAATGAAGCCTGTGACTGATGTGGTAAACTTCTCAATGTCATCGGATGAATCCCGGAAAATATTCCAGTCTGTGCTAGCAAAACAGTCCTGTAGTTTAGCATCCGCTTCATCTGACCACTTCCGTTCCGTATTCAGCGCGTCACTGGTACTTCCTGTTTGAGTTTTTGCTTGTAAGCAGGAATCAGGAGGATAGAGTTAAAGGCAATTTATGCATGATCCGAATATGTGGTCGGAGGCTCCGTATGGAGGGTGTGACGCATCGCCGTGTGCCTCCCAAATCTTGTAACAATGTGGAGGGCTCCGTATGGCTCCCCATAACGCAGCATTGACATGATTGGTTGATGGTAGGTGGGGGCGGAAGGTCCTGTATAAACACAAACTCAGTTCCTTGATAACTTCCTTCACAACAGCTCTGCTGCTGCTCCACGAAGCGCAATAAGTATGAATGCCCTGACTTCTGCAGAGGCCGTAATGCAGTAAAAAATTGGATTGACCATGTAGAGCCTTTTATGGTCAGATTTTCCAAATGGAGGGCCAGGGAGATTTTTTTTTTTTGTCATTTAGCAGATGCTCTTATCCAGAGCGACTTACAGTTAGTGAGTGCATACATTTTATTTTATTTTATACTTTGTATGCGTTTCTGTGTGTGGAATAAAGGTGATCTAGAGTTTTTTTGCCTTTAGTTGCACAGGTGATATGCTGGTAGAAATGAGGTAAAACATATTTAAGTTTTCCTGCATTAATATCACCGGCCACTAGGAGCACCGCCTCTGAATAAGCATTTTCTTGTTTGCTTAAAGCCCTATACAGCTCATTGCGTGGAATGCGGTCTTAGTGCCAGCATCGGTTTGTGTTGGTAAATAGACACCTATGAAAAATATAGATGAAAACTCTCTTGGTAAATAGTATGGTCTACAGCTTATCATGAGGTATTCTAACTCAGGCAAACAGAACCTCAAGACTTCCTTAATATAAGAGATTGCGCACCAGCTGTTGTTAACAAAGAGACACATACCTCCCCCCTTGAGCTTACCCGACGCTGCTGTTCTGTCCTGCCGATGCATATTATCCATGTCCTTGTTCAGCCACAACTCAGAGAAACATAGGATATTACAGTTCTTCAGGTCCCGTTGATAGGATTGTCTTGAATGGAGTTTGTCCAGTTTGTTCTCCAGTGATTGTGTGCTCGCCAATAGAACGGAGGGTAGAGGCGGTTTTTGTAATTGCCAACGTAGTTTCGCCAGGGTGCCCACACGTCGGCCTCTCTTGCGTCGTCTTTTTATTTTCTGAGTCTCTGGAATTAGGGCCTGGTCCAGGGTGAGCAGTCTGTCCTACACCTCCGACTGATTGAAGTAGAAATCTTCATCCAAATCCAGGTTAGTGATCACTGTTCTGATGTCCAGATGCTCTTTTCGGTCATAGAAAACAATGGCGTAAACTTTACGTACAATTAAGATCAGCGCAAAAAAAACACATAAAATTGCAGAGTTGGTCAGGAGCCCGTAAAATGGTAGCTAGCCATTGCAGCACCGTTCTTTAAGATCTGTTACTGCAGCTGTTGTTTGTTCTTGTTCTTGTCCCCCATAGCCTTCCATTTCATGGCTTCTCCTCACGTTGCACAATGGCAAAACTGGACTGTCCCTAGCCTTCTCTCTCTTTCTCTGGTCTCTCTTTCTCTGGTCTCTCTGTCTCTGGTCTCTCTCTCTCTATTTAAGGTTTTACTCACTATTCTGATCTGACTCTCACTCTCTCTTTTTCCCTGTCCCCCTGCTTGTCTCTCTGTCCCCCTCTCTCTCCTTCCCTCTCTCTCTCTCTCCCTCCCTTCCTTCCTCCCTCTCTCTCTGTCTCTCTCAGCAGGGAGGTAAAGGATCGTGGTGCTCTCTCCCCTGGCTCCCTACTTCCTCACGCATCATCATCGCCAACAAACCCTGGCTCCGTTTGGTCATCACCATGACAACCACCGCTCTTATACTGGTCATGGCTGTGTTCAACATGGTGAGGAACCAACTTACTGGTGTTACTGGTTGAACTTGTCAGTGTGTGTGTGTGTGTGTGTGTGTGTGTGTGTGTGTGTGTGCGCGTGTGTAGAGGATGTGGCAGGCAAAACTGGCAGGCGAGTCTGCCGTTATAGCCATCAAAATGGTACTTGCAAGGTAATGAATGTCATTCCACTGGTAGATCACACTGGAATACAGCCTAGTGTGGCTAAAACTTCTCTTCTCCTCTCTTCTTTCTCCTCTCCTCTAAACCTCTTTCCAGTTCTTCCTGGAGGATGAGGTTTTGACCACACCCCCTACCATGAACCTGACCAATGACAGCATGCTCAACTCCCACAGCCCTGCCCACCTCACAGATGGAAATAAGTTCTACTTACCTGTGAGTACATCTACCAGCCGTGTAGGCACAGGTGGGCCACCCACAGGGGAGCCAGGCCCACCCAATCAGATAAAAAAAATATTTAAAAAGTGTTTAAAACAATGTACTTGTCAGTCAAATCAGTCACATTTTATTTGTCACATGCTTCGTAAACAACAGGTGTAGACTAACAGTGAAATGAACTTTCGGCTCCTTTTATAGATAAAGATAATAAATACACAGTGAATAAGGAATAACAATAAGGAGGAAAAATAACATGGCTATATACAGGGAGTACCAGTACTGTCGTGTCGACAGCAAATTTGATGATGGTGTTGGAGTCATGCGCGGCTACGCAGTCGTAGGTGAACAGGGAGTACAGGAGGGGACTAAGCACACACCCCTGAGGGGCCCCTGTGTTGATGGTCAGAGTGGCGGATGTGTTGTTGCCTACCCCCACCACCTGGGGGAGGCCCGTCAGGCAGTCCAGGATCCAGTTGCAGAGGGAGGTGTTCAGTCCCAGGGTCCTGAGCTTGGTGATGAGCTTGGAGGGGACTATGGTGTTGAATGCTGAGCTGTAGTCAATGAACTGCATTCTTACATAGGTATTCCTTTTGTCCAGATGGGTGAGGGCAGTGTGGAGTGCAATAGAGATTGCGTCATCTTGATTTGATTTGATTTTGATCTGGGGCGGTATGTGAATTGGAGTAGGTCCAGGGTGTCTGGGATGATGGTGTTGATGTGAGCCATGACCAGCCTTTCAAAGCATTTCATGGCTATATATGTGAATGCTAAGGGGCGATAGTCATTTAGGCAGGTTACCTTGGTGTTCTTGGGCACGGGGACTATGGTGGTCTGCTTGAAACAAGTTGGTATTACAGACCGGGTCAGGGATATGTTGAAAATGTCAGTAAAGACATGCAAGTCAGCGCATGTCCTGGTATTCCGTCTGGCCCCGCGGCCTTGCGAATGTTAACCTGTTTAAAGGTCTTAGTCACAACATCTGCGGAGAGCGAGATCACACAGTCGTCTGGAACAGCTGGTGCTCTCATGCATGGTTCAGTGTTGCTTGCCTCGAAGCGAGCATAGAAGCCATTTTGCTCGTCTGGTAGGCTCGCGTCACTTGGTAGCTCGCGGCTGGGTTTCCCTTTGTAATCCGTGATAGTTATCAAGCCCTGCCACATCCGTCAAGCATCAGAGCCGGCATAGTAGGATTCGATCTTAGTCCTGTATTGACGCTTTGCCTGTTTGATGGCTCGTCGGAGGTCGTAGCGAGATTTCTTATATGCGTCCGGATTAGTGTCCCGCTCCTTAAAAGCGGCAGCTCTAGCCTTTAGCTCAGTACGAATGTTGCCTGTAATCCATCACTTCTGGTTGGGGTATGTATGTATGGTCACTGTGTGGGTGACGTCGTCGGTGCATGGGACATTATTGAAAACATAATTCATAGCAAGCAGTGCGCTGCAATGACATTCAGATGAACTGGAATGACATTCACTCTCATGGGATGGGTCTCCAAAAAGAACTAACTGAAAGCCACACCCTAATAAGCCACGAATGTGACCGCATTGAGCCATCCCGCTGGGCACACACTGGTTGAATCAACGTTGTTTCCACATCATTTCAATGAAATGACATTGAACCAACGTGGAATAGACGTTGAATTGACGTCTGTGCCCAATGGGATATGTAACTGTGCTTCAATGGCTATATGCACCATGCTACTGCTTACTTCATTTGTTCATTTAGCAAACAAGACAGCTCATACTCCAGTGCCTTTATCATAGTAAACAAACCTATATTTGAACTTTAATTAGCTTTAAAAATGTAATTTGTTCACTCAGCCTCATGGCAAAATGTGTAGAATATCATGAGATTAACTATAAAACAGCAGCATTTTCTCTCCGCCTCATGGCAAAATGTGTAGAATAGCATGAGATTAGCTATAAAACAGCAGCATTTTCTCTCAGCCTCATGGCTAAATGTGTAGAATTGCAGGAAGTTAGCTGTCCCCCCCCCCCCCCCCCCCCCTAGAAAATATACACTACCAGTCAAAAGTTTGGACACACCTACTCATTCAAGGGTTTTTCTTTATTTTTACTATTTTCTACATTTGTGCTACGCTACTGACATCTCCTCTGGGTCAGACCTGGGTTTGAAATATTTATAATACTTGTTTTAGCTTTCCTTTCAGGAAGAGTCTGAATTTTGGGGATTATTCCATGGTTCCAATATTGGATTTCATGAAGTTAGAGTGTTCGTCACTAGCATTCTGTGTTTATTAGTTCATAACAGAAAAGTCACTCCTTTGTGAATGATTTTAAGTCAACGCTCATATTTCTTTAACCAGGGCCACAAAAGTAATGTTTGTTTACATTGTCTATCATAAACGTTGCGTTACATCAATCACAATCAATCCGTTTGTGTGTGACTGTAGACTGTAGACTGTTGATCTACTCAGTGTGTTTTCACAGCAGGCTTACAACAGCTGACAGAGAACTGAGAGACACTGTGCTGCTATCAATGTGTTTGGTGGCACTGAGAGGGCTCTAGAAGTGGCCCGGCTGTTGACTTGGATAGTCTCTCAATTGTCTAAAGTGGCTTCCTCTCCTTGTCTCCTCTCCTTCATCTCAATAGTCCAAAATAGTTAAAGTTCATGGGAAACTGGCTCGCATCTGGTGTGCTGTCGCAACTGTGTTTTTCCCTCAATTGCATTTGAATTACTCGCACGAAAGCCCTAGGTTTCCTGCTTGCTTCACACACTTCACACACAGCTTACATAATCACTCACTCCTAGCTACGTCTGAGGCAAGATGATCTCTGTCTGTTAGAAACAAAAACTCTGTCCTCCTGAGATTTAGTATCGATTTAGTGTTTGTTATCAGCACTAGAGAACAGCCTTGGTGAATAGGGCTTGATAGGCTCATTACTGACATTTTACACCTCAAGGAACTCATAAGCGAACTGAAAAAATGTATGAACAGATCCAGTCCATTTTCATACACAGTTTTCATTTACATTTTTCACCCTCTGTGTACATCTTTATCTAATAGTTAACAATAATATCTTACACATCATTACCCTCCTCCATAGTGTCCAACACAATCTCATTCCCCTATTTTATAAATAGTTTTTCTTTATATTCTGGACCCATTTCTTTTGAATAATTGTGGTTGTCCACTTTTCACGTCTCATGCATGTGCCCCTGTGGCTATTCACAGCCTGCAATCTGATTTAATGTGGCCCCCACTTCTAGTTCAGGCTTTCATTCACACACCTCTCTTCACCATTAGTCTTGACTGGCAGCCAATTCCCTCTATTTTCTGCATCAGTAATATTCCTTTCTTTTTTCTCTCTCTTTTCTTTTCACTTAGTCACCTCTCTTTGCTAATAGCCCGGACCCATTTCTCCTATCTTCTAAATGAATGGTGTTTACCCTATTGAATAGGGACCTTCTATACGTCAGCCAGTAATAGGTAGTCCTGATTCACTGCTCTCCACATATTCAGTTATACCATATACTTTCTTTCTTTCCATCTATATTGCTGACTCTCCTTCCTTCCTTCCTTCCTTCCTTCCTTCCTTCCTTCCTTCCTTCCTTCCTTCCTTCCTTCCTTCCTTCCTTCCTTCCTTCCTTCCTTCCTTCCTTCCTTCCTTCCTTCCTTCCTTCCTTCCTACAGGTAGCTTAGTGGTTAAGAGCGTTGTACCAGTAACCGAAAGGTCGCTGGTTCTAATCCCCAAGCCGACTAGGTGAAAAATTTGTCGATGTGCCCTTGAGCAAGGCACTTAACCCTAATTGCTCCTGTAAGTCGCTCTGGATAAGAGCGTCTGCTAAATGACCTATTTATTTATTTATTTATTTATTTTACCCTCCTTCCTCTAGTTCATCATACAGTAACTTGTTCTGATCCATTACCCTGTGTTGGCCTTAATGGACCATAATACTCCCTGGCCAAAGACCATTCAGTGAAGTGATACTCAGCACATCAAGAGCCACATTACATTTTTTATAGGCATATATGATGATAGTTTTGGGGGGGAAATGTTGACTGGACATTTTTGGGAGGAACTGTTGTTATGGCTTGCTAATGTAGACTCATAAAGTAGAGTCTAGTCTGCTGTTTGACTCTCTCCATCTCTCTACAGTGCCTTTAAAAAGTATTCATACCCCTTGACTTATTCCACATGTTGTTGTGTTACAGCCTGAATTCAAAATGGATTAAATATATATTTTCTCACCTATCTACACAGAATAACCCATAATGACAAACTGCAAATGTATTTAAAATGAAATACAGAAATATCCCATTTACATACAGTTGAAGTCGGAAGTTTACATACACTTAGGTTGGAGTCATTAAAACTCGTTTTTCAACCACTCCACAAATTTCTTGTTAACAAACTATAGTTTTGGCAAGTCGGTTAGGACATCTACTTTGTGCATGACACAAGTAATTTTTCCAACAATTGTTTACAGACAGATTATTTCACTTATAATTCACTGTATCACAATTCCAGTGGGTCAGAAGTTTACATACACTGAGTTGACTGTGCCTTTAAACTGCTTGGAAAATTCCAGAAAATGATGTCATGGCTTTACAAGCTTCTGATAGGCTAATTGACATCATTTGAGTCAATTGGAGGTGTACCTGTGGATGTATTTCAACGCCTACCTTCAAACTCAGTGCCTCTTTGCTTGACATCATGGGAAAATCAAAAGAAATCAGGCAAGACCTCAGAAAAACATTTGTAGACCTCCACAAGTCTGGTTCATCCTTGGGAGCAATTTCCAAACGCCTGAAGGTACCACATTCATCTGCACAAACAGTAGTATGCAAGTATAAACACCATGGGACCACGCAGCCGTCATACCGCACAGGAAAGAGACGCGTTCTGTCTCCTAGAGATGAACGTACTTTGGTGCGAATAGTGCATATCAATCCCAGAACAACAGCAAAGGACCTTGTGAAGATGCTGGAGGAAACAGGTACAAAAGTATCTATATCCACAGTAAAAGGAGTCCTATATCGACATAACCTGAAAGGCCGCTCAGCAAGGAAGAAGCCACTGCTCCAAAACCGCCATAAAAAAGCCAGACTACGGTTTGCAACTGCACATGGGGACAAAGATCATACTTTTTGGAAAAATGTCCTCTGGTCTGATGAAACAAAAAGAGAACTGTTTGGCCATAATGACCATTGTTATGTTTGCAAGAAAAAGGGGGATTCTTGCAAGCCGAAGAAAACCATCCCAACCGTGAAGCACAGGGGTGGCAGCATCATGCTGTGGGGGTGCTTTGCTGCAGGAGGGACTGGTGCACTTCACAAAATAGATGGCATCATGAGGAAGGAAAATTATGTGGATATATTGAAGCAACAGGAAGTTAAAGCTTGGTCGCAAATGGGTCTTCCAAATGGACAATGACCCCAAGCATACTTCCAAAGTTGTGGCAAAATGGCTTAAGGAAGACAAAGTCAAGGTATTGGAGTGGCCATCACAAAGCCCTGACCTCAATCCTATAGAAAATGTGTGGGCAGAACTGAAAAAGCATGTGCGAGCAAGGAGGCCTACTAACCTGACTCAGTTACACCAGCTCTGTCAGGAGGAATGGGCCAAGATTCACCCAACTTATTGTGGGAAGCTTGTGGAAGACTACCCGAAACATTTGACCCAAGTTAAACAATTTAAAGGCATTGCTACCAAATACTAATTGAGTGTATGTAAACTTCTGACCCACTGGGAATGTGATTAAATAAATAAAAGCTTAAATAAATCATTCTCTCTACTATTATTCTGACATTTCACATTCTTAAAATAAAGTGGTGATCCTAACTGACGTAGAACAGGGAATTGTTACTAGGGTTAAATGTCAGGAATTGTGAAAAACTGAGTTTAAATGTATTTGGCTAAGGTGTATGTAAACTTCCGACTTGAACTGTAAGTATCCACAACCCTGAGTCAATGCATGTTAGAATCACCTTTGGCAGCGATTATAGCTGTGTGTCTTTCTGAGTAAGTCTCTAAGAGCTTTGTACACCTGGATTGTACAATAATTGCACATTATTATTTTTAAAGTTATTCAAGCTTTGTCAAGTTGGTTGTTGATAATTGCTAGACAGCCATTGTCAGGTCTTGCCATAGATTTTCAAGCCGATTTAAGTCAAAACTGTAACTAGGCCACTCAGGGATATTCAATGTCATTTTGGAAAGCAACTCCAGTGTATATTTGGCCTTGTTTTAGGTTATTGTCCTGCTGAAAGGTGAATTTGTCTCCCAGTGTCTGTTGGAAAGCAGACTGAACAAGTTTTTATTTTTATCCTAAAAAACTCCCTAGTCCTTGCCGATGACAAGCATACCCATAACATGATGCAGCCACCACCATGCTTGAAAATATGAAGAGTGGTACTCAGTGATGTGTTGTGTTGGATTGGCCCCAAACATAACGCTTTGTATTCATGACATTTCTTAGTCACATTTTTTGCAATTTTACGTTACTGCCTTATTGCAAACGGGATGCATGTTTTGGAATATGTGTATTCTGTACAGGCTTCCTTCTTTTCACTCTGTCATTTGGGTTAGTATTGTGGAGTAACTACAATGTTGTTGATCCATCCTCAGTTTTCTCCTATCACAGCCATTAAACTCTGTAACTGTTTTAAAGTCACCATTGGCCTCGGTTTTCTTCCTCTCCGGCAACTGATTTAGGAAGGACGCCTGTATCTTTATAGTGACAGGGTGTATTGATACATCATCCAAGGTGTAATGAATAACTTCACCATGCTCCAAGGGATATTTAATGTCAGCTTTTTTTTTTTTTTACCCATGTACCAATAGGTGTCCTTCTTTGCGAGCCATTGGAAAACCTCCCTTTTCGTTGTGGTTGAATCTGTGTTTGAAATTCACTGCTTGACTGAGGGACCTTACAGATAATTGTATGTGTGGGGTACAGAGATGAGGTAGTCATTCAAAAATCACGTTAAACACTATTATTGCACACAGAGTGAGTCCATGCAGCTTATTATGTGACTTGTTAAGCACATACTCCTGAACTTATTTAGGCTTGCCATAACAAAGATGTTGAATATTTATTGACTCAAGACATTTCAGCTTTTCATTTTTAATTAATTTGTAAGAATTTCTAAAATCATAATTCCACATTGACATTATGGGGTATTATGAGGCGTTTATTACAGTTATACATAAGCAGGGTAAAGATCCGGAAGAGGTAGGGTCATACAGACCAATATCCCTCCTTAATACAGACCAAAAGATTTTAGCAAAAACTCTGGCTAACAGGCTTAGCACTTTAATTGGCAAATTGGTCCATTCGGACCAGACCGGCTTTATCCCTAACAGAAACTCATTCTTCAATCTCAGGCGCCTCTTCAACATTATGTATTCTCAGAGGTTACCTAACGTGGACCTTGCCGTTATATCTCTTGACGCCGAAAAGGCCTTTGACCAAGTTGAGTGGCCCTATCTATTCAAGGTCCTACAGAAATGTAATATTGGAGATGGGTTCATAAATTGGATCCAGCTTTTATATAGGAACCCCTGTGCGAGAATACTCACTAACCAATCACTGTCGCCCCGATTTAACCTTCACAGAGGGACAAGGCAGGGTTGTGCGCTGTCGCCTATGCTCTTCGCCCTAATTATTGAACCTCTCGCTCAAGCGATCAGATCTCATTCAGCAATACATGGCTATAATACTAAAGATACTCTAAATAAGATGTCCCTATACGCAGATGATATTCTCCTCTATGTAACAGAACCCCAAGCTAGTATTCCAGCTATTCTTGAGGTGATTAATTTGTTTGGTACCTTCTCGGGATACAGAATAAATTGGAACAAGAGTGAATTAATGGCCATACGGTTGCAAAACACCTCCTGGCTAGAACATCTTCCAGTTAAGTTATCTTCAGAAAAATGTATCTACCTTGGAATTGTAGTTACCAAACAATACTCCTTACTATTTAAAGAGAATTTCCCTTCTCTGATGCAAAATCTCAAGGCAAACATACCATTTTGGAGAACTCTCCCAATTTCTCTGCTCGGAAGAATTAATGCCATTAAAATGGTCTTCCTCCCACAACTGCTCTACCTATACCAGAACATCCCAGTATTCATACCTAAATCCTTTCATAAACAACTGGACTCTATTATCAATCCTTTCATCTGGGATTATAAAACACACAGGATAGGTAAAAAACACCTATGTAAATCCAAGATGGAAGGAGGATTGTCTCTCCCAAATTTTATATTTTACTATTGGGCCGCTAACCTCCGTGCTGTTACGTTTTTGCTGGATGACGCACCCCCGCCATCCAGCTGGCTTAGCATGGAGCGGGAGGAGTGTCACCCCTTCTCTATTGGTGCTGTGATTTTGTGAATATTTTCTGACGGCACTGTATATCATCTCCAAAGATTGGATATAACATCTCTCAGTCTCTTATTGACTTCACATCCCTTCTTTCCCCTCTTCTTTCTCCCTTCCACCCTTTCCCACCTCTCTCTCTCTCTTTCTCTCTCTCCCCCTTTCTCTCTCTCTCTCACTTCCGCCCTCCTTCTCTCCTTTCCTCTCTCGCTCGTTCTCTCTCCCCCCTTCTCTCTCTCTGTAGTATTTTATCTACTGTTGTATCCTGGGTCTGGTGTCATGTTCTGTGTTCCTGAGGATCAACTACGAGCTGAAGATGGTTGTCATGCTAGTTGCCGTGGTGATCTACAACATCATCATCCTCCAGACGCACGCACACCTGCTGGACGGATACAGTACTACACTCTACAGCACACGGACACTGGACAGGTGCACACACACACATGCACACACACTCAACAGGTTAGAGAGACAGCTTTCCTTTTATGAAAACCCTGGTATTTACACAATGTTCCCTTCCTTCGGCCCTGATATAATATATAGGGTAGAATCCACAGACATACATGCACACACACATGCACACACAAGCACACAGAAACCCACCCACCCACTCACCCACACACATTCACACACACCCACACCAACAAACACACACACACATACTGCTAACACTGTTTCTTCCCTTACTGTGATCTATGCAATAATAGGCCATGACTCAGAGCCACCGACAGAGTAATTAGGGAATGTCTGTCAAAGCGATATTTCTCTCAACTGTCAATCAAAAGTTGTCGCTATGAAATAGAACTTGGTTGCTGGGGTAATTGTTGTTCGGATCATGACTGACAGGTTCTATGATATTGGTTTTGTCTTCATAGAGTGGAATTTATTTGAGAGAGAGAGAGAGAGAGAGAGAGAGAGAGAAGAGAGAGAGAGGAGAGAGAGAGAGAGAGAGAGAGAGAGAGAGAGAGAGAGAGAGAGAGAGAGAGAGAGAGAGAGAGAGAGAGAGAGAGAGAGAGAGAGAGAGAGAGAGAGAGAGAGAGAGAGAGAGAGAGAGAGAGAGAGAGAGAGAGAGAGAGAGAGAGAGAGAGAGAGAGAGAGAGAGAGAGAGAGAGAGAGAGAGAGAGAGAGAGAGAGAGAGAGAGAGAGAGAGAGAGAGAGAGAGGATTCACTCCTGAGACCGATCACGTTATTACATCGATAGAAAGTTGAGCTTTCAGCTGGTGAAACACTTTAATTGTTTTTGTATTTCTTTCTTTCATCTCTCTTTTTCTCTCTCCACATCCCTCTCTCCTCAGGCCAGGCATTCTAAAGGATCTGAAGACGATGGGTTCTGTTTCTCTCTTCATCTTCTTCATCACTCTACTGGTGTTAGCACGACAGGTACAGTACCTGTTATAGCTATGGACCATGTACTAAATATCTAGTAACTATGTAATATCTATGTGCTAGCTATGTACTGACTATATAACAACTGACTTTTGCCTGATTCAATGGTAGCAGGTGAAAATAGAACTCAGTAATTCACACAGATGTAGGACAGAGCGAGAGAGAGAGAGACAGCGAGAGGGAGGGTGTTGTACAGTCGTGGTCAAAAGTTTTGAGAATGACACAAGTATTGGTCTTCACAAAGTTTGCTGCTTCAGTGTTTTTAGATATTTTTGTCAGATGTTACTATGGTATACTGAAGTATAATTACAAGCATTCCATAAGTGTCAAAGGCTTTTATTGACAATTACATTAAGTTTATGCAAAGAGTCAATATTTGCAATGTTGACCCTTCTTTTTCAAGACCTCTGCAATCCGCCCTGGCATGCTGTCAATTAACTTCTGGGCCACATCCTGACTGATGGCAGCCCATTCTTGCATAATCAATGCTTGGAGTTTGTCAGAATTTGTGGGTTTTTGTTTGTCCACCCGCCTCTTGAGGATTGACCACAAATTCTCAATGGGATTAAGGTCTGGGGAGTTTCCTGGCCATGGACCCAAAATGTCGATGTTTTGTTCCCCGAGCCACTTAGTTATCACTTTTGCCTTATGGCAAGGTGCTCCATCATGCTGGAAAAGGCATTGTTCGTCACCAATCTGTTCTTGGATGGTTGGGAGAAGTTGCTCTCAGAGGATGTGTTGGTACCATTCTTTATTCATGACTGTGTTCTTAGGCAAAATTATGAGTGAGCCCACTCCCTTGGCTGAGAAGCAACCCCACACATGAATGGTCTCAGGATGCTTTACTGTTGGCATGACACAGGACTGATTGTAGCGCTCACCTTGTCTTCTTCGGACAAGGTGTTTTCCGGATGCCCCAAACAATCGAAAGGGGATTCATCTGAGAAAATGACTTTACCCCAGTCCTCAGCTGTCACGCCCTGACTCTGAGGACTTGTATTTGTTGAGTCAGGGTGTGTATTTTCTGTGTTGTGTTTGCTATGTTGTGTTCTATGTTTTAGATCTAGAATGTGTAGATCTATGTTGGCCGGGGTGGTTCCCAATCAGAGGCAGCTGTAGCTCGTTGTCTCTGATTGGGGACCATACTTAGGCAGCCTTTTGGCACCTGTTAGTTGTGGGATCTTGTTCCGTGTAAGGTATGTTGTTTGTATGCTACCTTGGACTTCACGTTTCGTTTGTTGTTTTGTCGTGTGTTTAGTCGTTAATAAATATGAATGCATATCACGCTGCGCCTTGGTCCTTCTCGTTCATAAACGATCGTGACAGAAGATCCCACCAATCCTGGATCAAGCAGCGTGACGAGGAGAGAGGATGGACTTGGGAGGAGATGAGCGAGAGTCTGGCAAGAGGGATGGAGGCCATGATCACGGGGGAGAGACAATCCCCAAAAACATTTATGGGGCCTCACGCCGTGGACGACTAGGCAGCAGGAGGCCGCGATAGAGTGGCTCAGCTGTTTAGCAGAGGAGGCCGCCAGATTAAGGGGGTCATTGGTTCAGAGGGACCAGAAGGAAAGTGTAGAGGCACGGCGAGAGGAGCTGGTTAGGCAGCAGTCGCACCAATCAAGTGGTGCGTGTCGCCAGCCCGGTCCGGCCTGTTCCTGTCCCTCACACCAAGCCAGTGCTAAGCGTCGCCAGCCCGGTCCGGCCTGTTCCTGTTCCCCGAATCAAGCCTGTGGTGCGCGTCGCCAGCCCGGTCCGGCCTGTTCCTGTCCCTCGCACCAAGCCAGTGGTGCGCGTCGCCAGCCCGGTCCGGCCTGTTCCTGTTCCCCGCATCAAGCCTGTGGTGCGCGTCGCCAGCCCGGTCCGGCCTGTTCCTGCTCCCCGCACCAGGCCAGTGGTGCGCGTCGCCAGTCCGGTACGGCCCGTTCCTGCTCCCCGCACCAAGCCAGTGGTGCGCGTCGTCAGCCCAGTCCGGCCCGTTCCTGCTCCCCGCACCAAGCCAGGGGTGTGCGTCATCAGCCAGGTCCGGCCCGTTCCTGCTCCCCGCACCAAGCCAGTGGTGCGTGTGTCCAGTCCGGCACGGCCCGTACCTGTTCCACCGGTGCCTGGTCCGGCACCGGTCAGCTGCTCCACTCCGGAGCCAGAGCAATCCGCTCCACCGGGGTCCAGTCCAGCTACGGTCAGCGGCTCCACTCCGGAGCCAGAGTAGTCCGCTCCACCGGTGCCTGATCCAGCTCCGGTCAGCGGCTCCACTCCGGAGCCAGAGCAGTTCGATCCACCGTCGTCGGGTCCAGCTCCAGTCAGCGGTTCCAGTCCAGACCCAGACGTCAGCCCCTCTCCAGGTTCGGGGTTCCCCACACCAGGGTCCAGACAGGGCTTGGTATGTCGTGGGAGGAAGGAGAGGGGAAGCAGCGCGCCGAGGTCCAGACCAGACCAGGGGCGCAACGGGGAGGTGGAGAGTAAGTGGTGGTCACACCCGGAGCCGGATCCGCCTCCGAGGCGGAATGCCCACCCGGCCCCTACCCTGTTAGGTTTATGTGGCGCGGTTGGAGTCCGCACCTTTGGGGAGGGGTGGGGTACTGTCACGCCCTGACTCTGAGGACTTGTATTTGTTGAGTCAGGGTGTGTATTTTCTGTGTTGTGTTTGCTATGTTGTGTTCTATGTTTTAGATCTAGAATGTGTAGATGTATGTTGGCCGGGGTGGTTCCCAATCAGAGGCAGCTGTAGCTCGTTGTCTCTGATTGGGGACCATACTTAGGCAGCCTTTTGGCACCTGTTAGTTGTGGGATCTTGTTCCGTGTAAGGTATGTTGTTTGTATGCTACCTTGGACTTCACGTTTCGTTTGTTGTTTTGTCGTGTGTTTAGTCGTTAATAAATATGAATGCATATCACGCTGCGCCTTGGTCCTTCTCGTTCGTAAACGATCGTGACATCAGCAGTCCAATCCCTGTACCTTTTGCAGAATATCAGTCAGTCCCTGATATTTTTCCTGGACAGAAGTGGCTTCCTTGCTGGCCTTCTTGACACCAGGCCATCCTCCAAAAGTCTTCGCCTCACTGTGCGTTCAGATGCACTCACACCTGCCTGCTGCCATTCCTGAGCAAGCTCTGCACTGGTGGTGCCCCGATCCTGCAGCTGAATCAACTTTAGGAGACGGTCCTGGCGCTTGCTGGACTTTCTTGGGCGCCCTGAAGCCTTCTTCACAACAATTGAACCTCTCTCCTTGAAGTTCTTGATGATCCGATAAATGGTTGATTTACAGTTGAAGTCGGAAGTTTACATACACCTTAGCCAAATACATTTCAACTCAGTTTTTCACAATTCCTGACATTTAATCCTAGTAAAAATTCCCTGTCTTAGGTCAGTTAGGATCACCACTTTATTTTAGGAACGTGAAATGTCAGAATAATTGTAGAGAGAATGATTTATTTAAGCTTTTATTTCTTTCATCACATTCCCAGTGGGTCAGATGTTTACATACATTCAATTAGTATTTGAAAGCATTGCCTTTAAATTGTTTAACATGGGTCAAACGTTTTGGGTAGCCTTCCACAAGCTTCCCACAATAAGTTGGGTGAATTTTGGCCCATTCCTCCTGACAGAGCTGGTATAACTGAGTCAAGTTTGTAGGCCTCCTTGCTCGCACATGCTTTTTCAGTTCTGCCCAAAAATGTTGTATAGGATTGAGGTCAGGGATTTGTGATGGCCACTCCAATACCTTGACTTTGTTGTCCTTAAGCCATTTTGCCACAACTTTGGAAGTATGCTTGGGGTCATTGTCCATTTGGAAGACCCATTTGTGACCAAGCTTTAACTTCCTGACTGATGTCTTGAGATGGTGCTTCAATATATCCACATAAATTTCCTTCCTCATGATGCCATCTATTTTGTGAAGTGCACCAGTCCCTCCTGCAGCAAAGCACCCCCACAGCATGATGCTGCCACCCCCGTGCTAACGGTTGGGATGGTTTTCTTCGGCTTGCAAGGATCCCCCTTTTTCCTCCAAACATAACAATGGTCATTATGGCCAAACAGTTCTATTTTTGTTTCATCAGACCAGAGGACATTTCTCCAAAAAGTACGATCTTTGTCCCCACATGAAGTTGCAAACCGTAGTCTGGTCCCATGGTGTTTATACTTGCGTACTATTGTTTGTACAGATGAACGTGGTACCTTCAGGCGTTTGGAAATTGCTCCCAAGGATGAACCAGACTTGTGGAGGTCTACCATTTTTTTTCTGAGGTCTTGGCTGATTTCTTTAGATTTTCCCATGATGTCAAGCAAAGAGGCATTGAGTTTGAAGGTAGGCCTTGAAATACATCCACAGGTACACCTCCAATTGACTCAAATGATGTCAATTAGCCTATCAGAAGCTTCTAAAGCCATGAAATCATTTTCTGGAATTTTCTAAGCTGTTTAAAGGCACATTGAACTTAGTGTATGTAAACTTCTGACCCACTGGAATTGTGATACAGTGAATTATAAGTGAAATAATCTGTCTGTAAACAATTGTTGGAAAAGTTACTTGTGTCATGCACAAAGTAGATGTCCTAACCGACTTGCCAAAACTATAGTTTGTTAACAAGAAATTTGTGGAGTGGTTGAAAAACAAGTTTTAATGACTCCAACCTAAGTGTATGTAAACTTCCGACGTCAACTGTAGGTTCAATCTTACTAGCAGCAATATCCTTGCCTGTGAAGCCCTTTTTGTGCAAAGCACTGATGACGGCACGTGTTTCCTTGCAGGTAACCATGGTTAACAGAGGAAGAACAATGATTTCAAGCACCACCCTCCTTTTAAAGCTTCCAGTCTGTTATTCTAACTCAATCAGCATGACAGAGTGATCTCCAGCCTTGTCCTCATCAACACTCTCACCTGTGTTAACGAGAGAATCACTGACATGATGTCAGCTGGTCCTTTTGTGGCATGGCTGAAATGCAGTGGAAATGTTTTTTGGGGATTAAGTTCATTTTCATGGCAAAGACGGACTTTGCAATTAATTGCAATTAATCTGGAGTATATGCAAATCATCATCATAAAAACTGAGGCAGCAGACTTTGAAATGTAATATTTGTGTCATTCTCAAAACTTTTGACCATGACTGTACTGTCTCTTCACTGAGGCAGGGGCGTAGGCCCCCCCACTGGGGAGCCAGGCCCACCAAACCTGATTGATTGCTCTACTTGTCAGTGTTCCAAACGGGACATTATTTGTCTTTTTACCTAAGTTACAGAGGCACAAATATCATACCTCCAAGACATTATATCCTCTCACCATTACAATAACAGGGGAGGTTAGCATTTTGGGGGGGAATGATATTTATGCGTCAGTAACTTTCTCACTCATCATTATTCACGCTTCATTCAGGATTATCCGTAATCATGGTAGCATCCACATTAATGTAGAAGTGTTCAGAAACGTATTATATTCTTATTTACAATAAAAGGGACTCCAAAATGACACAATACATTATTTACCATTAATTTATATTGGGCACAAAAGAACACCGCTCAACTTTTCATTTTTGTCAGAGGAATAAATGAGAACTTTGAAATAACAGAGGAACTTCTTGCGATGGAATCAATGATGAGAACAACCAGGGGCTCTGACTTATATGACAGGGTGTCTGCCTGCTTGGAAAAAATGAATCTACCGTGGAGCAAACTGGCAAACTCACCAAATCTAACTGGTAAAAACATTGGCCTACTAAAAAGATTACAAGACAAAGTAAAAGAAGAAAGCCCTAACTTGGAGCAATTAAGATTTCTTCACTGTATTATTCATCAGGAAGCCCTGTGTAAAAGTGTGTTAAAGCTGGAAAATGTTGTCAAAGTGGTTGTAAAACTTGTCAACTTCATACGGGCAAGGGGGCTTAACCATCGTCAGTTCATTCAGCTGCTCAATGACACAGAGGCAGAGCACCAGGACTTGTTGTACCATTCAAATGTGCGCTGGCTAAGCCTGGGGAAAGTATTTAACTGTGTGTGGGAACTGAGGGGAGATACAGTGGCTTGCGAAAGTATTCACCCCCCTTGGCATTTTTCCTATTTTGTTGCCTTACAACCTGGAATTAAAATTGTTTTTTTGCAGGGTTTGTATCATTTGATTTACACAACATGCCTACCACTTTGAAGATGCAAAATATTTTTTGGGGTAAAATAAACAAGAAATATGACAAAAAAACAGAGAACCTGAGCGTGCATAACTATTCACCCCCCCAAACTCAATACTTTGTAGAGCCACCTTTTGCAGCAATTACAGCTGCAAGTCTCATAAGCTTGGCACATCTAGCCACTGGGATTTTTGCCCATTCTTCAAGGCAAAACTGCTCCAGCTCCTTCAAGTTGGATGTGTTCCGCTGGTGTACAGCAATCTTTAAGTCATACCACAGATTCTCAATTGGATTGAGGCCATTCCATATCTTTGGTCTCTTTGTTGCCTCTCTGATTAATGCCCTCCTTGCCTGGTCCGTGAGTTTTGGTGGACGGCCCTCTCTTGGCAGGTTTGTTGTGGTGCCATATTCTTTCCATTTTTTAATAATGGATTTAATGGTGCTCCGTGGGATGTTCAAAGTTTCAGATATTTTTTTAGAACCCAACCCTGATCTGTACTTCTCCACAACTTTGTCCCTGACCTGTTTGGAGAGCTCCTTGGTCTTCATGGTGCTGCTTGCTTGGTGGTGCCCCTTGCTTAGTGGTGTTGCAGACTCTCGGGCCTTTCAGAACAGGTGTATATATACTGAGATCATGTGACACTTAGATTGCACACAGGTGGACTTTATTTAACTAATTATGTGACTTCTGAAGGTAATTGGTTGCACCAGATCTTATTTAGGGGCTTCATAGCAAAGGGGCTGAATCCCGTCACAGATCAAATTTAACAAATGACCACTTGTCAGCTGTTCTGAGAATCTCTACATCAAAGATGACACGACTTTGATGCCCTTGCCAAGAGAGGTGACCAGACCCATTGTTCACATTAAGACTTGAATAACCGTGACTGGGGTAGGCAAGGATTATGCTTTTTCATGGTGATGGTTATGCAGTGAGAATGATCCAGCAATGCACTTGGATACAGGTAATAACTAATCAGTCAGATTTGGGCTGAGGTGATTGGATAACTGTAAATATGGCTCACAATGGAGATGAGAATTGTTCCTTAATATGCTTTCAAAAACAGACCATTCCAAATGAAATGATTCACTCAAATTTTAGAAGAGGTTTTTTTTACACATCTGCTGTTACATTTTGCATGTCTCCAGTCATATAATATATATATATATATGTTTTAGTTTGTATATTGTGACTAAGTTTTATTGTACTTTACAAGGGTAGAGATGCAGGATATGTGTGTGTGTTTGACTGTGTCTGTGATGTTATAAATTATATCAATTTTGTGAACAATTTGTGGAAAGTTTGTTCACAAAAAACAAGGGTAGAGATGGTACAAGGGTAGAATTGTTCTGCAAGCATATGTACACCTACAGTACACTAGTAGTTGCATGTCAATGTGAAAATGAATAAAGGCTTCACATGTTTTGTCACGCATATAGTATGTGGCCCTTCACTTGGTTTCAAAAACTAAATGTGGCCCTTGAGACAATAGGTTTGCCCACCCCTGCCCTATAGGCTATTGGTCATTTAAAATACATTGTAGGCGCACTTGATCTCCAGCGCCCAGCAGAGAATTGCACTCGGCTTGCATTTTGGCTCAGTGATCTCGACTTTTTTCACATTTTGTTGTGTTCAAGCCTGAATTTAAAATTGATTAAATTGAGATGTTGTGTCATTGGCATACACACAATACCCAATAATTTGTCGAAATTTGTACTAATAAATTAAAAATGAAAAGTTGAAATGTCTTGAGTAAATAAGTATTCAACCCCTTTCTTATGGCAAGCCTAAATAAGTTCAGGAGTAAAAATGTGCTTAACAAGTCACATAATACGTTGCATGGACTCACATAGTGAAAGAAGGAAGCCTGTATAGAATAGAAATATTCCCAAATTAATGGTAAAACTGCAAAAAATGTGGCAAAGAAATGAACTTCATGTCCCGAATGCAAAGCGTCATGTTTGGGGCAAATCCAACACAACACATCACTGAGTACCACTCTTCATATTTTCAAGCATGGTGGTGACTGCATCATGTTATGGGTATGCTTGTCATTGGCAAAGGAGTCTTTTTAAGATAAAAAGAAACGGAATAGAGCTAAGCACAGGCAAAGTCCTAGAGGAAAACCTGGTTCAGTCTGCTTTAAAACAGACACTGGGTGACAAATTCACCTTTCAGCAGGACAATAACGCAAAATACAAGGCCAAATATACACTGGAGTTGATTACCAAGACGACATTGAATGTTCGTGAGTGGCCTAGTTACAGTTTTGACTTCAATCAGCTTCAAAATCTATGGCAAGGCTTGAAAATGGCTGTCTATCAATGATCAACAATCAACTTGACAGAGCTTGAAGATTTTTTTAAAGAAACATTTTCAAATATTGTACAATCCAGGTGTGCAAAGCTCTGAGACTTACCCAGAAAGACTCACAGCTGTAATCGCTGCCAAAAGTAATTCTAACATAAATTGCAAACATTTCTAAAAACATGTTTTCACTTTGTCATTATGGGGTATTGTGTGTAGATGGGTGAGAGAAAAAAAGCAATTTAATCCATTTTGAATTTAGGCTCTAACACAACAAAATGTGGAAAAAGTCAAAGGGTATGAATACTTATGAAGGCACTGTAGGCTATGGCTGCCTATTGTGATTATTACTGTTATATCAGGGCATTATGTTCTAGTCTCAATCTATTAATTATAGACCTATGGTTTATTATGTGTAGGTCTATGTGAGTCACGTGTTAAATATAAGAGTTATGGATTTACGTAGGCCTACAAGACTATTTGATCTGTAATGTGAAATCACTTGTTAGATGGTTTGTTGTGTGCGATCGATTTACAGTACACAGCAAATTGGCCAGTGTTACCAAGTATTGATTTTTCAGTGTAACATTTCTAGTGTTGATTCAGGAGTTAGATTAACACTCAGTGGTGTAAAAGAACCCTAGTGTTAGTGTTAATAACCAGTGTTGAGTGGAGAGTGAAGAGTAAAATGTTCCCATCAAAACCTCGTCCATCATTATCTTATTTCCCAGCATGCTCTACTGCAGCTAGAATCTTTAGGATTGTTTTGAATTAATATCTATGTTTTTGCATGTACATTGATTGATTTATTAATCTTATGCTACACAAAGATAAATAACATACCGTTTTCTAAACTAATTCAATCAGTTAGTTAGATTTATTGCACCCGTTACTGAAATGGTTGTTACAGTTAAAATGCTTTAGGTAGTCTTCTTTCTTAATATTCCTTACCCTGACAGTGATTCTGAATGCAGGTTGCAGATGAATAAGAATTCCAACTGTTGGATGTCCTAATTCTGTCTGGATTTCAATAGGAATAACATACAGTGGGGAAAAAAAGTATTTAGTCAGCCACCAATTGTGCAAGTTCTCCCACTTAAAAAGATGAGAGGCCTGTAATTTTCATCATAGGTACACGTCAACTATGACAGACAAAATGAGAAAAAAATCCTGAAAATCACATTGTACGATTTTTAATGAATTTATTTGCAAATTATGGTGGAAAATAAGTATTTGGTCAATAACAAAAGTTTCTCAATACTTTGTTATATACCCTTTGTTGGCAATGACACAGGTCAAATGTTTTCTGTAAGTCTTCACAAGGTTTTCACACACTGTTGCTGGTATTTTGGCCCATTCCTCCATGCAGATCTCCTCTAGAGCAGTGATGTTTTGGGGCTGTCGCTGGGCAACACGGACTTTCAACTCCCTCCAAAGATTTTCTATGGGGTTGAGATCTGGAGACTGGCTAGGCCACTCCAGGACCTTGAAATGCTTCTTACGAAGCCGCTCCTTCGTTGCCCGGGCGGTGTGTTTGGGATCATTGTCATGCTGAAAGACCCAGCCACGTTTCATCTTCAATGCCCTTGCTGATGGAAGGAAGTTTTCACTCAAAATCTCAGGATACATGGCCCCATTCATTCTTTCCTTTACACGGATCAGTCGTCCTGGTCCCTTTGCAGAAAAACATCCCCAAAGCATGATGTTTCCACCCCCATGCTTCACAGTAGGTATGGTGTTCTTTGGATGCAACTCAGCATTCTTTGTCCTCCAAACACGACGAGTTGAGTTTTTACCAAAAAGTTATATTTTGGTTTCATCTGACCATATGACATTCTCCCAATCCTCTTCTGGATCATCCAAATGCACTCTAGCAAACTTCAGACGGGCCTGGACATGTGCTGGCTTAAGCAGGGGGACACGTCTGGCACTGCAGGATTTGAGTCCCTGGCGGCGTAGTGTGTTACTGATGGTAGGCTTTGTTACTTTGGTCCCAGCTCTCTGCAGGTCATTCACTAGGTCCCCCCGTGTGGTTCTGGGATTTTTGCTCACCGTTCTTGTGATCATTTTGACCCCACGGGGTGAGATCTTGCGTGGAGCCCCAGATCGAGGGAGATTATCAGTGGTCTTGTATGTCTTCCATTTCCTAATAATTGCTCCCACAGTTGATTTCTTCAAACCAAGCTGCTTACCTATTGCAGATTCAGTCTTCCCAGCCTGGTGCAGGTCTACAATTTTGTTTCTGGTGTCCTTTGACAGCTCTTTGGTCTTGGCCATAGTGGAGTTTGGAGTGTGACTGTTTGAGGTTGTGGACAGGTATCTTTTATACTGATAACAAGTTCAAACAGGTGCCATTAATACAGGTAATGAGTGGAGGACAGAGGAGCCTCTTAAAGAAGAAGTTACAGGTCTGTGAGAGCCAGAAATCTTGCTTGTTTGTAGGTGACCAAATACTTATTTTCCACCATAATTTGCAAATAAATTCATTAAAAATCCTACAATGTGATTTTCTGGAATTTTCTTCCTCAATTTGTCTGTCATAGTTGACGTGTACCTATGATGAAAATTACAGGCCTCTCTCATCTTTTTAAGTGGGAGAACTTGCACAATTGGTGGCTGACTAAATACTTTTTTCCCCCACTGTATCACTTTACAAGCCAGCATAATGTGATTTGCAGGCCTGATGTCAGTGTTGATTTAATTTGAGAATTTGCTGTCTAGTGTAGGCTATGCTTTTATGATAATTAAATTATGATTGGAGTGCCTAAATTTTGGCCGACGTACATTTTTGCTGGCCCTGCCATCAACAGATTTTTGCCTACGCCACTGCTCTGGGGTACCATCCATGAGAGCATTTCAGAGACAGATGTCCTGGACAGTTTTGTGTACCCAAATATACCATTCCCAGTGGACAAGAGCCGGCCTATACAGTTCCACCTGTTGTCAAACTGGGTTATAGTCACCAGTAGGGTAGGGGCTGTGTTTTGGGGATGACGCACATGTTTCATTTAATTGCAGTATTTGGTTAGCTGTATTTTAAATGATTTTACATTTTTAGCCTGTTTGTTTATTTCAAATATTTTCTGGAGGTGTTAAATAGTGTATACCTTGCAGCATCTACCTCTAAACATGAGGTAATGATGAATCCCTAAAGAACAGATTAATGATTCATTAATTAAGCATCGTTAGCTAGTTGCCTTCTAAACAGCCTCTCATAATACCACTGTTCCTGCCTGGCCTAGTTACTAGGCCTTCTCAACTCTTCACAAGGATGACCTAATTAGCACACACACACAAACACACACGCATATACAGTGGGGGAAAAAAGTATTTAGTCAGCCACCAATTGTGCAAGTTCTCCCACTTAAAAAGATGAGAGAGGCCTGTAATTTTCATCATAGGTACACGTCAACTATGACAGACAAAATGAGGAAAAAAAATCCAGAAAATCACATTGTAGGATTTTTTATGAATTTATTTGCAAATTATGGTGGAAAATAAGTATTTGGTCAATAACAAAAGTTTCTCAATACTTTGTTATATACCCTTTGTTGGCAATGGCACAGGTCAAACGTTTTCTGTAAGTCTTCACAAGGTTTTCACACACTGTTGCTGGTATTTTGGCCCATTCCTCCATGCAGATCTCCTCTAGAGCAGTGATGTTTTGGGGCTGTCGCTGGGCAACACGGACTTTCAACTCCCTCCAAAGATTTTCTATGGGGTTGAGATCTGGAGACTGGCTAGGCCACTCCAGGACCTTGAAATGCTTCTTACGAAGCCACTCCTTTGTTGCCCGGGCGGTGTGTTTGGGATCATTGTCATGCTGAAAGACCCAGCCACGTTTCATCTTCAATGCCCTTGCTGATGGAAGGAGGTTTTCACTCAAAATCTCACGATACATGGCCCCATTCATTCTTTCCTTTACACGGATCAGTCGTCCTGGTCCCTTTGCAGAAAAACATCCCCAAAGCATGATGTTTCCACCCCCATGCTTCACAGTAGGTATGGTGTTCTTTGGATGCAACTCAGCATTCTTTGTCCTCCAAACACGACGAGTTGAGTTTTTACCAAAAAGTTATATTTTGGTTTCATCTGACCATATGACATTCTCCCAATCCTCTTCTGGATCATCCAAATGCACTCTAGCAAACTTCAGACGGGCCTGGACATGTACTGGCTTAAGCAGGGGGACACGTCTGGCACTGCAGGATTTGAGTCCCTGGCGGCGTAGTGTGTTACTGATGGTAGGCTTTGTTACTTTGGTCCCAGCTCTCTGCAGGTTATTCACTAGGTCCCCCCGTGTGGTTCTGGGATTTTTGCTCACCGTTCTTGTGATCATTTTGACCCCACGGGGTGAGATCCTTGCGTGGAGCCCCAGATCGAGGGAGATTATCAGTGGTCTTGTATGTCTTCCATTTCCTAATAATTGCTCCCACAGTTGATTTCTTCAAACCAAGCTGCTTACCTATTGCAGATTCAGTCTTCCCAGCCTGGTGCAGGTCTACAATTTTGTTTCTGGTGTCCTTTGACAGCTCTTTGGTCTTGGCCATAGTGGAGTTTGGAGTGTGACTGTTTGAGGTTGTGGACAGGTGTCTTTTATACTGATAACAAGTTCAAACAGGTGCCATTAATACAGGTAACGAGTGGATGACAGAGGAGCCTCTTAAAGAGGAAGTTACAGGTCTGTGAGAGCCAGAAATCTTGCTTGTTTGTAGGTGACCAAATACTTATTTTCCACCATAATTTGCAAATAAATTCATAAAAAATCCTACAATGTGATTTTCTGGATTTCTTTTTCTCATTTTGTCTGTCATAGTTGACGTGTACCTATGATGAAAATTACAGGCCTCTCTCATCTTTTTAAGTGGGAGAACTTGCACAATTGGTGGCTGACTAAATACTTTTTTTCCCCACTGTAAGCGCCGGCCCACAGGTAGCCATAAGCTCTAATACAGAGCACAGACACACACACACACCCCGGGGCATTTTGACCTCCATCTCACGACTGGCTGCCATATTTAGACTTGTTTAGAAGTCCCCCAGGCGTGAATAACCAATGACAAACCAGCACCTATACTTTATGCTAATCAGGCTGGTGTTCAGCGTTTCCTGGAGCAAAGACAGTGACGCTGCTATCCTCTGCTTCATTGTCTTTTTACCAGAGCGCTCATTTCATTCGTTGACAGTAGGAGTATTCTAGGCCTACGGGGGAGAAAAATGCCAAAAATATTTTATTTTTCCATGTCGTTAAAGTAGAATGTGTGAAAGGAACAGTTATAGAGCACAGATATAGCTTGAAGCAGTGACTCTCCAAGTGGACAATAAAAATTAAAAACACTTTGAGAACGACGTGTTTGACCTAGCAACACATTGACCCATGTGTTCTGTTTTCTATTCTTTCATTGTTTCATAAGTCTAGTCAGCAGTGAGTCAAGTCCAGTCTCCTTTTAACTTGATGTGTTCAGCAAATTCATGAAAAATGTATCTCCTACATTTACAGTAATAAAAGACCATCACTTAATTGATGCTATTATTGGTAAAC
This sequence comes from Coregonus lavaretus, assembly GCF_964263955.1. Taxonomy (NCBI): domain Eukaryota; kingdom Metazoa; phylum Chordata; class Actinopteri; order Salmoniformes; family Salmonidae; genus Coregonus; species Coregonus lavaretus. Next base: position 12,451,829 of record NC_139990.1, on the reverse strand, counting down.
ATTTACTCAAGTGTAGTCATTTCAGAGAGTAAAGTAAAAATGATTTATTATTTACTTTATTACCACCATATCTTTACTGTCTCTGTGTCCTCCTGTTAACAGAATGAATATTACTGTAGGTTGGACTTCCTGTGGAGGGACAAGTTCAAGAGAGAGTGTGAGGAGATTGAGACCATGGAGAACCTCAACAGGGTTCTACTAGAGAACGTTCTACCGGCCCATGTCGCAGAACACTTCCTAGGCCGCAACTGGAAGAACGAGGTGAGGCAGCGACCATCCACAGGACATCAGAACCTTGAGAACTCAGAACCAAAACACATTCTCATTCTAGAATTCTTTAAAGACGACACAAATAAATGCATTCTAGAACTAACTTTAGAACCACACATTCTAATCCTATTTTGGAACCAGTTGCACTGATCCATTCCACTGACCTGTGTCTGTATGCTTGTTTCTCCAGGATCTGTACCACCAGTCGTATGAGTCAGTGTGTGTGATGTTCGCCTCCATCCCAGACTTTAAGGAGTTCTACACAGAGTCAGACGTCAACAAGGAGGGCCTGGAATGTCTCAGACTCCTCAACGAGATCATCGCTGACTTTGACGAGGTGAGTTACACTGTCCTTATTGGTTACCAATCACACCTGTTGGGCTGGTGTGGAATGTGTCACAGTAATAATACATCCATTACTACTGATCATAACCGGATATTAGACAATACAGGAAATATTAATACGCTTCAGTAACCAAACTGTCTGTAACATCCTTGTTACAGAATTCTTGCTAATTGTCTAGCCTCTCTCTCTCTTTCTCTCTCTGTGACAGCTGCTGTCCAAGCCTAAGTTCTCTCTCTCTCTCTGTGCGACAGCTGCTGTCCAATCCTAAATTCTACCCTCTCTTTTCTGTATGACAGCTGCTGTCCAATCCTAAATTCTACCCTCTCTCTCTTTCTGTGTGACAGCTGCTGTCCAATCCTAAATTCTACCCTCTCTCTTTCTGTGTGACAGCTGCTGTCCAATCCTAAATTCTACCCTCTCTCTCTTTCTGTGTGACAGCTGCTGTCCAAGCCTAAATTCAGCGGGGTGGAGAAGATAAAGACTATTGGCAGCACCTACATGGCTGCTACTGGGCTCAATGCAACACCTGGACCTGAATACACACAGGTACATCACACACACACACATACACACACACTGCAGAGAACACCGTAATACAAATTATCACTAAATTATCACAGTGAATTATTGTAATGTTTGTTTATGTGTCAATTCATCCCATAAGGGATGCCAACTGGTGATTTGACACAAAACTAAAATGTAATTAATTCATTCACACACACACACACACACACACACACATATACACACACACACACACACAGTGTGAACTGGAGGACATCCATTTTAAACCCACAGAAATGATCAAACTCAGCTACAGCATCAACTCACCTCCAATTACAGGTGTAAAGCTGTGTGATGGTGCTAAACAACTGAATGATTCTCCCGCTCTCTCCATTCCTCTACCCCCCTCCTCTCTCCATTCCTCTACCCCCCTCCTCTCTCCATTCCTCTACCCCCCTCCTCTCTCTCTCTCCATTCCTCTACCCCCCTCCTCTCTCCATTCCTCTACCCCCCTCCTCTCTCCATTCCTCTACCCCCCTCCTCTCTCCATTCCTCTACCCCCGTCCTCTCTCCATTCCTCTACCCCCCTCCTCTCTCCATGCCTCTACCCCCCTCCTCTCTCCATTCCTCTACCCCCCTCCCTCCTCTCTCCATTCCTCTACCCCCCTCCCTCCTCTCTCCATTTCTCTACCCCCCACCTCTCTCCATTCCTCTACCCCCCTCCTCTCTCCATTCCTCTACCCCCCTCCTCTCTCCATTCCTCTACCCCCCTCCTCTCTCCATTCCTCTACCCCCCTCCTCTCTCCATTCCTCTACCCCCCTCCTCTCTCCATTCCTCTACCCCCCTCCTCCCGCTCTCTCCATTCCTCTACCCCCCTCCTCCCGCTCTCTCCATTCCTCTACCCCCCTCCTCTCTCCATTCCTCTACCCCCCTCCTCTCTCCATTCCTCTACCCCCCTCCTCTCTCTTGCCCTTTTCTGTCTCCCTCGTCACTCCTTCCTCTCTCTGTCCCATTCCCTGTCTCTCCCTCACTCAATCTTCTCATCTCTCTCTCTCTCTCTCTCTCTCTCTCTCTCTCTCTCTCTCTCTCTCTCTCTCTCTCTCTCTCTCTCTCTCTCTCTCTCTCTCAGGAACATGACCGTCAGTACATGCACATTGGCACCATGATGGAGTTTGCCTTCGCTCTGGTCGGGAAACTAGATGTCATCAACAAACACTCCTTCAACGACTTCAGGCTACGAGTCGGTGAGAAAGATTGAGAGTGTGTGTGTGTATGAGAGAGACAGGAGAGAAGGAGAGAGACAGAGACGGTATAGTGTAATTGGTACAGTCTGACTGTGTCTTACATGTGACCTCTAACCCTTCTTCCTGGTTGTGTCAGGGATAAACCATGGTCCGGTGATTGCGGGGGTGATCGGAGCTCAAAAGCCTCAGTATGATATCTGGGGGAACAGTGTTAATGTGGCCAGCAGGATGGAGAGTACTGGGGTACTGGGAAAAATACAGGTACTCAATTAATACAGTTATAATACAGCTATACGAATAATAATGCTACAGCAGTGTTTCCCAAACTAGATCTTGTTTTTTTCCCCCTAGCACTACACACCTGACTCAAGTAATCAACTCATCATTAAGCTTTGATTATTTTAATCAGCTGTGTAGTGATAGGGCAAAAACCAAAACGTGCACACCTTCGGGAAACATTGTGCTACAGTAATACTAGCTCCATGCAGTTTTATGTTATACCAGGAGTCGCTGCAGAAATAGATCAAGGTTCATGAGTACGGTATACAGGTACAGAGCAGATGTTATGCAAATGTAGATATATAATAATGCAGAACTATACAGTTGAACATCTCTTTGATAAGTTATTAATATGAATTTACCACAGAGATCCTATTAAATTGATTTGAGTTTGATATGTAATTCTATAGAATGTCCTGCCTACGTGTTATTTTTTCAGAAATGCTGCTTTGTGTTCCCTTTCAGTTGGTCACTTGGTATAACACACTATGGGGAGTCAACAACCAATCATATTCACCTGAAGAAATCACGCCCAACGGGCCAATGAATGCTGAGACCACCCTCGGAAGCCCCGCCTTCCTAGCTATAATACCAGGGCGTGCATTAATTTCCTAATTTCTTCGCTCTTCAGCTCGCCTGAAGGAAGAACGTGTCACGCAATTTACAAACTTTTCAAGCACACGAAGGCTACGAGATTCGGCTCCAACTTAGGTGTCTGTTAGTGGGGAGAGAGTACTCGTCCCCCTAGATATTGCAAGTTTTGGGTCTTGGTATTGGTTTTTGTGTTTGCTAAAAACCCACAACTTTCTTCTCTACTTGTGTAGCCAGTGCTTCCTTGCTTGAGTAAGATGGCCAGTGGTACGAGTAAGTTAAAAAATGCTAACCAGCTGAGTTTGAGCCTCCGACCTTGCCCAAGGGCATGTGGTTTCACAATGAAAATGAAAGATACTCACGAGTGCTGTGCTGTTTGCCTGGGGTGCAAACACGCTCATGTGACCATTGTCTCCGGCTGGGTTCAACTTCCATTGGGCGTCAGCTGACTTTGTGAGAAAGATTGGGGCTGCTGGCGAAGGGTCTTCCGGTGAAGCGATCTCAGAAATGGGGTTGTCTGAGGCCAGGTGAGAACACCAGCGGTGGTCGGAGTTGATAGGAGTGTCATCCCAGCCCATGTAAGGGCTCATTCTGGTTTTTCTGTCAGTGTTCAGAGTCTGGATTCCGGGGATGATATACTATCCCTGGTTGGTTCTGGAGGGTTTTCAGAGTGTGAATTGGATGACATCATTTCTGGGCAGCCTAAAGCCCCAGCTTTGGATTCGGCAGGGGGAGAGGGAACCATTGGTGGTTAATTCGCCTTTGATGTAGCTGTGTGGTAGGGCGGCAGATCACCTGGGTGTCTTCTCCCCCGCAGAGGAGTTCCTCCAGGTTTGGGGAAAGGTATTTACCTCCTGTCCCTGCACTGGTGAAGCGTCGCTGACCCCTGTTTAAAGATTTTGCAGATGAGATAAAGGCGATCTGGGATTCCCCTCATTCAGCCAGGCTGGTGCTACCAGGTTATGGCGAGTTCATGAATGTATAGCAGCGTTCCCCAACTGGCAGCCCGCGGGTGGTCTTATTCGGCCCCCTAACTTTTCTGAGCAACGTTTTTCTCATTGTTGGATATAAAAGACTGTAAAAACACCAGGAAATCAGTTCCAAGTGATTTTAATTTTGATAATCTGTTCCTACGCATAATAGAGAGACACGTGATCGTATAAAAATGTAAGCAATGTTTGAAATTATTATGTTTTAGTCAAATATTATATCTGCTTGGGCTTCTTGTGGTCAATTTGCAGTCTACAAATTCTTTGTAATTATGTTCTGGCCCCCCGACTATCCGCTCAAGAAGAAAATCGGCCCGCGGCTGAATCTAATTGATGATCCCTGATGTAGAGGGTATTGGGGAGAAGGGCCTCATTTGCACACCGCCGAAGGATGGAAAGCTGGTGAGTTACTTACCTCCAGATGCTAACAAGGGGGCTAATCCTAGCACGGTGCTCCGAATATACAGTGCCGGTTCTCAGCGGATCACCAGGCTGAGGGTGTAGCGGACCGGTCGTTGAATGTGGTCACAATGCTGCAGATGTATCATCATATCGATTTGCTGCAGGAGCTGAATAAGACGAAATCCGTGCTATGGCTGTTTTTGTGCTGCATCTGTCCCGCGGTACTATCCTGGCTGTGGGGAAAAGTTACTGGTTGCCGAAGTCCCTGAACCCGGTGTGGGCCGGGTATCAGAGCGGCGGTACCATGAAAGCACATTGTTTCTACCCAAGGTTCCTTGGTGTTCAGGGGTATCGAGAGAAAGGTATCGTCCAGGTATGGGCATAATAAACACAGTTCCTTCCACACATTCAGACACACGGTTGTCAAGAGTGGTGGATCTGTAAACAACCATGACATAAAAGTCCCAGTCCTCATGGTGGCGCTCGGCCCCTTCAGGACATAATGTAGGGAGACTGGCAGAGTGCTCCGTCCAGTGGCGGGTTCCGGCATTACGGCTCTGTCTGGCACGGTTTCAGCTGGGGCACTCTGTGCCTTTTCGCTTGTGCCTGAGTGGTACTGAATTGAAGGAATGAATGCGAGCCCCGGTATTATAGCTAGGAAGGCGGAGCTTCCGAGGGTGGGCTTGGCATCCATTGGCCTTTTGGGCGTGATTTCAGTTTTCCTCTGGTGAATATGACTGGTCGTTGACTCCCCATAATATGTTATACCTCGTTCCCTCCTTCAGGGAATAGTAGTTATATTCATAACTATATGTTTTCCCTGCTTCCAGGTAACTGAGGAGACAAGTCGTATCCTAGCAACACTGGGCTACATGTGTTCGTGTCGAGGCATCATCAACGTGAAGGGGAAGGGAGAGCTCAAAACCTTCTTCGTACACACAGAGATGACCAGATCGCTGTCTCAAGGGACTGTGATGCCTTGAACATCATACACTGAACATTACACATACACACACGTGAACACACTTAAACTATACAAACAAATGTATCTACATACACACAAATAGACTTGCACGCACATACACACACATACGTGCATGCACAAATAGAGCACACACAAACATACGAGGACTTACACACACACACACACACACACACACACACACACACACACACACACACACACATACACACACGCAGAACTGCCTGCTGTAGTAGAATGCATCAAACTACAGACTTTGTTTACAACAGTAACTCCAGACCACTTAATCTGAACCAGACAGAATGGCAGACAGACAACATTTAGAGCAACAGACAGAACAACAGACAGACAGACGGCTGTACATACAGTATTACCTGCTTCGTCCCTCCTTAGCTGGACACAGTAGTGGCTGAACTTCACAGGGTAACTTTGTCCCTAGATACTTAGGTCAGTTTTGCATTCCCCTCTCCCCTAATGGTTAAGGTTAGGATATGTTTAGGGTAAGCTGATCCTAGATCTGTGCGCAAGGGCAATTTCTACCTGGAGTGGATTTCATTGACTGCCTGAGTGGTCAAGTGGTGCAGTGCAGAGACACAGATAGTCGGAGCCATCTTGGCACCAATAGTCTTTTCACTATTACAGTACTTTTAGTCAGAATTCTAATTAAAATGTGGTGCCAACATGAAGGATAGTTTGCCAAACTGTATAGCTAGCCTATCTCTATGGTTCTGGAGCAGAGAGCAACGTGGACCTCAAGAGCAGTCGGGGAGCTACTGGACTTTTGTAAGAAAATGAGAAAACGATATCAACAGGAGAATGTTTCCATGTTTTCATGCCATCATTTTCTTACTCATTAAAACATTTGTATATAAGTGAACCAATGTGCCTCCTGTCATTGAAAGTCAACTGTTTATGATTGCACTGAAAGTCTACTAAGTAGTTGGATAAAGAGGTAGTTTGATCAGATATTGTACTTTATTATGTATCTCACAAACATGTGGGCCATAATGTATACAGTTACAATCTTTGTATTCTAAAATATATAGTCAGATTGTATATTATATATAACCATATACAGTATATATACAGTATATATTTATCTATCTTTAAATATATAATCTCTCTTTGAATATAGCTCTAGTCGTGGTCAAAAGTTTTGAGAATGACACAAATACAAATTTTCACAAAGTCTGCTGCCTCAGTTTTGATTATGGCAATTTGCATACACTCCAGAATGTCATGAAGAGTGATCAGATGAATTGCAATTAATTGCAAAGTCCCTCTTTGCCATGAAAATGAACTTTATCCCCAAAAAACATTTCCACTGCATTTCAGCCCTGCCACAAAAGGACCAGCTGCCATCATGTCAGTGATTCTCTCTTTAACACAGGTGAGAGTGTTGACGAGGACAAGGCTGGAGATCAGTCTGTCATGCTGATTGAGTCAGAATAACAGACTGGAAGCTTTAAAAGGAGGGTGGTGATTGAAATCATTGTTCTTCCTCTGTTAACCATAGTTACCTGCAAGGAAACGCGTGCCGTCATCATTGCTTTGCACGAAAAGGGCTTCACAGGCAAGGATATTGCTGCTAGTAAGATTGCACCTAAATCAACCATTTATCGGATCATCAAGAACTTCAAGGAGAGAAGTTCAATTGTTGTGAAGAAGGCGTCAGGGCGCCCAAGAAAGTCCAACAAGCGCCAGGACCGTCTCCTAAAGTTGATTCAGCTGCGGGATCGGGGCACCACCAGTGCAGAGCTTGCTCAGGAATGGCAGCAGGGACAAACTGATATTCTGCAAAAGGTACAGGGATTGGACTGCTGAGGACTGGGGTAAAGTCATTTTCTCTGATGAATCCCCTTTCCGATTGTTTGGGGCATCCGGAAAACACCTTGTCCGGAGAAGACAAGGTGAGCGCTACCATCAGTCCTGTGTCATGCCAACAGTAAAGCATCCTGAGACCATTCATGTGTGGGGTTGCTTCTCAGCCAAGGGAGTGGGCTCACTCACAATTTTGCCTAAGAACACAGCCATGAATAAAGAATGGTACCAACACATCCTCCGAGAGCAACTTCTCCCAACCATCCAAGAACAGTTTGGTGACGAACAATGCCTTTTCCAGCATGATGGAGCACCTTGCCATAAGGCAAAAGTGATAACTAAGTGGCTCGGGGAACAAAACATCGACATTTTGGGTCCATGGCCAGGAAACTCCCCAGACCTTAATCCCATTGAGAATTTGTGGTCAATCCTCAAGAGGCGGGTGGACAAACAAAAACCCACAAATTCTGACAAACTCCAAGCATTGATTATGCAAGAATGGGCTGCCATCAGTCAGGATGTGGCCCAGAAGTTAATTGACAGCATGCCAGGGCGGATTGCAGAGGTCTTGAAAAATAAGGGTCAACACTGCAAATATTTACTCTTTGCATAAACTTAATGTAATTGTCAATTAAAGCCTTTGACACTTATGGGATGCTTGTAATTATACTTCAGTATACCATAGTAACATCTGACAAAAATTTCTCATAACACTGAAGCTTTTGACCACGACTGTATATCTATAATCATCTCTATCTTTAAATATCTTTACTACTCAGCACCACACTGACTGTATCAGTTGGGTGTGTTGTTCTGTCCATACATATTTACATTGATAAGACCACCACTTTCCTTTCCTCACTGCTCCCTCTGTCACACCCTGGCTCTGGGGACTCTATATGTTGAGCCAGGGTGTGTAGATTCCATGTGTTTATGTTCTGTGTGGGAGTTCTAGTTGTTGCTTTTCTATGTTGGCCAGAGTGGCTCCCAATCAGAGGCAACGAGTGTCAGCTGTTTCTGGTTGTCTCTGATTGGGAGCCATATTTAAACAGTCTGTTTCCCTTAATGTTTGTGGGATCTTGTTTCCGTTTGGTTTGTTTCTGTGTTAACCGTAGGACTGCACGTTTCGTTTATTGTTTTGTTGTTATATTATCACTAAAGATAATAAAGTTAAGTATGTTTGCAACTAACGCTGCGCATTGGTCTACTCTCTACGACGATCGTGACAGAAGATCCCACCTTACCAGGACCAAGCAGCGTGTCCAGGAGCAGGCAGCCTGGACGTGGGAGCAAATATTGGACGGGCAGGGGTCCTGGACCTGGGAGGAAATCCAGGCCGGGATGGATCGCCGTCCATGGAGTGAGACGGTAGAGGCGCGACGGAGAGAGGAGCAACGGCGTCAACAGTGTCGTCGTCGGACGGAGGAGAGGCAACCCCCAAATTTTTTTAGGGGGGGGGGCACATGGCATGGACGACGGGGCTGCTGGAGGCAGATAAGGGGCGAATTCAGAAGGCCACCAGGTTACGGGAGCCATTGGTGAGAAGAGGGAAGGAAGATGTAGAGGCACGGCGAGAGGTACTGAGGTGTATTGCCAGTCCGGTCCGGCCCGTTCCTGATCCCCGGTTAAGGCCAGTGGTGTGTGCTCCCAGTACGGTCCGGCCTGTTCCTGCCCCTCGCACCAAGCCTACGGTGTGCGTCGCCAGCCCGGCCCGGCCTGTTCCTGCCCCTCGCACCAAGCCTACGGTGTGCGTCGCCAGCCCGGCCCGGCCTGTTCCTGCTCCTCGCACCAAGCCTACGGTGCGCGTCGCCAGCCCAGCCCGGCCTGTTCCTGCCCCTCGCACCAAGCCTACGGTGCGCGTCGCCAGCCCGGCCCGGCCTGTTCCTGCCACTCGCACCAAGCCTACGGTGCGCGTCGCCAGCCCGGCCCGGCCTGTTCCTGCCACTCGCACCAAGCCTACGGTGCGCGTCGCCAGCCCGGTCCGGCCTGTTCCTGCTCCTCGCACCAAGCCTACGGTGCGCGTCGCCAGCCCGGCCCGGCCTGTTCCTGCCACTCGCACCAAGCCTACGGTGCGCGTCGCCAGCCCGGCCCGGCCTGTTCCTGCCACTCGCACCAAGCCAGGGGTGCGAGTCGTCAGCCTGGTAAGGCCCGTTCCTGCTCCACGCACCAAGCCAGGGGTGCGTATTGTCAGCCCGGTCCGACCCATTGCTGCTCCACGCACCAAACCAGGGGTGCGCATCGTCAGCCCGGTCCGTTCCTGCTCCACTCACCAAGCCAGGGGTGCGTATCGTCAGCCCGGTCCGGCCCGTTGCTGCTCCACGCACCAAGCCAGGGGTGCGCATCGTCAGCCCGGTCCGGTCCGTTCCTGCTCCACGCACCAAGCCAGGGGTGCGCGTCGTCAGTCCGGCACAACCCGTGCCTGGGTCACCGGTGCCTGATCAGGTACCGGTCAGCTGCTCCACAACGGAGCTTAAGCAATCCGCTCCTTCAATGTCCAGTCCAGCTCCAGCCAGCGGGGCCAGACCGGACCAGGGGCGCTACGGGGGGATTATTGAAGGGTGGTGGTCAAGCCCGGAGCCGGAACCGCCTCCGAGGAGGAATGCCCACCCAGCCCTCCCCTGTTTGGGTTTTGTTGAGGCGCGGTCGCAGTCCGCGCCTTTGGGGGGGGGTACTGTCACACCCTGGCTCTGGGGACTCTATATGTTGAGCCAGGGTGTGTAGATTCCATGTGTTTATGTTCTGTGTGGGAGTTCTAGTTGTTGCTTTTCTATGTTGGCCAGAGTGGCTCCCAATCAGAGGCAACGAGTGTCAGCTGTTGCTGGTTGTCTCTGATTGGGAGCCATATTTAAACAGTCTGTTTCCCTTAGTGTTTGTGGGATCTTGTTTCCGTTTGGTTTGTTTCTGTGTTAACCGTAGGACTGCACGTTTCGTTTATTGTTTTGTTGTTATATTATCACTAAAGATAATAAAGTTAAGTATGTTTGCAACTAACGCTGCGCATTGGTCTACTCTCTACGACGATCGTGACACCCTCTCTATCTCTGGTGTTGCGAATACGGTCTTCCTCACACAGGGACCACTGATCTGTCTCCCTCCACATTGCGTGTGATCCCGTTTTTCCTGAAGAACACAGCGTGGTTGTGAGAGAAAGACTCCTGAAAGACTCCTGAAAGGGGTGAGAAAAAAAACGGAATAAGGTGGGTGGGGGGAAAGGGACAGAGAAAGAGGATGATGATGAATGAGAGAGAGAGAGGAAAAGGGGGAAGAGAGATGGTTAATAATTTAGTTGTTCAGCACCATTACACAGCGTTACACCCAAATAACTGTATATAGAAGGGTTGTTCCAAGATATGAGTGCCTTTTGCGTTCCTTTGATATTTTAAGTAGAAATTGTTCCCCAATCTTGAATTTGAAAAGCCTGTTATATTAAATGAAGTGCCCATTGACCACGTGGATAATTCAATAAATCAGATATATGATTAGGCTTTTTATATGAATAAAGGCTTGCTAAAGTGCCAAAATTCTGCATTTTGACATCTCCGTCAAACCTGTGTCACTTCTAGGAATATTTTAACCCTCTTAATCCCAACATTTCTCCAAGTTTCACCATCATGGCTGTGCGAAGTATTATTTATTTAATGCGATTAGTCTGTCCCTCAATTTAAGGTAAACCCTGTTATATGAACTGAACTCTCCTTTTAGTATGGTGAAACTATTCCTTTTAAAATATATTTATTAAAGAAACATTCAACATCTAATATTTAAATCATAGATTAAAAACAGGTAAGCGCACAGCTAGCACATAAGGTTATGAGAAACATATGTTTCTTAGGTGGGAATTTCAGTACTTCAGCATAACTTTAAATAACGTTTCCCACAGGTTTCCTCTATGGTTCTATTTAAAGTAATGTTCTCAGAACACAAAAAAACATAAGTAACATTCAAAGAAAGTTCAAAGAATGTTATTTAAGTGTTGATTTCTGCGTCCGAACGGTTTGGCCTACAAACTATCATGATGGTGTTCTCCGTTTAGCTTTACGACCCCCACAAGCGTCTGAAGTCGGTACAGCCGATCTGCCAACTTCTGTCTGTAGCGTCTGCACAGTTTGGGCTACGCACTAATATGACCCCTCTGTAAGGTGCGTCTCTCACGAACACATACATGTCGGTTGTTTTACTCTAGGATACCCACAAGCCTCACAAGACTCATCTGAAGGTCCCCCGGTCCCAGTTGAAAAAATGAATGGAAGTATACTGTATATGGAGATAGTTTAGTGCTAAAATAAGGGGTCAAATACATGTAAAAAAATATATATATATACAAATCCTGATCTTTCAGGTATAGTGCAGACACCTCAGAACAAACTTCCTTTAGATTTTTTGTATTTGTAATTGTAATCTATTGTAATTTGTCCACATTACATTTGTTGAGACTAGTGTTTTGCGGGTACTATTTAATGAAGCCAGTTGAGGACCTGTGAGGCATCTGTTTCTCAAACTAGACACTATAATGTATTTGTCCTCTTGCTCAGTTGTGCACCGGGGCCTCCCACTCCTCTTTCTATTCTGGTTAGAGCCAGTTTGCACTGTTCTGTGAAGGGAGTAGTACACAGCGTTGTACGAGATCTTCAGTTTCTTGGCAATTTCTCACATGGAATAGCCTTCATTTCTCAGAACAAGAATAGACTGACGAGTTTCAGAAGAAAGTTGTTTGTTTCTGGCCATTTTGAGCCTGTAATCGAACCCACAATTGCTGATGCTCCAGATACTCAACTAGTCTCAAGAAGGCCAGTTTTCAGCTGTGCTAACATAATTGCAAAAGGGTTTTGTAATGATCAATTAGCCTTTTAAAATGATAAACTTGACTGTAAGTCGCTTTGGATAAAAGCGTCTGCTAAATGGCATATTATATTATTATTATTATTAGCAAACACAACGTGCCATTGGAACACAGGACTGATGGCTGCTGATGATGGGCCTCTGTACGCCTATGTAGATATTCCATTCTAAATCAGCCGTTTCCAGCTACAATAGCCATTTACAACATTAACAATGTCTACACTGTATTTATGATCAATTTGATGTTATTTTAATGGACAAAAAAAATGCTTTTCTTTCGAAAACAAGGACATTTCTAAGTGGACCCCAAACTTTTGAACGGTAGTGTAACTATTTGTTCAGCAAATGTACAGCGACAGAAATCAGAACATGGGCCGTTCTTACAGTATTCTCCCTGTACACCAAGTCAGAACCGTAGGATAAATAAAGGGGGCATATAAGCAGACAATGAATGCTCTTACAATATTCGATGATGACATTTCTCTAAAACAGGCTATAGGCTACATGTGCACCACCAAGTCAGAACAGTAGGCTAAGTTATGAGGGGAAAAGGGACCAAATTATTAGGGTGAGGCACATGGGCTACTAACAGCTTACTACACAACATACACTTAGTGTTACTTTCTTATCTACAGCATATATATCTCCCTGGCATATTACATCATTTATGCAGCAGCATACAATACATTTTTGGACTCACCTTGTTGTGCTGTGCTCACTTGAAGAGGAATTTTGTCATCAAACTTTGTCATAAAAGTCTGGAATTCTCTGGATTTATGGTGCTTTGAAGACACCTGGGAACTCGGAAAAGAACAAGGTCGAATCATGACGTCAGTGATATTCAGAAAGAAGCCAGAGTTCCCGACTTGGATGACCGTTCAAAACGTATTTTCCCATTCGGATCTCGTTTTTTTCCCCGAGTTCCCAGTTATCTTGAACTCACTGAAGTCTGAGATTTCCCAGTTCCGAGTTTCCAGTTGTTTTGAACGCGGTAGAAGTCACGCTGGATTGATAGCATGGCCAATGTTGAATGTTTATCCTTTTAAGCTTGGAAAAGATACCCTTAAACCCAGACTTGGACCACACACCCACTCCACTGAATAGCAGGCTAGTGATTGCTTTGCAATGCTTGCAGTTAGCCACTGATTCCTTCCAAACCACTCATTGTTGAATTTGCGATTTCCAACTTTTTGTGTAATGTTTATGTCCAATGGCCGATGAGCACCGATACGTTTTATCTATAATTTTTCTTCATTATTTACCTTCATATGATAAAGATTGAAAAGGATTTGCCAGCAGATTGTCGACTTCATTCATGATGATGACTGCTAGCTTGCTAGCTAAGATTTTGAAAGTATGATGTTGACATGATCAGTCCAATCAAAGCTATGGTATATATAACGTGATTTGACGTCATTCTATCTGTGGCCAATGACCTTGAGCCTTCTTGGATGGGCACTTCTAATGTAAATCTATGGCAGCACCCAAGGGGCTTGAATTTCTTAGCTCTCCCCGTAGATTTTGCGGTGACGTAATGTCCCCATGAGTGACAGAACAATGAGCCAATCACGGCGCAACTAGAGAACATTACCAACCCCTACGCTCTGTATTCTCCGCTGGCTGCCCCACCACCACACTGAGCTAGGCTGAAACATCTGCATTTTGGAGCTGCCTTACTCAAGAAAGCAAAAAAGAGACCATGTTTATATGCAGCTTTATTAACTCAATTATTATTAATTTTTTACATTGTTTGCAAACTGAAATGTGACACGTATTAATTCCAAAATAACATTATATAAAAAAAATTGCGAAACGGGTGGGGCTCAAAACATGTGGAGCTCTGCCCCACCTGCCCTGAATGACAGGTCGCCACTGGTTTGGTGGCACGTTGACGGAATATTCTCCTAACCCTCAGAAAACTGGACAAATGAATATTACCTTAATGTCTAGAACATTGTTGTATATTCTGAGAACATTGTAATCATGTTTTAGATCATTTCTGATTGACATTAAGTTAATGTTCTCCTAACATTAACACCAAAACATGTTAAAAAGGTTCTCCAAAGGTTTTTGCTAACATACAGTAGATAGAATGTTCCCCTAACTAACAGAAAACTGGACACTCAAACATTAGGGGAATATTATGGGTAACATTACAAAAAACGTTCTCTCTACCTAGAATTGTTAGCTGGGCTGTTACTTTTTAAGGCACTTAATAGGCACTTACTATAGTCTTTTTTTAATTTAACCTCTTGAGATGGGAAATTGTGCTCTTTATGACAGAATGTTAAAATTAGTTGAAATCTAAAGTTTTTTTTTGACCAAGTTACACTTTCAAAAGGCACCAAATTGTTGGAACGACCCAGAATCTCAGTCTTTTACAACTGTAATTGAAGGTGGGTTGATTCTGTAGCTGAGTTTGATCATATCTGTGTATCTATCTCCCCCAGTTCACATCATGAGCTGTCATTCAGCACGGCATTACTCTCAGAAAGATAACACTTAACTTTACTGTAATTAAACCTCTAAAGTGAGTGCAGCCCACTCTACAAGGATGTGTATGTGTATGTATTGTATGCGTGTGTGTGCGTGTGCATGTGCGTGTGCGTGTGCGTGTGCGTGTGTGTGTGTGTGTGTGTGTGTGTGTGTGTGTGTGTGTGTGTGTGTGTGTGTATATGTCCACTCGTTTAGTTAGCCAACTTCTTCGTTTTCTCTGACCCAGAAACATAATAACTCTGACATAGTTTCAGCACAGCAGGCGTTGGGAAACATCCACCTCGCTAACAACCACCAGCGGCATACAGTGACAGCCAGCTGCTAGCTGTAGCTATTTACTCCCATAATCACCCATTCACCTAACTACGCACTTGCCGGCTAGTGCAGATGCTGCCACACCTGCTTCCAGTCAAACGCACTGTCAACTGGGAAAATGTAGGACAAGTTTCATGAAACTACAGCTAGATTTGGTCTGGTCTAACAACAGGCTATTCAAAAGTGCCTGATAGGAATTGTCATAGACACTGGTCTAGGGACTTGAACCAATTTCAGAGTGAGTGCATTAACACCTGTGCCATAAAGGTCCAAACCCCTTGGCAGAGGTTATAGCACACTATGGTTTAAGTAGACATAGTGGTCATAATAACCGTATCAGGGCATACAGGGAGGCTACATCACTTTACCCTACCCAAATCCTAACATCACCCACTTAGATCAGCATAGGAGCAACAGGTGTTACTGTACAGCTGCAGTATCTTAATTTGCCCCAGTTTCTCACAGCAGGAAATCAATCCTGCAGCAACAGGAATTGTGAATTATTATGTGGATTACAATTAATGAAAACCAATTTTTAGAGGTTGATACATTTTCCATGAGGGCAAATCAAGTCTGAAATGTTAAAGTGGAAATTGCAAACTTTGGAAGCCTTTTTAAACCATGAATACACTAGAAGTTTGCATTTCCTGCTGTGCAGGAAAATCCCTGCAACAACAGGATGACCAAATTAAGATACAGCATATGTAGCTAGCTAACCACTGGGCACACACATCAATTCAACATCTATTCCACGTTGGTTCAAACGTAATTTCATTGAAATAGCTAGCTATTTAAGTAAGTTAGCTAAACCGTTAGCTGACGTTAGCTAGCAAGTAACTTAGCAACCATCCATACATTGGAGCGACTTTTATAATAAGTTCTCTCTTTTGGTTCAGTTCGTCTTGGTGGAACGTAACGATACACAGATATGGTTGAAACTGACTTTGTTATCATATAGCTATCTACAGTGGGGAGAACAAGTATTTGATACACTGCCGATTTTGCAGGTTTTCCTACTTACAAAGCATGTAGAGGTCTGTAATTGTATGATTTTTAAGAAATTAATTTGCATTTTATTGCATGACATAAGTATTTGATACATCAGAAAAGCAGAACTTAATATTTGGTACAGAAACCTTTGTTTGCAATTACAGAGATCATACGTTTCCTGTAGGTCTTGACCAGGTTTGCACACACTGCAGCAGGGATTTTGGCCCACTCCTCCATACAGACCTTCTCCAGATCCTTCAGGTTTCGGGGCTGTCGCTGGGCAATACGGACTTTCAGCTCCCTCCAAAGATGTTCTATTGGGTTCAGGTCTGGAGACTGGCTAGGCCACTCCAGGACATTGAGATGCTTCTTACGGAGCCACTCCTTAGTTGCACTGGCTGTGTGTTTCGGGTCGTTGTCATGCTGGAAGACCCAGCCACGACCCATCTTCAATGCTCTTACTGAGGGAAGGAGGTTGTTGGCCAAGATCTCGCGATACATGGCCCCATCCATCCTCCCCTCAAAACGGTGCAGTCGTCCTGTCCCCTTTGCAGAAAAGCATCCCCAAAGAATGATGTTTCTACCTCCATTCTTCACGGTTGGGATGGTGTTCTTGGGGTTGTACACATCCTACTTCTTCCTCCAAACACGGCAAGTGGAGTTTAGACCAAAAAGCTCTATTTTTGTCTCATCAGACCACATGACCTTCTCCCATTCCTCCTTGAGCAGGGGGACCTTGCGTGCGCTGCAGGATTTTAATCCATGACGGCGTAATGTGTTACTAATGGTTTTCTTTGAGACTGTGGTCCCAGCTCTCTTCAGGTCATTGACCAGGTCCTGCCGTGTAGTTCTGGGCTGATCCCTCACCTTCCTCATGATCATTGATGCCCCACGAGGTGAGATCTTGCATGGAGCCCCAGACCGAGGGTGATTGACCGTCATCTTGAACTTCTTCAATTTTCTAATAATTGCGCCAACAGTTGTTGCCTTCTCACCAAGCTGCTTGCCTATTGTCCTGTAGCCCATCCCAGCCTTGTGCAGCTTACACAGCTCTCTGGTCTTGGCCATTGTGGAGAGGTTGGAGTCTGTTTGATTGAGTGTGTGGACAGGTGTCTTTTATACAGGTAACAAGTTCAAACAGGTGCAGTTAATACAGGTAATGAGTGGAGAACAGGAGGGCTTCTTAAAGAAAAACTAACAGGTCTGTGAGAACCGGAATTCTTACTGGTTGGTAGGTGATCAAATACTTATGTCATGCAATAAAATGCAAATTAATTACTTAAAAATCATACAATGTGATTTTCTGGATTTTTGTTTTAGATTCCGTCTCTCACAGTTGAAGTGCACCTATGATAAAAATTACAGACCTCTACATGCTTTGTAAGTAGAAAAACCTGCAAAATCGGCAGTGTATCAAATACTTGTTCTCCCCACTGTATGTCTAAAAAAAAAAGTTCTTTTCGCAGCTAAAACTAGCTTAGCTAACTAGCTAGTCTAAAAAAAAATTGCTACAAGTGGCATCTATGGGCCGACGTTCTGCAAATTTTCTCATCAATGAAACATTTGATCTCAATACAGTTTTCTGTTTCCAAAACTATAGTAGAACAGAGTGGACTAAGTTTAGTAGACTACCCTTTGCCCAACTAAAAGAAAATGGCATTGTTTAGAAGGAGTGCAAGGGCGAATTGAGTTATTGCCTACGCACACTTCACAGAGTAGGCGTTCCCTAACGGAAATATGCATGCTAGAACACGCCTATAGGCTTTCTCTATCTCGTGCTTGGCTCTGTCAACCTCCTTGCTTGTTCTGCCCACTATGATTAATTTGCTCCCATTGGAAACGACAGACTGTGGTCTATCTTGGGTTAGTTATAAAAATCTTTGCTGCATCTCAATAATCTAAATCTGGCTTTCTCTTTTCATCTCATCTCCTTCATCTGCACTTGATCAATCTGAGAAATAATTACCTGAAGGCAAAATGGTTATATGCACCTTTACAGAATACACATGAAAATGCATTACAAAAATGTCTAACACTAACTGATATTATGCCAAATCTCCTAAAAAGTGTTGATCAAAAGGAAAAATAGACAGTATTTAGTTTTGCGTCATAGACGCCAGCTCTACAAAGAACATAATATCACCAAAGAGTGCAGTGCTAAATGGTTGTGATTATGAGCTACCATAATGACCAGTCCTGTCCTCTGACTGGTCCACTGATTGCTTTGAGCCAGCAGTCTGTCTGTCTAATGTGTGGTCAGCTCACCTTGGCTCTGATTGCTCGTGGAACTGGTGGGGTGTGTGTGTGTCACAGGTGGCTGGTGGCACCTTAATTGGGGAGGACAGGATCATAGAAATGTCTGGAACGGAATTAATTAAATGGTATCAAACACATGATGCCACTCTCCTTTAGAGACCTGCTGGTACAGGTTTCTGTAGGATGGAGCATGACACCGCTGCTGCTTTTGCTACTGTGTGTGTGTGTGTGTGTGTGTGTGTGTGTGTGTGTGTGTCTTCCCCTGGGTGTAATAACACTAATGGTCAGGTTGCCTGCCCTGTATGGTGGGCCCTATCAGAGTGGTGTGGGAGTTCTAACAACTTGACCCGTTGTGACGGGAGCTCTATTGGAAATCCTAGTTAACCCTAACAACTCACAGTGATGGCTCTGCACACACACACGGGCACACATAAGCACATGTGATAACGCACTTTAAAAAGGTGAGAAAAATATGGGCACATACAAATGGGCATACACACAGATGCATCAATCTCTCTCCCCCCCCCCCCCCCCCCCCCCCCCTCTCTCCACCTGCTGTTGTTTTTCTCTCTGTCTACCTTAATTACAGAGGAACAGCGGGAGATAGGCCAATAAAAGACACACTGTGCAGCAAGCTGGGATGGAGTATCACACACACTCTGTAGGGAGACGGGGAGCCCACACACACACAAACAAACACACATAGACTCTAGAGGAGAGAGCCAAGGAGTGAGAAAGAGAGAAAAAAAGTTGAAAAAAAGTTGATAAACTCCCAGGCTCCCACTGAAAGACACGACAGATGGTGATACAACTACTAGCCATTCAATCTGATAGACGTCTGGCTGTTTCATAAGCCCATGAAAGACAGCATACACCTGTATGAATAGAGTCTATCTTATGAGAGAGGGAAAGAAAGAGATAAAGGAGAGTGAAGATAGAATGGGGGAGGGAGGGTGAAGAGGCAAAAGGAGAAAAGACGAGAGAGAGAGAGAGAGAGAGAGAGAGAGAGAGAGAGAGAGAGAGAGAGAGAGAGAGAGAGAGAGAGAGAGAGAGAGAGAGAGAGAGAGAGAGAGAGAGAGAGAGAGAGAGAGAGAGAGAGAGAGAGAGAGAGAGAGAGAGAGGAGAGAGAGAGAGAGAGAGAGGAGAGAGAGAGAGAGAGAGAGAGAAGAGAGAGAGAGAGAGAGAGAGAGAGAGAGAGAGAGAGAGAGACTTTCTTTCATTAGTTTCAGTCAGTGTGTTCTCTGCCCAGTAGAAACCCAGGAGTAATCCAATTATGGGTCTGACATTTGAGAGGGAGATGGTGATATTTGGTTAGTTTCTCTCTCTCTCTCTGTGGGACCTGGGGGTTCAGGTCATTCAGTTGTCACAAACACGCACACACACGCTGTGTCGTGCACACGCACGCACGGATGGACACACACACAAACACATGTCGAGACAACAATTACAAGACATTCATACACAAATGCATCTGTTTCATGCACATCTGAGAAGAGCAGTGATTCAGTATGGTTAGTATGCCCTCTTCTGGCTGCTTTCTGCAGTGCATGCGTCAGGTCCATTCACTAATTTACTGTACTGAAAATCAAGGCAGGTTTATTGGTTGATAATAAATCCAATAACTTATATTAAAGGCTTGTCAGATTATTTATTGAGCAAATAAACAAATAAAAAGAAGGGCTTGTTACTAATCACTGATATGTTTATTACACTCGTTTAGTTACATTTTACATTTACATTTTAGTCATTTAGCAGACGCTCTTATCCAGAGCGACTTACAGTTAGTGAGTGCATACATGTTTTTTTTTTTTTTTTTTCATAGTTGTTACAATGTTGTTACACAGTTTAGTTTACTACATAAATCATGATGACCAATGACCATCACAATCTGAAGACATTGCTGGGAGGTGAATTGAAGCATGACCCATGGAGTGGGTTGTTAAAACGCTATGAAGTTCTCTGTTTCATTAATATCCAATGTCCTACAGACGTAGGATCTTAATTTGATCACCCTCTTGCAGCAGAGCATTCCTGCAATGTAGGAAATTTAAAATGTGTAGTGTATTTGAGGTTTAAAAAGGCTTCTGAATTTGGTAATTTCAACTTTTAAATTTCAGACTTGATTTTCACTTACGGAAAATGTATCAACCCCTACAAAAATGTCCATGAGTTATGATTCACATAATAATTCACATATCCTGTTGCTGCAGGATTAATTTCCTGCTGTAGCAAACTGGCTGAAATTAAGATCCTACATATGTACTGATTAAGACATCAGTAGCATGTCATTTCAGCTATTAACCTTCCTCTACAATTACTCATAAAAACTATCCATATACAGTACCAGTCAAAAGTTTGAACACACCTACTCATTCCAGGGTTTTTCTTTATTTTTTACTATTTTCTACATTATAGAATAATAGTGAAGACATCAAAACTATGAAAGAACAAAAAAGTGTCAAAATGTATTTGAGATTCTTCAAATAGCCACCCTTTTCCTTGATGACAGCTTTGCACACTCTTTGCATTCTCTCAACCAGCTTCATGAGGTAGTCACCTGGAATGCATTTCAATTAACAGGTGTGCCTTCTTAAAAGTTAATTTGTGGAATTTCTTTCCTTCTTAATGCGTTTCAGCCAATCAGTTGTGTTGTGACAAGGTAGGGATGGTATACAGAAGATAGCCCTATTTGGTAAAAGACCAAGTCCATATTATGGCAAGAACAGCTCAAATAAGCAAAGAGAAATGACAGTCCATCATTACTTTAAGACATGAACGTCAGTCAATACTGAACATTTCAAGAACTTTGAAAGTTTCTTCAAGTGCAGTCGCAAAAACCATCAAGCACTATAATGAAACTGGCCCTCATGAGGACCGCCACAGGAAAGGAAGACCCAAAGTTACTTCTGCTGTAGAGGACAAAGTTCATTAGAGTTACCAGCCTCAGAAATTGCAGCCCAAATAAATGCTTTACAGAGTTCAATTAACAGACACATCTCAACATCAACTGTTTAGAGGAGACAGCATGAATCAGGCCTTAATGGTCGAATTACTGCAAAGAAACCACTACTGAAGGACACCAATAAGAAGAAGAGACCTGCTTGGGCCAAGAAACATGAGCAATGGACATTAGAGTGGTGGAAATCTGTCCTTTGGTCTGATGAGTCCAAATTTGAGATTTTGGGTTCCAACTGCTGTCATGACTCTCCTGACAGTGGATCAAAGGACTCAGATCAGCTAGGCAAATGGCTGACAACAAACAGACCCTCTCACCCACAGAAGACGGGAGGGTGGTCTGTGCCGGTCTTGACACCTTAACACTGGGTCGTAAATTTAAGCAGGAGAGAACTCGCCCTGGCTTTCTAGTATTGAGAAAAGAATGCCTTTGTCTAGAGAGAGAGTTTTGCTGCCAAAACCTTTTTCCCTAAAAAGTGAACATTGGAACATTTATTTATATCATCCGAATGTTAAGAATGGTCAGTGGGGACCTAAAGAATAATCATGTCACATTGTTTATTATTTTGTGAGGTCATTAAGGATGGTATCAAGAAATAACTGTAACTTGGAAGTGTACACATTCTATTTGTCAACATTACATCTAAATGTTGTATAAAATATATGATTAAGTATGAGAGTATTTTGGTGAAGATAGGAATGTGATTTTAGTATTCTAATGAGATAATTGCAAAGCTGTCATCAAGGCAAAGGGTGGCTATTTGAAGAATCTCAAATATAAAATATATTTTGATTTGTTTAACACTTTTTTGGTTACTACATGATTCCATATGGGTTATTTAATAGTTTTGATGTCTTCACTATTATTCTACAATTTAGAAAATAGTAAAAATAAAGAACAACCTTTGAATGAGTAGGTGTGTCCAAACTTTTGACTGGTACTGTATGTATTCCTATAATTTATCACTGTGCAACGAATAAGGTCTCTCATTGCTAATGCATTCCCTAAAACATTAATTAAGTCGTAAAGGAGAGGGGCCATTCCAATAAAACACTAGGGTATATTCTGTAGGGAATAATAAATGCTGTTAAAGAAAAGATACTGCTTCATTTTCATTAGGCACCAAATGGACGAAAATGGACTGAAACAGGGAGGGACTACCTGGGACTTGTCCAATAAGAAACATTAATTTTCATTTCCTGTTGCAAAACGATTTAAAACGCATCCATTTTGTGCCCTAATGGTAGTTCCACCCCTTGTAGAGAAGACGGTGGGCCTGATATCATAAAGAAACTTAATCAAACCATCTTAATTAATCTATTAAGCTAAAGGTCAAATTAGCATTTTAACTTCGGTTTACGAGTGGCTGTTAAAGTGATGGATAAATCAAACAAATTAATAAAATATTGTTTTTTATTTCCTGTAGTTTTGGGTGAAATCTGTTCAACACACTCCCTGCAAACTGGCCTGAGTTTAGTTGTTTGATATGTGATTTGTTGTAGTTTGTGTGTGTGTGTGTGACCAATTGTGAGTAGGGATTGCCTACTAATTGGTTGATGAAGTCATTGGAAACACTTATCTTTCTCTATCTTTTTTTCTACAAAACATAGAAACGTGCCATTTTCACATATGTTTATGTTGGGGTGGTGCTGGAGAAGATTAATATTAAGTATAATGTTTTGCATAGTTTTTTATGTCATTTATCTTGTTTGGGTAATATAATTTCTTTTTTTTGTTAAGTTTAGTCACAAAATGTCTCAATTTACAGTATGTCAACCAATCAGCTGAGCAGCCTGACTTGTTTGCACCATTTATTTGAACCATACAATTTTTCAAATCATCATCGATCCAGGGGGCTCTAACAGTTCTCACAATTAGTTTCTTAACAGGTGCATGCTTGTCAACAATTTCCAAGAATAATGTTACAAATACTCCAAGTGCTGCATCTGGATTCTCCTCCTTATCCACATTAGACCAACATACATTTTTTACATCTTCAACAAAAGAGTCCTGAGGAAAAAATGTGTAAAACTCGCTTATAAATAACTTTAGTCCCTGCCTTTGGTACTTTGGCTTTCCTTGTTATTGCCACAATGTTATGGTCACTACAGCCAATGGGAACTGATATTGCTTTGGAGCAAAGCTCTGCAGCATTAGTGAATGTCACAGATTCAACACTATTGGTAAACACTCTAGTTGGTTGAGCGATAACCTGGGTCATGTTACAGGCATTAGTCACAGTAAGAAGCTTCTTCTTGAGAGGACAACTAGATGATAGCCAGTCAATGTTCAGGTCACCAAGAAAATACATTTCTCTGTTAGCATCAGAGACCTTATCTAACATCACACACATATTGTCCAGATATTGACAGTTTGCACTTGGTGGCCTATAGCAGCACTCTAAAAGAAGAGGCTTCAGATGAAGCAGGTGAAGCTGCAACCAACTAGAGAATCTGATCAACAACCAACATATGCATCAATTCATGTCCTAACATGATAACAACAACACTGTGTATATGCCTATCTGCTCAGTGCACACTGATTTTAAAGGAAAATTCCATCCCAAAACTATATTTTGGTATTTGTTTCAATAGTCTGTTGTTGATATAGTCCCAAAATGTTGTGCATGTCAGCAATCAAGTTTTCAAGATATATCCACAGATAAAACAATGAGACAGATATTTCACAGGATGTGTAAATGTGAAGCATCCCCTTGGCGTTTCCACTAGTGAGAGGAAGCCTAGTGGCAGGCAGTGGGAGAAGATGGAACAAGATGGATTTTGGTCGACATTCTGCATTCTCATCAATTGCATTTGATCTCAATACAGTTTTCTGTTCCCAAAACTAGAATATGTTATGAACAGAGTGGACTAAGTTTAGTAGACTTTACCCTTTGCCAAAGTTTTAAAAAATTCCATTGTTTAGGAGTGCAAAGGCGAATTGAGTTACTGCATACGTGCACTTCGCAGAGTAGGCGTTCCCTAACGGAAATATGCAACTATTTGCTAGAATGGCCAATAGGATCTTGCTAGCTTGTGCTTGGCTCCTTGCTTCTGCCCACTATGACTAATTTGTTCCCATTGGAAACGAAAGACTGTGGTCTATCTTGGGTTAGTTATAAAAATCTTTGATATAACTTTCAAAATACAGAAATACAGACAGTATGATGCTGCATTTTAAAAAGGCACAAATCACTGTCATGCTCATGAATGACTCCTAGACAGTCGTTGCCGGTCAACCCGAGCTTGCTCGTCCTCTGTCTGCCCGTTTCCGAACGCTTCCGGAGAGTCACGGAACAGAGACCCAGCCCCTCCCGAATCCCATGCCCCTCTGCCCCCCTCCTCACGTCTACAACGACTCTCTTTTCGGCTCGACTCGGAGCAGTAACCCGGCGGCCGCCCGGCTGTGCATTTCCCAAGATGGAGGTTTGCTTATGGCACTAGCATCTAGGAACGATTCTGTCTGTCCATGTGTCTCTTGCCGACGCTTTTCCGAGGAACGAACAGATTTTTGTCTTCCACCACATTGGGAATTTAGTTGGGATTGCGGTTGTTGGTGGCCACCATCATGAGCTCTGGGGAAGGAGCTGAAGAGACGTCAAAGGACGCAGCCGATGTAGCGGCGTTCTTTAAATCTGGTAAGTTCGTAAACGAACAGGGGAGGTCGGATGGTAAGAGCCGTCCCATCAAGGCGACATGGGGGGGACATTGTTCACGATTGAGCACTGTGTTTTCGGTTTCGGCACATTGGTGGGGTGGGGGATGTTTTCAACTAAACATTCGCCCAGGGGTCCTTACTCATTTGTAGAAGCGACAATGGATCATAAATGGGTGGCTGTTATGCAGAAATAATGGTGAGAGCTGTCGTGCATTTGTTACAGTGATTAAAATATAACTAACCATGTCATCCAGGTATGAGAGCTCGCGTATGAGAGCAGCCCAACTCAGTCTACAGACTCATGCTAACTAACGTTAGCTTGGTTAGCTTTATAACCGACTCACCCCGAAATTAGCTAGCTAGCTATCGCGCTTACGTTTGGTATATACAAAGAAAATGGCTACATTAGATAGCTAGCTAATAGACTTAGTTACTACCATTGACGTTTATAAAAATAGCTAAATAACAACGACATTAGGTGCGCGAGCTATCAAACTAACCGCTAGTTAGGTAGTTGCTAACCAGCCAGCTAACTAGGTAACCAAGGGACTGGGAAATCACAAACAGCTCACTGTCAGATTGCTAGCTATAAAGTTAGAGACAGATTTCATGGAAACAGCTGAAAAAGTTGATTGTTAACTAAAACATGTGTAACGTGCTAATCGTTTCAGTGCTGTCAAAATAGGAAACAATCGAGCGTGCTATGTAAACAATACCGTGGCGTGGCATACATTGCTCTGTCTGGACTGTGGCTAGGTTAGCTAGCTAGTTATAAGGTTACCCTATGGCCCAATAAGGCATATGATGCATGCATTTTATGCAATTTAGTAGATAACATATGATTTGCTAAATGAGTAGTAGTGACTGCACAATGTGTGATTGCATGGTAGATTAAATATGATCATAGCCATTTTCTCGGCTAACGTTAGTCATGCTAGCTAGCTGAGTGAGCGATGTGCAATCATCATTTCTGGGCCTATCCTGATCAGTAGATGGATAACAGCTCGCCCGTGGATATCTGACATTCTTCAATTTCCATTCCATTATTCAATTTCTGGATTCTAGACTTAAGGAGGATTTCTGTGGCTTGAATAATGAGCTCATTTTGGGTCGTGTTTATTATCTGGGGTGTATTTTTTAGTCAGATTCCGTTGCAAAGCGTTTGGTCTGTGACAAAACGTTTTGCAATGGAAACCGTTTACTGTAGGAACCAAACGGGAAAAAAACAGCGCAAACTGAACGAAACGGAGAGGGACCTACCTGAATTCGTCCAATAGAAACTGTTCTCTGTTGCAAAACGTTTTCTGTTTGGAGTAAACGGTTTCCGTTGCAAAACGTTTTTTAACAGACCAAATGTTGTGCAACGGTATCCGACTAATGAATACACCCCAGGGGTATATTCATTCAGCCGATTCGGTTGCAAAACGTTTCTTAAACAAGCAGACGGACGAAATGATGAGGGATGTACCTGAATTTGTCCAATAAAAACTCCTGTTTTGTTCTGTTTGCTTCTGTTTGGTTCTTAAACGGTAAACTGTTTTCGTAATGAATACACACCAAGCCTTTTGTGAACTAACACTTGCTCCTGACTTTTTTCTCTCTTACATGCTCTGACTTTGCTGATAGCTACGTTGAGGAAAAATTTACTTACTGTGACTGTGATATGTGGTTGTCCCACCTAGCTATCTTAATATGAATGCACTAACTATAGGTCACTCTGGATAAGAACATCTACTAAAATTTAAAATGTAGCAATTCCTCATAGTAGTATGATTAAGATACAACAACCATATGCTGAAAATCAAATGGGACATAGTACTTATCATTATCGCTTTATGATATCATAGATGGGTTCTATGTATTGGTGGTTCATTATAGGCCTACAATGGCTACTGTATTGCACTAAACCCCCATTGTAAAACATCTATTAATTAGATTGGCAATTGGGTTGATGGGAGAGTGACATTAACCCTGTGTGTGTTTGTTTCAATGGCTTCACTGCTCAGTCTAAACCTCATTGCGAGGAGAAGGAGACGAGGAGAGGAAGCAACTGTAGACTATTGAGACACAGCCTTTTACTCCACTCAGTGTGTCTATAGAGCAAATCAAATCAAATTTTATTGGTCACATGCGCCGAATACAACCGGTGCAGACATCACAGTGAAATGCTTACTTACAGCCCTTAACCAACAGTGCATTTATTTTTAACAAAAAAGTAAAAATAAAACAACAACAAAAAAAGTGTTGAGAAAAAAAAGAGCAGAAGTAAAATAAAATAACAGTAAGGAGGCTATATATACAGGGGGGTACCGTTGCAGAGTCAATGTGCGGGGGCACCGGCTAGTTGAGGTAATATGTACATGTGGGTAGAGTTAAAGTGACTATGCATAAATAATTAACAGAGTAGCAGCAGCGTAAAAAGGATGGGGTGGGGGGGCAGTGCAAATAGTCCGGGTAGCCATGATTAGCTGTTCAGGAGTCTTATGGCTTGGGGGTAGAAGCTGTTGAGAAGTCTTTTGGACCTAGACTTGGCACTCCGGTACCGCTTGCCGTGCGGTAGCAGAGAGAACAGTCTATGACTAGGGTGGCTGGAGTCTTTTACAATTTTGAGGGCCTTCCTCTGACACCGCCTGGTATAGAGGTCCTGGATGGCAGGAAGCTTGGCCCCAGTGATGTACTGGGCCGTACGCACTACCCTCTGTAGTGCCTTGCGGTCGGAGGCCAAGCAGTTGCCATACCAGGCGGTGATGCAACCAGTCAGGATGCTCTCGATGGTGCAGCTGTAGAATTTTTTGAGGATCTGAGGACCCATGCCAAATCTTTTCAGTCTCCTGAGGGGGAATAGGCTTTGTCGTGCCCTCTTCACGACTGTCTTGGTGTGTTTGGACCATGATAGTTCGTTGGTGATGTGGACACCAAGGAACTTGAAGCTCTCAACCTGTTCCACTACAGCCCCGTCGATGAGAATGGGGGCGTGCTCAGTCCTCTTTTTTTTCCTGTAGCCCACAATCATCTCCTTTGTCTTGGTCACGTTGAGGGAGAGGTTGTTGTCCTGGCACCACACGGCCAGGTCTCTGACCTCGTCCCTATAGGCTGTCTCATCGTTGTCGGTGATCAGGCCTACCACTGTTGTGTCGTCGGCAAACTTAATGATGGTGTTGGAGTCGTGCCTGGCCATGCAGTCATGGGTGAACAGAGAGTACAGGAGGGGACTGAGCACGCACCCCTGAGGGGCCCCCATGTTGAGGATCAGTGTGGCAGATGTGTTGTTACCTACCCTTACCACCTGGGTGCGGCCCATCAGGAAGTCCAGGATCCAGTTGCAGAGGGAGGTGTTTAGTCCCAGGATCCTTAGCTTAGTGATGAGCTTAGAGGGCACTATGGTGTTGAATGCTGAGCTGTAGTCAATGAATAGCATTCTCACGTAGGTGTTCCTCTTGTCCAGGTGGGAAAGGGCAGTGTGGAGTGCAATAGAGATTGCATCATCTGTGGATCTGTTGGGGCAGTATGCAAATTGGAGTGGGTCTAGGGTTTCTGGGATAATGCTGTTGATGTGAGCCATGACCAGCCTTTCAAAGCACTTCATGGCTACAGATGTCAGTGCTACGGGTCGGTAGTCATTTAGGCAGGTTATCTTAGAGTCCTTGGGCACGGGGACTATGGTGGTCTGCTTGAAACATGTTGGTATTACAGACTCAGTCAGGGGACATGTTGAAAATGTCAGTGAAGACACTTGCCAGTTGGTCAGCACATGCTCGGAGTACACGTCCTGGTAATCCGTCTGGCCCTGCGGCCTTGTGAATGTTGACCTGCTTAAAAGTCTTACTCACATCGGCTACGGAGAGCGTGATCACATAGTCATCCGGAACAGCTGGTGCTCTCATGCATGCTTCAGTGTTGCTTGCCTCGAAGCGAGCATAGAAGTGGTTTAGCTCGTCTGGTAGGCTTGTGTCACTGGGCAGCTCACGGCTGTGCTTCCCTTTGTAGTCTGTAATAGTTTTCAAGCCCTGCCACATCCGACGAGCGTCAGAGCCAGTGTAGTACGATTCAATCTTAGTCCTGTATTGACTCTTTGCCTGTTTGATGGTTCGTCGGAGGGCATAGCGGGATTTCTTATAAGCGTCCGGGTTAGAGTCCCGTTCCTTGAAAGCGGCAGCTCTACCCTTTAGCTCAGTGCGGATGTTTACTGTAATCCATGGCTTCTGGTTGGGGTATGTACGTACGGTCACTGTGGGGACGACATCATCGATGCACTTATTGATGAAGCCAGTGACTGATGTGGTGTACTCCTCAATGCTGTCTGAAGAATCCCGGAACATGTTCCAGTCTGTGCTAGCAAAACAGTCCTGTAGCTTAGCATCTGCGTCATCTGACCCCTTTTTTATTAACCGAGTCACTGGTGCTTCCTGCTTTAGTTTTTGCTTATAAGCAGGAATCAGGAGGATAGAGTTATGGTCAGATTTGCCAAATGGAGGGCGAGGGAGAGCTTTGTATGCGTCTCTGTGTGTGGAGTAAAGGTGGTCTAGAGTTTTTTTCCCTCTGGTTGCACATTTAACATGCTGGTAGAAATTAGGTAGAACGGATTTAAGTTTCCCTGCATTAAAGTCCCCGGCCACTAGGAGCGCTGCATCTGGATGAGCGTTTTCCTGTTGATTTATGGCCTTGTACAACTCATTCAGTGCAATCTTAATGCCAGCATTGGTTTGTGGTGGTAAATAGACAGCTATGAAAAATATAGATGAAAACTCTCTTGGTAAATAGTGTGGTCTACAGCTTATCATAAGATACTCTACCTCAGGCGAGCAAAACCTCGAGATTTCCTTAGTATTTGATTTTGTGCACCAGCTGTTGTTTACAAATATACACAGACCGCCACCCCTTGTCTTACCGGAGTCAGCCGTTCTATCCTGCCGATGTAGCGTATAGCCCGCTAGCTGTATGTTATCAATGTCGTCGTTCAGCCACGACTCGGTGAAACATAAGATATTACAGTTTTTAATGTCCCGTTGGTAGGATAACCGTAGTCTTAAATCATCCAATTTATTTTCAAATGATTGAACGTTGGCTAATAGGATTGATGGAAGAGGCAGTTTACTCGCTCGCCGTCGGATCCTTACAAGGCACCCCGATCTACGTCCACGATATCTCCGTCTCTTCCTCACGCGAATGACGGGGATTTGGGCCTTGTCGGGTGTCTGTATGATATCCTTCGCGGCCACCTCGTTGAAGAAAAAAATCTTCGTCCAATACGAGGTGAGTAATCGCTGTCCTGATATCCAGAAGCTCTTTTTGGTTATAAGAGACGATGGCAGAAACATTATGTACAAAATAAATTACAAATAACGCGGAAAAACACACATAATAGTACAATTGGTTAGAGGGCTGTAAAACGGCAGCCATCTTCTCCGGCGCTGTTAGCTCACATGGGAAGTGCTGTATCCTCATTATGACTGCAGTTAGTTCCTCTGTGCAGATGGATCCAGTCTTCCTGCTCTGAGGGAGACATGATAGACAGTCCCACTCTACAGTCTACAACCACATCCAATTTTAACCACTAGGCCCCTCAAACTCAACTCTGGACCTCGAAGCCAGTTCCACTGCATTTTTTCATTGTTCCCCTCTAATCAGGGACTGATTTAGACATGGGACACCACCAGGTGGGTGAAATTAATTATCAGGTAGAACAGAAAACCAGCAGGCTCCGGACCTCATAGGGTAAGAGTTGAATACCCCTGCACTAGGCTAAACCCTAACCTTAATCCATTAACCAAACCTTTACCCAAACACTTCCCCGTAACCTAAACCACTTGTCTACCCAAACCCTAACCTTTCCCACACCCTACCCCCTATTTCTTTTGAGTTGTAGAAACTTCCTGGTGAGATTGATTAAAATGTTAATTTTTGCTTCCTTCAGCTGTTTGTCTGTCCTAGGTGTTTTGGCTCTCTCTAGTAGAAGTTGCCCGTAGGCACAGATCTAGGATCAGCTTACCTTCCCTAAAGCTTTCCCCAACTCAAAGCTGACATTAGATCAGTGTCTAGTGTCATCCTTTGTGGCTGGATTATTATGGGTTATTATTATGGGGTGTCATTGCAGTGTTTTGACACCCCAACTAAGAGTGCTTGGAAACCAGCAGAGCTGTGCCCTGTTATCACTGCAGGCAACCAAGCTCTGATTGACAGCTGAGCTCAGGTTGAGTCGTGTGTGTGTGTGTCTTTGTGTGTGCGTCTGTGTGTGTGTGGATGCATGCACATTGGAGCTGGAGAAGACTCAAGCCCTCTCACTCTACAGTCAGCACTGCAATCATCTCTGTAATACACAGCGATACTAGCATCAACACTACGGGAACAGAGATAGACTACTTCAAGCGAAGTGAAACAAGGAACTGTGTGTACAATTTCGAAGTCCTCACCTGAGTTCATAATATACTCTGAGTATACAAAACATTAGGAACACATTCCTAATATTGAGTTGCACTCCCGTCAGGGAATGTACTCTACAAGGTGTCGAAAGCGTTCCACAGGGATGCTGTCCCATGTTGACTCCAATGCTTCCCACAGTTCTGTCAAGTTGGCTGAATGTGCGTTGCAGTTCTTGACACAAACTGGTGCGCATGGCACCTACTACCATACCCCGTTCAAAGGCAATTAAATATTTTGTGTTGCCCATTCACCCTCTGATAGGCACACATACACAATCCATGTCTCAATTGTCTCAAGGCATAAAAATGCATATTTAACCTACAGTGGGGAAAAAAAGTATTTAGTCAGCCACCAATTGTGCAAGTTCTCCCACTTAAAAAGATGAGAGAGGCCTGTAATTTTCATCATAGGTACATGTCAACTATGACAGACACAAATTGAGAGAAAAAAATCCAGAAAATCACATTGTAGGATTTTTAATGAATTTATTTGCAAATGATGGTGGAAAATAAGTATTTGGTCACCTACAAACAAGCAAGATTTCTGGCTCTCACAGACCTGTAACTTCTTCTTTAAGAGGCTCCTCTGTCCTCCACTCGTTACCTGTATTAATGGCACCTGTTTGAACTTGTTATCAGTATAAAAGACACCTGTCCACAACCTCAAACAGTCACACTCCAAACTCCACTATGGCCAAGACCAAAGAGCTGTCAAAGGACATCAGAAACCAAATTGTAGACCTGCACCAGGCTGGGAAGACTGAATCTGCAATAGGTAAGCAGCTTGGTTTGAATAAATCATCTGTGGGAGCAATTATTAGGAAATGGAAGACACGCAAGATCTCACCCCGTGGGGTCAAAATGATCACAAGAATGGTGAACAAAAATCCCAGAACCACACGGGGGGACCTAGTGAATGACCTGCAGAGAGCTGGGACCAAATTAACAAAGCCTACCATCAGTAACACACTACGCCGCCAGGGACTCAAATCCTGCAGTGCCAGACGTGTCCCCCTGCTTAAGCCAGTACATGTCCAGGCCCATCTGAAGTTTGCTAGAGTGCATTTGGATGATCCAGAAGAGGATTGGGAGAATGTCATATGGTCAGATGAAACCAAAATATAACTTTTTGGTAAAAACTCAACTCGTCGTGTTTGGAGGACAAAGAATGCTGAGTTGCATCCAAAGAACACCATACCTACTGTGAAGCATGGGGTGGAAACATCATGCTTTGGGGCTGTTTTTCTGCAAAGGGACCAGGACGACTGATCCGTGTAAAGGAAAGAATGAATGGGGCCATGTATCGTGAGATTTTGAGTGAAAACCTCCTTCCATCAGCAAGGGCATTGAAGATGAAATGTGGCTGGGTCTTTCAGCATGACAATGATCCCAAACACACCACCCGGGCAACAAAGGAGTGGCTTCGTAAGAAGCATTTCAAGGTCCTGGAGTGGCCTAGCCAGTCTCCAGATCTCAACCCCATAGAAAATCTTTGGAGGGAGTTGAAAGTCCGTGTTGCCCAGCGACAGCCCCAAAACATCACTGCTCTAGAGGAGATCTGCATGGAGGAATGGGCCAAAATACCAGCAACAGTGTGTGAAAACCTTGTGAAGACTTACAGAAAACGTTTGACCTGTGCCATTGCCAACAAAGGGTATATAACAAAGCATTGAGAAACTTTTGTTATTGACCAAATACATATTTTCCACCATAATTTGCAAATAAATTCATTAAAAATCCTACAATGTGATTTTCTGGAATTTTTTCTCTCATTTTGTCTGTCATAGTTGACGTGTACCTATGATGAAAATTACAGGCCTCTCTCATCTTTTTAAGTGGGAGAACTTGCACAATTGGTGGCTGACTAAATACTTTTTTTCTCCTCCCCTTCATCTACACTGATTTGAAGTGGATTTAACAAGTGACATCAATAAGGAATCATATTTTTTTTAAACCAGGAATTCACCTGGTCAGTCTATGTAATGGAAAGAGCAGTTGTTCTTAATGTTTTGTATACTCAGTGTACAGTAGGCCTACTTAAGCCTTCTCACTACAGGTCTAGAGATGGACATCCCTGCTGCAGACTAAATAGACCTAGGCTGTAGTTTGTGATGTGTTAGTTGGAGTGTTACATTGTTAGGCCCCTCCCCTTTGTTTTCCCTCTCACTTCCTCCCTGTAGAACACCTCCTAGCTATGTTCCAACATGTACAGGTTCAGCACCTGCCTGCTTAGTAGTGCCTAGCCATCGGGTATGTTTTTATCCTTACTCTCCCCCTCTCGGTCTGTCATGTCTTCTCTCTGTTTGTCTCATCCTGTCTCATTCTTCTTCTATCGCTCATTTCTGTCTCTGACTCTGTCTCACTCTCTCTATCTCTGTCACTCTGTCATTATCTCTCTCTCTCTTGTTTCAGACGTTGTGAGCTCAGCACACCCACTTACCTTTACACTGAGCTATAGGAGCAAAACTACAACCAGGACTATGAGTTGTCTCTCACTACATAGCTAACCCTACCCATGGCTATGACTATATAATATGATTATAACATGACAGGGTGACTATAACATGATTATAACATGACAGGGTGACTATATTATGATTATAACATGACAGGGTGACTATAACATGATTATAACATGACAGGGTGACTATAATATGATTATAACATGACAGGGTGACTATAACATGATTATAACATGACAGGGTGACTATAATATGATTATAACATGACAGGGTGACTATAATATGATTATCAAAAGTGACATATAATTCACCTTTACCGTATTTAGCCTATAACACAACTATAACATGGTAATAACATTATACTAACAAGATGATAGCATAACAACATAACTATAAGGAACTGCATCTCGCTCTCTCTCTTCTCCCAGCATGAGAGACTGAGCCAGAGCTCAAATTCTCCCCAAGCCCACAATAATGAACAATCACACCAGAGAAGTTAGTGAAAGAAAGTGGGACGACCTCCTTTTGGTGAGAGAAAGAAGGTCTGTGTGTGTCGTGTGTGTGCGATGCCAATT
This sequence comes from Coregonus lavaretus, assembly GCF_964263955.1. Taxonomy (NCBI): domain Eukaryota; kingdom Metazoa; phylum Chordata; class Actinopteri; order Salmoniformes; family Salmonidae; genus Coregonus; species Coregonus lavaretus. The sequence goes on along the minus strand of NC_139990.1, from coordinate 12,417,435 downwards.
TAGAAGACTGCAGAATTCACACTAACTACCACAAACGAAAAACTTGAATGATGCTACACAAAATGGAATTTATTGATTGGTTGCTTAAATGATTGATATAGATTAATGAACAGAGGAATTTAAATACATTGACACCTGCTGGCATGGTAATAGCCTGAGGATCTAAATCTGCTTCTGTTTCTCTCTGCTTAATCAGACTGTACACACCCAATATCACACTTTATCAGCTGACCTGCTTCCTTATCTTGTTCATGGGTGGTGACGCAATAGCGTGTGTGTGTTAATGTCTGTAAGGGAGGTCAGTACAGCTGCAGTGGGCCACACAGGAATGTGCAGTGCAGGTATGAGGCAGACATCAGTTATACCATGGGAACAGACTAGCGCCACACACACACACAGTCCTTGTTCTGTGAAAGTGTAGGCTGTGTGTGTGTTCTTTGATATCAACATTGTGATAAACACAGGAAACATCTCTCTTTATTACTTTGACATTTTCTCTCTCGCTCTCCTTTCACTCTCTCCTTTTTCTCTCCCTCTCTCGCTGCCTCAGAGGGTAGGGCTGACAACCAATATCAAACATCCCTCTTAGTGTGTGTGCTTGCTTGCGAGCATTAGTGTGATTTAAGTGTTTGTGTGTGTGTGTTAAAGGCGGCAGGTAGCCTAGCGGTTAAGAGCATTGGGCCAGTAAACAAAAGGTTGCTGGTTCGAATCCCCAAGCTGACTAGGTAAAAAATCTGTTGATTTGTCCTTGAGCAAGGCACTTAACCATAATTGCTCCTGTAAGTCTGGATAAGAGTGTCTACTAAAATACTAAAATGTAAGTGTTAAATATAACCGTGTGCAACTAAAGGCTGTAATCCCAGGGAATGGTTAGATTAGAGGATAGGTCGGTGTATAATATAATTCACTTTCACCTAAACTCACCTAACACTTTCACCTAAACTCACCTAACACTTTCACCTAAACTCACCTAACACTTTCACCTAAACTCACCTAACACTTTCACCTAAACTCACCTAACACTTTCACCTAAACTCAGAACACACACACTCTAAATCACACTCTAATGCTGTTAGTCAGGACAGTCCGGTACACAGTACATACACTAGTGCTCTCTCTCTTCTCCATGTTCATCTCTTTCCTCTCCCTCTCTATCAGACTTTCTCTTTCCAGAGCTGTGTGTGTGTGTGTGGAGGAGCAGTGACTTTGGGGTGAACTCCCCTGTGCTAACACATGTCTGAGTGTCAGATCGATTTACCCCAAACCTCGCCCCATACACACACATGGTGTGTGCTGGCCACAGCACTCCACTGTCTGAACTCAGGCGTCATCTCTTAATCCACATTGTATGCAAGTTTCCTGTTTATACTGGATTCAATTCATTCAACACACTAGCTTAAAAAACACCCCTCTGATTGTTCCATACACTAAGTTTTGTCTAGAATTGTGTCTTGCTTCACCAAACATTGTATTTGTCAGACTCAGTCATGCTAATGAAGCTTGATTGAAATGTTTTTAATTGAATAGCGAAAGACTCCAGATTGATTGGTTGGTTGCATGGAGACAGAGATAACTATTGCATGGAGACTGCTCCTATTTTAAAGTGACACCAGAACAAGAGCGAGGTAAAGTAGGACAAGTCCTCATGGACCATTATGCTCTTTCTTTGTCTCTAGGCCACTGGTGAGATTTAAAGTGCTGTCTCACTCTCTTTCTCTCTGTTCTTTATCCTTCTATCTATCGTGATCAATAGCATTGGTATGCTGAATTGAGAGGGGTTCAGTGTGTGTGACTGTGTGTATGTGACTGTGTGTATGTGACTGGTGTATGTGGGTGAGTCGCAGTGATGAGTAGCCCTGCAGAGAAGTCGAGGGGGAACGAGGCCTATAAAACGTGTGTGTTCGTTTGCAGGTTCGCTCGTCCGTAATGTGCTGTCTATAGCCCCAGTAAAGAGAGAGTGAGTAACAGAGAAAAGCTGTGTGTACCAGACGGACGGTGACACCATCCTGAATCATACCGACTGTTTAGAAGGTCAGAGGTAGAGCGAGTTCTAGGGTGTTTTAGAGGGGAGTGGGCTACCGTTCTGACTTCTGACTGAGCTCTTAGTTCTGCTTTGTCATTTCCTTTATGACTGTTCCTGTTCCTGTGTGTGTGTGTAGGCCTATGTCTATGTTAGGCTGTCAGTAAATGGATGACGTAGCACTAGGTTGGCCTCGCGCTCTTCACTTCACTTCAAGTGTGTGTTTGGGGAGAGTGTGTATCTCAATAGATTAGCCCACTTCTGATCCTGACAAACCTCTTGGTTTCTCTCTCTGGGACCTGAGACACCTCCACACCACGTGTGTGCGTTTGTTTGTGTGTGCGTCAGTGCATGTTTGTGTGGGCTATCTGTTGTTTTTATCTTCATACTATTAGAACTGTGGTGTTATGCAGTTAGATAACTGTGACTCTAGCTGGTACTCCAAGGATGTACTGTATGTTAAGGTTTAGTCTTTTCATTATAGCGTCTGTCTGTCGTAGGGAGAAATTCCATGAATGGAGTCTGGGGAAAGAAATAAAAATGTGTGTGTGTGTGTGTGTTAACACACTGCGATTCACTGCTCCCTTCATGTATCCCATCACCCAACACTCAGCGGTGAGGACACAGCGTCCACAGGAAGTGTTTGTCAGAGAGAGCATGTGTTCAGACACACACACACACACACAGGGAATGATGTGCTAGTGATTCGTCAGCCCAGAGGGTTGTTGATGTTCACAGCACGTGTGTTTAGTGGCGTCTTGGTTAGCTAGCTAGCACATTAGCATGTTAGCTATCTTCCACAGGTCAGAAGGGCTCTTACTGGCACTAGTTAATGGATTGATTCATGTTAGGCCAGGTGTTCACTCACCTGGGGTGAAGCCTATTCAGCAGTGCAACATGTTGCTAAACATTTAGCAATAGAAAACGTTTTAAAACAAAAACTTGAGTTTATGTTGTTCCTAATGAATACACTGCTGGTGTTCCAGGTCTGAACCAGTCCCTGAAATACTGTATCTTGTCCAGGCCTGGAGTTGATTAGCTTGGTAAAGACACAGAACTGATTACCTACTGTATACCTGATAGTGATCTTTCTTTCCCCAGACGGTTCCCTCCAAAAAGAACCCAAAGGGGACTTGTCAAGTCAGCTACCAGGTAGGATGACACACACACCAGCGTTCTGTGTTCCTGTGATCTTCTACCCTCCCTTCCCTTTTCTCTCGTTTTCTTTCACTGTTCCGTCTGGCACACTGTTCCATTGATGTCTGTCTTTCACAGCGATGTGTGTGGGTTTAGTGTGTTTTGACTGGGAGTGTCTCCCCTGAAGTGTCCCCCTCCCCCTCATCTCACCAGTCCTGTCTAAAATGTATTTGTTTTACTTCCTTGTTTGTAGGCAGGGTTATATGTTGGGCCTATTGTTCTGTATCATTCACCAGTGATGTCACTGCTCTGCCCTGTAAAGTGTTAAAATGTGTGATGTCATCTAAGATAGAGTTAAAACCAGTCCATCTGGTGGCCTGCTCTCTCTCCCACTAGTCACACTGGGAGATGGTGAGAGGGAGGGATGGAAGGACAGAGGGTGGAGAGTGATAGAGGAAGGGGGACCCTGGTCCCATATGGCTCAGTTGGTAGAGCATGGCGCTTGCAACGCCAGGGTTGTGGGTTCGATTCCCACGGGGGACCAGTACTAGGAAAAAAGTATGCAGTGTATTCAGTCACTAATGGAAGTTGCTCTGGATAAGAGCGTCTGCTAAATGACAAACATTTAAAATGTAAATGTAATATTTTTGGTCCCTGACAGATGTTTGTTTAGGAAGAGGTTGTTAGGGATGGCTTACTCTCTCTTTCTCTCTCTCTCTCTCTCTCTCTCTCTCTCTCATTTCAAGGGGCATTATCGGCATGGGAAACATATGTTTACATTGCCAAAGCAAGTGAAATGGATTAACAAAAGTGAATTAAACAATAAATGAACAGTAAATATTACACTCACAAAAGTTCCAAAATAATAGAGACATTTCAAATGTCATTATGTCTATATACAGTGTTGTAACGATGTGAAAATAGTTAAAGTTCAAAAGGGAAAATAAATAAACATAAATATGGGTTGTATTTACAATGGTGTTTGTTCTTCACTGGTTGCCCTATTCTTGTGGCCACAGGTCACAAATCTTGCTGCTGTGATTGCCCTCTGTGGTTTTTCACCCAATAGATATGGGAGTTTATCAAAATCCTGCTCTCGCTCTCCCTCCAGGTCATTGAGGGTAACCCTGGCCTGTGTCTCAGTCAGTTACTCTACCCTGTTATTAGAGGTCTGGGTGGATGGAGAGAACGACATTGTGATATTCAGCTGGCACACAGACATTTCTGGGGAAAACAGGATGATCAGAGGGAAAGAGAAGGAATAGGGGAGAAAAGAGTTAGAATAAGTAAATAGGCAAAGGAGAGAGCGAGGGACTAGCAGAGAAAAGATACAGAGAGGTGGAAAGACAGATTTGAAATCTATTATCAATGCTGGTCACTAGCTACAGAAATCTATTATAAATACTGGTCACTAGCTACAGAAATCTATTATCAATGCTGGTCACTAGCTACAGAGCTATTTTTGAAAGTGTGTGTGTGTGTGCCAGCTGTACCCACAGTGAGGGCATTGTTAGAGTGCCATAGCTGTGGCTGATCAGCCAATAAGATCGGCCACTCAGTCTCCGGAGCCAATAGGATCACCCCGTCTGTTTTAGCGACCAATCAAATCTCTGTGGGGCAACAAGACGGAGATAGGGAGAGAGAGAAATAAAGGGAGTGTGAGAGTGCATTGTGTCTAGTAAATAATTACTAGCAACAATCTGGTTGATGAACGGTGGAGGGAGGGAGAAATGAGTTCTTATGCCCTGAGGAAACAGAACATTAAGAGTAAGAGGGAGAAAGAGACCACGAGGGAGAGGGGGAAGGACAATAGTGAGACAGACAGTAGTGATGCGAGGGTTGACTCATAACGGGGTTATAGCTGCGGGGCGGGAGGGTTTAGGGTCATTAAATATTGTGTGGATGAAGGGCTAGTTTAATAAAGAGAACAATACCTTAAAAAATCCATCATTGGATCATTCTTGTCATTTTATATCTATAGGCTAAATTTAGGTTTTTCTTTCATTATCCTAAGTTGAATGCACCAATTTGTAAGTCGCTCTGGATAAGAGCGTCTGCTAAATGACTTAAATGTAAAAATATATATATATGTATATTTTAGGCTTTCTGGGATTAGTGCGTAAGCCTAAACTTTAGGGCCTAATGGTATGGGTGCCAATAGCCTACAGGCCAATCACCAAATCAGGGCTGGCATTATGGGCGGGCCTTAGGGGGCCTTGCCCGCCCTACCGTTCCTCCTTGCCCGCCAACAGAGAGATGCATACATTTCAGGTAAAGCATCCGAGCAAGCAAAACAGCACCCCTCTGTCTCAGAATGTGTAGACCATGTATCTGATGCTGTAGGGACCAAAATAGTATGGCATGTCATACTATTTCTGTCCAGACAGCATCAGATACATGGTCTACTTTTTCTGCCCATTCCAGACCCGGCGGCAGAACGAATCAGTTGGACAGGCCTTTGATTTCCATAGGGGGGCACGTTTTTTCACGGGACCTCCTGTGTGTGAACACGCTTGCTCATTCACCATTTTTTAAATGGCTGTAATAGGAAAGACCATAGAGTACCACAGTATGAGTCATAATACCCAGAAAACCTAGCAGTCAAACAGGGAAATGGTTCCAATCATTTTTACACCATTCATTTTTTTCATAGGGGATTTTAGAAATAGTTAAAATAAGGGCTGTGTTTCGTGTAGGCTTTCCCTGGCGTGACGTTTTCATAACCATGTATATCTCTCTCTTGGGCAAGGTAACTTTTATCAATATATTCTGCTCTTTACTCGCAGAATCGAACATTTCAATTAGCATTAAAGTAGACTAATGCAAAACTACAAATCCCTGCAAGCTCAAGAACGTCATCTCTAGCTGACACCTTTGCTAACAGGTATTGTGTCAATTTAAAACTTGCACAAGACTGTTCACAGAATTGTCAATTTTAAGAAATGTAGCCAATTTATTAATTACTACATTTAGCTAACATTAGATAATTAATCCAGAGATTCTTACCTTTGCCTCGAATTCGGCAGTCTCGTCCCGATCATCATGGCATTTGTAGTTCTTCATGATAGCCACATTAGCAGCTATTTAGCATTTTATTTTGGGGGTGTAAATACAGGCGAATATATTGATGTCCTAGAGAGATTTACACGGTAATCAAAACGTCACACCAGGGTAAGCGTACATAAAACACAGCCCTTATTTTAAGGGCTCCCGAGTGGCGCAGCGGTCTAAGGCACTGCATCTCAGTGCTTGAGGCGTCACTACAGACCCACTGGTTCGATTCCAGGCTGTATCACAACCGGCCGTGATTGGGAGTCCCATAGGGCGGCGCACAATTGGCCCAGCGTCGTCCGGGTTTGGCCGGTGTAGGCCGTCATTGTAAATAAGAATTTGTTCTTAACTGACTTGCCTAGTTAAATAAAGGTACATTTCTAAAATCCCCTATGGGAAAAATCTATGGTGGAAAAACGATTGGAACCATTTCCCTATTTGACCACTAGGTTTTATGGGTATTATGACTCATACTGTGGTACTCTATGGTCTTTACTATTACAGCCATTTAAACAATGGTGAATGAACAAGCGTGTGCACACACAGGAGGTCCCGTGAAAAAACGTGCCCCCCTATGGAAATCAAAGGCCCGTCCAACTGATACGTTCTGCCGCCGGGTCTGGAATGGGCAGAAAAAGTTTACGTCGATCTACAGAGGCAAAAAGGACAATGTCGGAGTTTAATTCAATAAGAGAGAAATTGCGAAATGGAGAGTTGAAAATAAAGAGAAGGGAGGGCCAGAAATTAACGTTTGGGAAAGATTTGATGAAGTGGTAAAAGAGGATTATGGCAGTGTGTTATGTGTCATGATTGTGAGGCGCTATACGAATTTGACAGTCACAAGACGGGGACTTCAAATAGGCCTATGACACATCAAGGGAACTGTAGCCTACTGTTTAGATGGGTTAAATGGAAACTGAAATCTGGACACTGACTGTAGGTCTATAATCTTTCACATAGCCTTAATATTAACTCCAGCAGAATTAAGCATTTCTTGCAGTAAAATTATACACCAAATGTAGGTACAATTTTGACTAGGGAACAGGAGTGGAGAAATATGATTTCTTTCAGCATCTTGAGAGAATGCGAATGCAATTAGATACCATCTGTAGAGGTGCTATCTTTGTCAGCATCATAAAAGCTGATTAGTATTTCAACCACAAAATATGCATCCAAGCTGAACTGAAATCTAATCAGAAACATGTTGGGTCACTTTCACAGCTTTCTATTTCCTTACAACCGGTCAAACGTATGTCATTTGGAAATTTAGCACAAAAAATCTTTCCTATAGTTTTTTACAGTTATTGCATTTTCTCCCCGGTCCCTAAACATCTTTGCTCAGCGAAAGAAGCAGAGATGACATAGAGAACTCTACCGATGTCAACTAGATTGAAGCATTCATTCTATCGAACCCAGGGAGGGCCCCAGGACCGAGTTTGGGAAACCCTGTTCTAGGGCAACATATAGTGACAGAAGAGAAGCTGGTTTCCTCAGCCACACTCAAGGTCCTAAACGATATAATAACCACAATTGATAAAAGACAGTACTGTGCAGCCGTCTTCATCGACCTGGCCAAGGCTTTTGACTCTGTCAATCACTGCATTCTTATTGGCAGACTAAATAGCTTTGGTTTCTCAACTGACTGCCTCGCCTGGTTCACCAACTACTTTTCAGATAGAGTTCAATGTGTCAAATCGGAGGGCCTGTTGTCTGGACCTCTAGCAGTCTCTATGGGGGTGCCACAGGGTTCAATTCTCGGGCCGACTCTATTCTCTGTGTATATCAATGATGTCGCTCTTGCTGCTGGTGACTCTCAGATCCACCTCTACGCAGACGACACCATTTTGTATACATCTGGCCCTTCATTGGACACTGTGTTAACAAACCTCCAAATGAGCTTCAATGCCATACAACACTCCTTCCGTGGCCTCCAACTGCTCTTAAACGCTAGTAAAACTAAATGCATGCTCTTCAATCGAACGCTGCTTGCACCCGCCCGCCCGACTAGAACTACAAATACCTAGGTGTCTGGTTAGACCGTAAACTCTCCTTCCAGACTCACATTAAGCATCTCCAATCCAAAGTTAAATCTAGAATCGGCTTCCTATTTTGCTAAACATGCCCTCGTAAAACTGACTATCCTACCGATCCTTGACTTCGGCGATGTTATTTACAAAATAGCTTCCAACACTCTACTCAGCAAATTGGATGTAGTCTATCACAGTGCCATCCGTTTTTGTCACCAAAGCCCCATATACTACCCACCATTGTGACCTGTACGCTCTCGTTGGCTGGTCCTCACTACATATTTGTCGCCAAACCCACTGGCTCCAGGTCATCTATAAATCACTGCTAGGCAAATCCCTGTCTTATCTTAGCTCACTGGTCACCATAGCAACACCCACCCGTAGTATGCGCTCCAGCAGGTATATCTCACTGGTCATCCCCAAAGCCAACACCTCCTTTGGTTGCCGTTCCTTCCAGTTCTCTGCTGCAAATGACTGGAACGAACTACAAACATCTCTGAAGCTGGAGACACTTATCTCCCTCACTATCTTTAAGCATCAGCTGTCAGAGCAGCTTACCGATCACTGCACCTGTACACAGCCCATCTGTAATTAGCCCACCCAACTACCTCATCCCCATATTGTTATTTACATTGTTATTTATTTTGCTCATTTGCACCCCAGTATCTCTATTTGCACATCATCTTCTGCACATCTATCACTCCAGTGTTAATACTAAATTGTAATTATTTTGCGCTATGGCCTATTCATTGCCCTATTCCATAACTTACTACATTTGCACACACTGTATACAGATTTTCTATTGTGTTATTGACTGTACGTTTTGTTTATTCCATATGTAACTGTGTTGTTTTTATCGCACTGCTTTGCTTTATCTTGGCCAGGTCGCAGTTGTAAATGAGAACTTGTTCTCAACTGGCTTACCTGGTTAAATAAAGGTGAAATTAAAATTAAAAATTTGGGGAGTTTCTGCCATTCTTCTCTGCAGATCCTCTCGAGCTCTGTCAGGTTGAATGGGGAACGTCGCTGCACAGCTATTTTCAGGTCTCTCCAGAGATATTAGATCGGGTTCAAGTCCAGGCTCTGGCTGGGCCACTCAAGGACATTGAGACTTGTCCCAAAGCCACTCCTGCGTTGTCTTGGCTGTGTGCTTAGGGTCATTGTCCTGTTGGAAGGTGAACCTTCGCCCCAGTCGGAGGTCCTGAGCGCTCTGGAGCTGGTTGTCATCAAGGATCTCTCTGCACTTTGCTCCGTTCATCTCTCCCTCAATCCTGACTAGTCTCCCAGTCCCTGCCACTGAAAAACATCCCCACAGCATGATGCTGCCACCACCATGCTTCACCGTAGGCATGGTGCCAGGTTTCCTCCAGACGTGATGCTTGGCATTCAGGCCAAAGAGTTCAATCTTGGTTTCATCAGAGCAGAGAATCTTGTTTCTCATTAGAGTCTTTAGGTGCCTTTTGGCAAACTCCAAGTGGGCTGTCATGTGCCTTTTACTGAGGAGTGGCTTCTGTCTGGCCACTCTACCATAAAGGCCTGATTGGTGGAGTGCTGCAGAGATGGGAGAATCTTCCAGAAGGACAACCATCTCCACAGAGGAACTCTGGAGCTCGGTCAGAGTGACCATCGGGTTCTTGGTCACCTCTTTGACCAAGGCCCTTTTCCCCCGATTGCTCAGTTTGGCCGGGCGGCCAGCTCTAGGAAGAGTCTTGGTGGTTCCAAACTGTGTTCTTGGGAACCTTCAATGCTGTAAAACGGTTTTGGTCACCTTCCCCAGATCTGTGCCTCGACACAATCCTGCCTCTGAGCTCTACATGCACTGTCAACTGTGGGACCTTATATAGACAGGTGTGTGCCTTTCCAAATCATGTCCAATCAATTGAATTTACCACAGGTGGACTCCAATCAAGTTGTGGAAACATCTCAAGGATGACCAATGGAAACAGGATGCACCTGAACTTAATTTCGAGTCTCATAGCAAAGGGTGTGAATACTTCTGTAAATACGTTTTTAATTGTATTTATTTTTTATACATTAGCAAACATTTCGCTTTGTCATGATTAGGTACTGTGTGTAGATTGATGAGGATTTTTATTTATTTAACCTATTGTACAATAAGGCTGTAACGCACATTCCTGCAGTCAGCATGCCAATTACACGCTCCTTCAAAACTTGAGACATCTGTGGCATTGTGTTGTGTGACAAAACTGCACATTTTAGAATGGCCTTTTATTGTCCCCAGCACAAGGTGCACTTGTGTAATGATCATGCTGTTTAATCAGCTTCTTGATATGCCACACCTGTCAGGTGAATGTATTATCTTGACAAAGGATAAAATGCTCAATAATAAGGATGTGAACAAATTTGTGCACAACATTTGATAGAAATAAGCTTTTTGTGCGTATGGAACATTTCTGAAATATTTTATTTCACCTCATGAAACATGGGACCAGCATGTTACCTGTTGCTTTTATATTTTTGTTCAGTGTATATTAGCGGGTTAGGGTCGGGTGCAGGATGGGTTATCACATACAGTTGTGCGGTTGCGGATGGGTTATTAGCATTTACGGGCGGGTGCGGGTGAACAAACAGCTGACCCGCGCACCACTAACCGATAAGTAAAGAAAGGGGAAAAAGAGGGAAGGAGAGACAGAAAGCCAGAACGAGCTCAGTGGAGAGAGATAGATATAGAGAGAGGGAATTGGAGAGAGCGAGAGACAAAGGGGGAGATAAACGACACCGTGTGACACTGATGGAGTCTCTAGTGACAATCCTCTCTGTCTCTGTCAGGACATGCATCTATCACACACACGTTAACCTGAAACACAGACAGATTCACATCCCAGACTCCCACCCCACCCCCCTCTTTCTCTGACTTCTTTCTCACTAACTGTCTGTTAGTAATGTGTAGTGTGCGTTAAATTAGAGAATGTCATGTTTATATGGGAATCAGCATTTGGGAATCCTAGGAATTCCAACACTGCCCTCGAACACTAACCCCAGTTGGAGAATGCCAGTGATGCAATGTATGTGGGCACGCCCCCTATGCTATCCCAAACCTACCATTACCCAAACCGGCCTGACCCATTCTCTCTGTCTGGCCCCTTTAACAGTTGGTTTCAGAGCAGTTTTCATGAGTTTAATCCTGACCATAACCATTATGTGATTAGCACTTTAACAGGCTCTGGATCAGCATAGCATATCATATCATATCAACGTGTGCTCTAGGGTTAGTTTGTTTGTGTGTGTACTGGTATGAAGGCAACTTCTGTCCTTCCTCTGTTTTCTCTTTCCATCTGTCTCGGTCCTGGCATGTGGCACATACTGACTGACACACATTTCTCGTCTGTGTGTTGTGTAAATTGCTCTGCGGCTGCAAGGAACTAATGCTCACTTGACCTATTGGAGCCTTCCTTAGTATACAGCCTTTAATGTGTGTCTGTGTGTGTCAAGTGTTAGTCCTACATAGAGAGAGACAGATTACGTAGGCTTTCACTCACAGCAGAGATTGATTTGGCCTTGACACACACACACACACACACACACACACACACACACACACACACACACACACACACACACACAGGCCTTGTTCTGATGTTGACCGTGAACACGATGCCATGATCCTCATTCTCAGGATGAACGACGTACGGAATGCTCAAGTTCAGTAACAAGGACACACACTCACACACATACTGTAAAACAGACCCTTTGTCACCTGCTCGCATAGGTATGACAGTTTCTGTAGATGCCAGACATAGATTGAAGGGATCCATAGCTACAGCTACTCTATCATGTGACTTGCTGGCCTCTGAGTAACTCCTCACCCCAATAACCCCCTCATACTCGCTCTGTCCTTCCTATCTCTCCTTCTCTCTCCTTCGCTGCTGGGGGTGGTTGTGGTTCTGTTGGTCTGTCTCTGACCATTGTCTGACCGCTGTGTTGGGGTCATGGCAGGACTAAACATTATCTTCCATGTTCTGGATGGGATGTTTACTAGAGACAGCTATATGACCCAGGACAGGACCAATGCTGGTAAGACAGGGTATTTTATAGGGATGCTAATAGTGAACACACAGATGTGGTAGTAACACACATTGTGTATTGTAAGTCAATGGTTGAGCTGTGGTATCACCATATGGTACTGTATCTATTATGGGTGTATGTCCATCTGAGGTATTACACCAACTTAGTGATAAAGACCTTCTGTCTGTATGTCTGTCTGTCTCACCATGGAATGTTTCATGGGGTCTTTGAACCACTCCTCACACTTTTTAAGCAGCTTCTCTCTAATCCCAACACGCATGCACACACACACACACACACACACACACAGAGAGGGCAGCGCTGGCACATTTAGGGGTCCACATTCAAGGTAGGGGGGTGTGTGTGTGTGTGTCCACATGTCTGACCACTGTCAGGATGCCCTCATATTCCCCCCACTCTCTTATCCCTCTCACTGACACACACACACACACACACACACACACACACACACACACACACACACACACACACACACAGGGAGTTAAGACGTGAGATTAAGAACAGACTGGGTAGAAGCCTGTTCCTCTCCTAAACCCACACAGGGCAGCAGTTCACACAGAAGGGGCTGCTAGCTACTTAGCTTAGCATACATTAGCCTAGCTTAGCACCACTCCTTAAAAGCAATACACTTTTTTTGTTTTATCCCAAGAAAGTGTCTCTTAGCCTTGATGAGCCTAATTTTAGCTAGCGTAGCATTGTGGGTCTAATGCTAGTTTTTCACAATGCAATGACTCTTTTTTGTTGTAGCTTAGCATTGTATTGTAGCTTAGCTGGGAATTGTGTTAGCAGAGGAGGTAGTTCCTCATGTTCCATGGCCGGTTGGAGTAACAGACTTTGGAATACTGGGAATATACAGTACCATGCAGACGTGTTGGTACTGGAGGAGGATAACATCATCACTGGTGACCAATCACATGTGGCAGTATGCTCAGACAGGCTCCGCCCTCATCCAGCTGACAGGTATGCTGCTTGATGCCGATTGGTGCCAAACTCCTTGGGACATCCAACTCTGACATCACCCCATTGAAGTTGAAATTGAAAACAGTTAAGGTTAGGTTTAGGTAAGGCTTATGGTTAGGGTTTAGGGTGGGGACGTCCCAAGGATCCTCCTTAGCACCTACCCATCTGAAATGGCAACAGGTTCCTTTTAAATATAATAAAATGTTATTTGTCACATGCTTTGTAAACAACAGGTGTGGACTAACAGTGAAATACTTTCTTACGGGCCCTTCCCAACAATGCAGAGAGAAAGAAAATGGATAAAAAAATGGATACCCAATGAGTATACTTTTTTCTAATCCAAGATGGCGTAGTAGTGCAGTTGTGTTTTTATCGTCTGTCTGTAAATAGCCTGTAAATACCCTATTTTTCGTACATATTTCCCTATCAGACTTTTCATCCTTCTACAAGATATACTTTCCTGCAACCCGCCTCACTCAATGTGGAACGGATTCTATTATTGACTTACCTTTATCTAGAATCTAGAATCTCCAGTTGAAACTAGCTAGCCAGCTAACTAGCTACTTGCTATTTGCTATTAGCCACAGCTAGCGGTGTTTCACCCAGAACATTGGATTTTTTTCTGCGGGATTAATTTTAATCACTGGACATTGATCACCGGATATTCGGCCAGTCTGCACAGCGCGTTATCGACCCAGAACATATCAGTTTTTCCGCCGGAATCACTGAATCACTGGACCTTTAACTCCGGATTCATCGCTACCAGCTAGCTACCACCAGCCAGCTACAACAAAACGGACGCTGTGGTCTGGCTAATCATCCTGAGCTAGGCCCATCGCCCATCTCCCGGCTATCTACCTCTCTGTCAACCGGACGGGACCACCTAGTGTTGACACGGAGCCCCGCCGATCCTACACGACTGGTCTGCCGACGAAATCGTCTGATGTGGTTACGACGTTAACCACGAAGATTCCATCCATCTGCTAGCCCTGGCCCGCAAGCACACGCTAGCCGTGGCCTCTTACTAGTGCTTCACCACCGGACCTTATGATAACTCAGCTATACAGCTGATATCTGCTGGACTGTTCCTTTTTACGGTACTACATCCTGTTTATGTTTAGCCTCAGCCCAAACATGGTTAGTTTATTGTTGTTTCGGTTATTTCTAATTGTACTATATCACTGTAGACCCCCCAGCCTAGCTAAACCTGCCTTAGATAGCTCCTTTGCCCCTCCCCCTATACACGCGGAGACCGACTCAATTGATGCCTCCAGCGATGCTATCTCTTTCATTGTTACCCAACGCTTAGGTTTACCTCCACTTTACTCATATCCTTCCATATCCTTGTCTGTACATAATGCCCTGAATCTTTTCTATAACACCTGGAAATCTGCCCCCTTTATTCTATGTACCCAACGCACTAGAAGACCAGTTCTTAAAGCCTTTAGCCGTATCCTTATTCTAGTCCTCCTCTGTTCCTCTGGTGATGTAGAGGCTAACCCAGGCCCTGCAGCCCTCAGTATCACTCCTACTCCCCAGGCGCTATCATTTGATGACTTCTGTAATCGCAAAAGTCTTGGTTTCTTGCACATAAATATCAGAAGTCTACTTCCTAAGTTTGAGTTATTCACTGCGTTAGCACACTCTGCCAACCCTGATGTTCTAGCAGTGTCTGAATCCTGGCTCAGGAAGGCCACCAAAAATTCTGAAATTTCCATCCCCAACTATAACATTTTCCGTCTAGATAGAACTGCCAAAGGGGGTGGAGTTGCAATCTACTGTAGAGATAGCCTGCAGAGCTCTATCATACTATCCAGGTCTGTGCCCAAACAGTTTGAGCTTCTACTTCTAAAAATCCACCTTTCCAGAAATAAGTCTCTCACTGTTGCCGCTTGCTACAGACCCCCCTCAGCCCCCAGCTGTGCCCTGGACACCATATGTGAATTGATTGCCCCCCATTTATCCTCAGAGTTTGTACTGCTTGGTGACCTAAATTGGGATATGCTTAATACCCCAGCCATCCTACAATCCAAGCTAGATGCCCTCAACCTCACGCAAATTATCAACGAACCTACCAGGTACAACCCTAAATCCGTAAACATGGGTACCCTCATAGATATCATCCTGACTAACATACCCTCTAAATACACCTCAGCTGTCTTCAACCAGGATCTCAGCGATCACTGCCTTATTGCCTGCGTCCGTAACGGGTCCGCGGTCAAACGACCACCCCTCATCACTGTCAAACGCTCCCTAAAACACTTTAGCGAGGAGGCCTTCCTAATTGACCTGGCCCAGGTATCCTGGATGGATATAGATCTCATTCCGTCAGTAGAGGATGCCTGGTTGTTCCTTAAAAGTAATTTCCTCTCAATCTTAAATAAACATGCCCCATTCAAAAAATACAGAACTAAGAACCGATATAGCCCCTGGTTCTCCTCAGACTTGACTGCCCTTGACCAGCACAAAAACATCCTGTGGCGTACAGCATTAGCATCAAATAGCCCCCGCGATATGCAACTTTTCAGGGAAGTTAGGAACCAATATACACAAGCAGTCAGGAAAGCAAAGGCTAACTTTTTCAAACAGAAATTTGCATCCTGTAGCACTAACTCCAAAAAGTTTTGGGACACTGTAAAGTCCATGGAGAATAAGAGCACTTCCTCCCAGCTGCCCACTGCACTGAGGCTAGGAAACACTATCACCACCGATAAATCTACAATAATCGAGAATTTCAACAAGCATTTTGCTACAGCTGGCCATGCTTTCCATCTGGCTACCACTAACCCGGCCACCAACTCTGCACCCTCTGCTGCAACTTGCCCATGCCCCCCCCGCTTCTCCTTCACACAAATTCAGACAGCTGATGTTTTGAAAGCGCTGCAAAATCTGGACCCCTACAAATCAGCTGGGCTAGACAATCTGGACCCTTTCTTTCTAAAACTAGCCGCCGAAATTGTCGCTACCCCTATTACTAGTCTGTTCAACCTCTCTTTCATAACGTCTGAGATCCCCAGAGATTGGAAAGCTGCCGCGGTCATCCCCCTCTTCAAAGGGGGTGACACTCTAGATCCAAATTGCTACAGACCTATATCCATCCTGCCCTGCCTTTCGAAAGTATTCGAAAGCCAAGTTAACAAACAGATCATCGACCATTTCGAATAACACCGTACCTTCTCCGCTATGCAATCCGGTTTCCGAGCTGGTCACGGGTGCACTTCAGCCACGCTCAAGGTCCTAAACGATATTATAACCGCGATTGATAATAGACAGTACTGTGCAGCCGTCTTCATCGACCTGGCCAAGGCTTTCGACTCTGTCAACCACCGCATTCTTATTGGCAGACTAAATAGCCTTGGTTTCTCAAATGACTGCCTCGCCTGGTTCACCAACTACTTCTCAGATAGAGTTCAGTGTGTCAAATCGGAGGACCTGTTGTCTGGACCTATGGCAGTCTCTATGGGGGTGCCACAGGGTTAAATTCTTGGGCCGACACTTTTCTCCGTGTATATCAATGATGTCGCTCTTGCTGCTGGTGACTCTCAGATCCACCTCTACGCAGACGACACCATTTTGTATACATCTGGCCCTTCATTGGACACTGTGTTAACAAACCTCCAAACGAGCTTCAATGCCATACAACACTCCTTCAGTAGCCTCCAACTGCTCTTAAACACTAGTAAAACTAAATGCATGCTTTTCAATCGAACGCTGCTGGCACCCGCCCACCCGACTAGAATCACCACTCTCGACGGGTCTGACCTAGAGTATGTGGACAACTACAAATACCTAGGTGTCTGGTTAGACTGTAAACTCAACTTCCAGACTCACATAAAGAATCTCCAATCCAAAGTTAAATCTAGAATCGGCTTCCTATTTCGCAACAAAGCCTCCTTCACTCATGCTGCCAAACATGCCCTCGTAAAACTGACTATCCTACCGATCCTTGACTTCGGCGATGTCATTTACAAAATAGCCTCCAACACTCTACTCAGCAAATTGGATGTAGTCTATCACAGTGCCATCCGTTTTGTCTCCAAAGCCCCATACACTACCCACCACTGTGACCTGTACGCTCTTGTTGGCTGGTCCTCACTACATGTTCGTCGTCAAACCCACTGGCTCCAGGCCATCTATAAATCACTGCTAGGCAAATCCCCGCCTTATCTTAGCTCATTGGTCACCATAGCAGCACCCACCCGTAGTCTGCGCTCCAGCAGGTATATCTCACTGGTCATTCCCAAAGCCAACACCTCCTTTGGCCGCCATTCCTTCCAGTTCTCTGCTGCCAATGACTGGAACGAATTGCAAAAATCTCTGAAGCTGGAGACTCTTATCTCCCTCAATAACTTTAAGCATCAGTTGTCAGAGCACCTTACCGATCACTGCACCTGTACACAGCCCATCTGAAATTAGCCCACCCAACTACCTCATCCCTATATTGTTATTTATTTTGCTCTTTTGCACCCCAGTATCTCTATTTGCACATAATCTCTTGCACATCTAGTATTCCAGTGTTAATACTATTGTAATTATTCTGCACTATAGCCTATTTATTGCCTTACCTCCATAACTTGCTACATTTGCACACACTGTATATATATTTTCTGTTGTATTTCTGACTTTATGTTTTTTACCCCATATGTAACTCTGTGTTGTTTTTTATTGCACTACTTTGCTTTATCTTGGCCAGGTCGCAGTTGTAAATGAGAACCTGTCCTCAACTGGCTTACCTGGTTAAATAAAGGTGAAATAAAAATAAAATAAATACGTGTGTATGTGGAGAGGAAGTCTCTTTAGAGGATTGTGATGCGCTATTCAACTCTAACCTATTTGGTTTTGAATGGCAAAGTAAAGGTTAAAGATGGCCACTTTTTCTAAACAAAAGAGTGAGTAAGGTAGGGAAAGAGAGAGAGAGAGGACAGAGAGGAAAAAACAAAGTGACCATCCCTCTGTCCTTGTCCGTCTGCTGTGGTTGAGTCAGGGTGACATCATCGTCTGCAGCGGGGTTCATTGCAGGGTTTTTACTTTCCATTCATTCTCTCTTTTCTTGTTCACTCATTTTATTTGCTCGTACATCCTGGCTGTCACTTCTCAGCTGCTTTCATAAATCCTCAACTCTCTCTCTTTCTGTTTTCTCTCTCTATATATACAGCTCTGGAAAAAATTAAGAGACCACTGCAAATTTTTCTTAAATCAGCATCTCTACATGTATGACAGCCATTCCATTCCAGTGTCTGTTGAATTCCAACACAGGCACACCTCATTCTACTGAATTAGGTACTGATTAGGTGATCACCTGAACCATATCTTATTTAACGAGGAAAAGTATAAAAACCACTGCTGTGGTCATCACTATCCTCTTGCAATAGGACCAGCTGGATGGCAAAAAGAGTGCTAATAGTACCTCAAAAGTAATATTAATCAAAAAATAACTATTGACCGTGCCAAAAGAGTTGAAAAGGAAAGTTTTCAGTGAAGAAAATAAGGGTTCAATTCTGGCTTTACTGGCAGAGGGATACAGTGAGCGTCAGGTTGCTTCCATCCTAAACAAGGTCAAGCAGCAGACAATGGGGACAACAAAGCTACAGACCAGCAGAGGGCGAAAACAACTCTCTACTGACCGGGATGACCACCAACTCATTCGAATGTCACTCAACAACCGTAGGATGACATCAAGTGACCTACAAAAATAATGGCAAACGGCAGCTGGGGTGAAGTGCACGGCGAGGACGGTTCGAAACAGGCTCCTAGGGGCAGGGCTGAAGTCGTGCAAACCTAGAAAAAAGCCCTTCATCAATGTGAAGCAAAGAAGAGCCAGGCTGAGGTTTGCAAAAGACCTTAAGGATTGGACCGTATAGGACTGGAGTAAGGTCATCTTTTCTGATGAGTCCAATTTTCAGCTTTGCCCAACACCTGGTCGTCTAATGGTTAGATGGAGACCTGGAGAGGCCTACAAGCCACAGTGTCTCGCACCCACTGTGAAATTTGGTGGAAGATCGGTGATGATCTGGGGGTGCTTCAGCAAGGCTGGAATCGGGCAGATTTGTCTTTGTGAAGGACGCATGTATCAATCCACGTACAAGGTTGTCCTGGAAGAAAACTTGCTTCCTTTTGCTCTGACATTGTTCCCCAACTCTGAGGATTGGTTTTTCCAGCAGGACAATGCGCCATGCCACACAGCCAGGTCAATCAAGGTGTGGATGGAAGACCACCAGATCAAGACCCTGTCATGGCCAGCCCAATCTCCAGACCTGAACCCCATTGAAAACTTCTGGAATGTGATCAAGAGGAAGATGGATGGTCACAAGCCATCAAACAAAGCCGAGCTGCTTGAATTTTTGCGCCAGGAGTGGCATAAAGTCACCCAACATCAATGTGGAAGACTGGTGGAGAGCATGCCAAGACGCATGAAAGCTGTGATTGAAAATCAGGGTTATTCCACCAAATATTGATTTCTGAACTCTTCCTAAGTTAAAATATTAGTATTGTGTTGTTTAAAAATGAACATGAACTTATTTTCTTTGCATTATTCGAGGTCTGACAACACTGCATCTTTTTTGTTATTTTGACCAGTTGTCATTTTCTGCAAATAAATGCTCTAAATTACACTATTTTTCTTTGGAATTTGGGAGAAATGTTGTCAGTAGTTTATAGAATAAAACAAAAATGTAATTCTTACCCAAACACATACAGTGAGGGAAAAAAGTATTTGATTCCCTGCTGATTTTGTACGTTTGCCCACTGACAAAGACATTATCAGTCTATAATTTTAATGGTAGGTTTATTTGAACAGTGAGAGACAGAATAACAACAAAAAAATCCAGAAAAACGCATGTCAAAAATGTTATAAATTGATTTGCATTTTAATGAGGGAAATAAGTATTTGACCCCCTCTCAATCAGAAAGATTTCTGGCTCCCAGGTGTCTTTTATACAGGTAACGAGCTGAGATTAGGAGCACCTAATCTCAGTTTGTTACCTGTATAAAAGACACCTGTCCACAGAAGCAATCAGTCAATCAGATTCCAAACTCCCACCATGGCCAAGACCAAAGAGCTCTCCAAGGATGTCAGGGACAAGATTGTAGACCTACACAAGGCTGGAATGGGCTACAAGACCATCGCCAAGCAGCTTGGTGAGAAGGTGACAACAGTTGGTGCGATTATTCGCAAATGGAAGAAACACAAAAGAACTGTCAATCTCCCTCGGCCTGGGGCTCCATGCAAGATCTCACCTCGTGGAGTTGCAATGATCATGAGAACGGTGAGGAATCAGCCCAGAACTACACAGGAGGAACTTGTCAATGATCTCAAGGCAGCTGGGACCATAGTCACCAAGAAAACAATTGGTAACACACTACGCCGTGAAGGACTGAAATCCTGCAGCGCCCGCAAGGTCCCCCTGCTCAAGAAAGCACATATACAGGGCCGTCTGAAGTTTGCCAATGAACATCTGAATGATTCAGAGGAGAACTGGGTGAAGGTGTTGTGGTCAGATGAGACCAAAATCGAGCTCTTTGGCATCAACTCAACTCGCCGTGTTTGGAGGAGGAGGAATGCTGTCTATGACCCCAAGAACACCATCCCCACCTCAAACATGGATGTGGAAACATTATGCTTTGGGGGTGTTTTTCTGCTAAGGGGACAGGACAACTTCACTGCATCAAAGAGACAATGGACGGGGCCATGTACCGTCAAATCTTGGGTGAGAACCTCCTTCCCTCAGCCAGGGCATTGAAAATGGGTTGTGGATGGGTATTCCAGCATGACAATGACCCAAAACACACGGCCAAGGCAACAAAGGAGTGGCTCAAGAAGATGCATATTAAGGTCCTGGAGTGGCCTAGCCAGTCTCCAGACCTTAATCCCATAGAAAATCTGTGGAGGGAGCTGAAGGTTTGAGTTGCCAAATGTCAGCCTCGAAACCTTAATGACTTGGAGAAGATCTGCAAAGAGGAGTGGAACAAAATCCCTCCTGAGATGTGTGCAAAACTACAAGAAACGTCTGACCTCTGTGATTGCCAACAAGGGTTTTGCCACCAAGTACTAAGTCATGTTTTGCAGAGGGGTCAAATACTTATTTCCCTCATTAAAATGCAAATCAATTTATAACATTTTTGACATGCGTTTTTCTGGATTTTTTTGTTGTTATTCTGTCTCTCACTGTTCAAATAAACCTACCATTAAAATTATAGACTGATCATGTCTTTGTCAGTGGGCAAACATACAAAATCAACAGGGGATCAAATACTTTTTTCCCTCACTGTACCTATAAATAGTAAAACCAGAGAAACTGATAATTTTGCAGTGGTCTCTTAATGTTTTACAGAGCTGTATATGTCTCTTTCTATCTCTGTCTTTGTGGCCCCATGTATCAGATATTGTCTGTATGTGTGTACAGTTGTCACGGCGAACCTATGGATTCTGGCCAGTGTCCAGCTGGTCACATGAGTTGTGTAAAGATCTGTGTGAGAACGCATCCTACTGTGTGTGTGTGTGTGTGCGCGCTGTATATTTAAAGCAAATAGCTGTTTTATTTCCTAATCCTCAAAATGCACAGTGGGATCGACCGAATGACCTACACACACACCCCCACACCTCTCCCTCCCCCTGACGGAGTATGGTTGTGGGAGGGTAGAAAGTGCTCCAGAAGCTCACCACAGGGGCAGCTAAATATAGAGGAGCTCAGGTCATAACACACTAGAAGTAACACTGGAATTATTATGGAATACAGAGCAGGGCCAAGGAACACACACACACCGATGGAAAGAAGGTCTGGAGCAGAGCGACACAGACACACACATACAGACACACACACACACACACACACACATATATATACACACACACACACTCCTGCTTCCTACAGGCAGACTACTAGGAGCCTGTCTGAGTCTGGTCGCTATTCTCCCATCTGATGTGTGTGTGTGTGTTTATAATTGAGTACTGGAGAACTAGAGCTCTGAGGAGCTATACAGTATCAGTTGAGTGAATTCACAGAGAACTACAAGGCTTTCACTGTAAAACTTCTCATCTCCACTACCTACTACACACACACACACACACACACACACACACACACACACACACACCGTAAAGATAGGCATTGAGTTGGACAGATAGCGGTGTGTTTGTTGAATGAACATCTCCTGATTGATCCATCCCTAAATCTCATATTTTCCATTACAAAATTACTGTGCTATTATTATGATAAGATCAGTGGAGGCTGCTGAGGGGAGGACGGCTCATAATAATGGCTGGAACGCTCCAGCCATTACCACGAGCCCGTCCTCCCCAATTTAGGTGCCACCAACCTCCTGTGGATAAGACAGCTGGCATGATCGGCACATTTCAGTGATGAGTGTAGGCTACAGGCCTTTATCACCCTATCGTAGGACATCTGTAAATTATCCAAAATGTGTTATTGTGTCAAACTGTTGCAACTTGTTGCAAAATAATTTAATAGGATAGCTACATGCCCTAAAATGCTGAACATGTGAACAATGTTTGCAGTCACATTGATTCCCAGGCCACCAGTTTAGTGAGAGGTTCCCCCAGTGCCGTCACAGAGCAATTGACAGAAATCAACTGTGCACATAACATTTTACTTTTAAAATGAGGTGAAATATGATTACTATTGGTTGTGAATAGGCTATTGGGCAGTTGTTGAGCTGTTTTGTAACAGTTGTTTGTGTCTGAGTGTACATAGTGTTTGTGTCTGGGTGTACATAGTGTTTGTGTCTGGGTGTACATAGTGTTTGTGTCTGAGTATACATAGTGTTTGTGTCTGGGTGTACATAGTGTTTGTGTCTGGGTGTACATAGTGTTTGTGTCTTGGTGTACATAGTGTTTGTGTCTGGGTGTACATAGTGTTTGTGTCTGGGTGTACATAGTGTTTGTGTCTTGGTCGGCGTGTGTGTGTGTGTGCTCACTTAATCCTCTGTGAGGCGCTGTAACATTGCAAAAGAGAGTAATGACGTCATCTCTCTCTCTCTCTATCTCTCTGTCTCTCTCTCTCTTTCTCTGTGTAGTGGGTGCGTTGTCCTGGATAACTCTAAGGACACAGAAGTATGAGTTTGCAGGGAGAGGGAAAGAGAGAGTGAGAGAAATAGAGAGGGGAGAAGGGCTCTGGTGGCATAATAGTACATCATATAGTCCTAGCCCAACTCCTGCGGGATATGATGAAGCTATATTTGACGGTTTAGTGAAGGACAGGTAGTGGTCTCATTCTGTCAACACATGACCAGGAAATAAACCTCCCTTTCTAACTCTAAAACAGGTCTTTGTTAAAGTGTGAGTTTCTACTTCTACAGCCTCAATGCTTCCTCTGTGTGTGCGTGTGTGTGCGTGTGTGTGCGTGTGTGTGCGTGTGTGTGCGTGTGTGTGTGTGTGTGTGTGTGTTCTTGCCTTATACTCTTCAACAGTTACTCCAGTCAGACAAAATCAATGTCATGTTTCCCATTCTGAAAACGTTTTCTTTCTTTGACTGTAATGCTGACAAAATGAACCTCCTATTCCCTATACTCAAGAAAGAAATACAAACTCAGACATTTGAATTGTACAACAAGTTGGATAAAACTATGCCTATTCTTCCTGAAACCTTTTGATGGAAGAAGATAGGATTTGAACATTGGGAGTTTTGGTTTAAAAAAATCACCTTTTGCTCTGTCATCTTTCTATGTGATGTTTGATCCTAATCCTTCTGTCTTTCCTTCTCATTTTCCCTCTCTTCTTCTCTCTCCAGGTTTTCGCAGAAATGAAGACATGAGAGCGATGGAGGTGTTGCCTATTCTAAAGGAAAAAGTTGCCTTCCTATCAGGTGTGTGTGAGAGAGCGAGAGAATCCTACTTGTTTCTTTCTTCATAAACGAAGCTAATAGAACATGACACATTTACACACTTACAGCTCCCAGGCATGGAACTACACACACACACACTCCGAGTGTGTGTAATTATAGCTGTGACCCGTGGCTACTGAGAGGTCAGACCCCAGACACTTGACCTTTGTCCCCTCGTCTGTTCTTCCTGCCAGTTCTCGACTATTTTAGTGTTGAAAATATTTCTCATCGAGCCGAAGCAGGAGGAACAAATGTGTGTGTGCTTGTGTGTGTGTTTGTTTTTTACTGTTTGTGTCTGTGTGTCATTCCTCTTCCTCTTTTGTCTGACTCCATTCTCATTCTGTGTGTAGCCAAGGTCACTGACAGACCATAATGAACAGAAGTATGACTCAGAGAGAGAAATAATGAGAGGAAGAGAGAGGAGGGTCAGAGAGTGTGGTTGCTATAGCGTTGAGTTACTGTCTGTCATAACCATTTCCCGTCAATGCATTTTGGAAAGTAATTGGCTTTGAAAGGAGAGGAGCGGTTGAAGGAGAGGGAGGGAGGGAGGGAGGGAGGGAGAGCGAGGGTGTTGTAGGAAATAAAGAAATGTGGGTGTGGAGGGAGGTATAGATCGTATATCCAGATACAATTAGGCCTACGTAACATACATTAACATAGTCAAACAAATGACTATAGGGTTTCTATAGAAATAGTTATATATTTCTGTATATTGCTATATAGTTTTCCTGATAAAATCATGTTTCCCCTACCTCTGAGTACCTGTTACTGAGATGATGCTGATCATACTCATGGGAATATAACTCTCTGTTTCAGTCTATGTCCACCAGGAGGCAGAGGTGTGTGTACGCTCCACTGTGCGCTAAGCTGACCGTTGACTGTTTTATTATGTGTGTTCCAGGGGGCAGAGACAGACGCGGAGGTCCA
>NC_139990.1:12279313-12392228 GCF_964263955.1 Coregonus lavaretus | reverse complement strand
AGTAGAAACCCAGGAGTAATCCAATTATGGGTCTGACATTTGAGAGGGAGATGGTGATATTTGGTTAGTTTCTCTCTCTCTCTCTGTGGGACCTGGGGGTTCAGGTCATTCAGTTGTCACAAACACGCACACACACGCTGTGTCGTGCACACGCACGCACGGATGGACACACACACAAACACATGTCGAGACAACAATTACAAGACATTCATACACAAATGCATCTGTTTCATGCACATCTGAGAAGAGCAGTGATTCAGTATGGTTAGTATGCCCTCTTCTGGCTGCTTTCTGCAGTGCATGCGTCAGGTCCATTCACTAATCTACTGTACTGAAAATCAAGGCAGGTTTATTGGTTGATAATAAATCCAAAAACTTATATTAAAGGCTTGTCAGATTATTTATTGAGCAAATAAACAAATAAAAAGAAGGGCTTGTTACTAATCACTGATATGTTTATTACACTCGTTTAGTTACATTTTACATTTACATTTTAGTCATCTTATCCAGAGCGACTTACAGTTAGTAAGTGCATACATGTTTTTTTTTTGTTTTTTTCATAGTTGTTACAATGTTGTTACACAGTTTAGTTTACTACATAAATCATGATGACCAATGACCATCACAATCTGAAGACATTGCTGGGAGGTGAATTGAAGCATGACCCATGGAGTGGGTTGTTAAAACGCTATGAAGTTCTCTGTTTCATTAATATCCAATGTCCTACAGACGTAGGATCTTAATTTGATCACCCTCTTGCAGCAGAGCATTCCTGCAATGTAGGAAATTTAAAATGTGTAGTGTATTTGAGGTTTAAAAAGGCTTCTGAATTTGGTAATTTCAACTTTTAAATTTCAGACTTGATTTTCACTTACGGAAAATGTATCAACCCCTACAAAAATGTCCATGAATTATGATTCACATAATAATTCACATATCCTGTTGCTGCAGGATTAATTTCCTGCTGTAGCAAACTGGCTGAAATTAAGATCCTACATATGTACTGATTATGACATCAGTAGCATGTCATTTCAGCTATTAACCTTCCTCTACAATTACTCATAAAAACTATCCATATACAGTACCAGTCAAAAGTTTGAACACACCTACTCATTCCAGGGTTTTTCTTTATTTTTTACTATTTTCTACATTATAGAATAATAGTGAAGACATCAAAACTATGAAAGAACAAAAAAGTGTCAAAATGTATTTGAGATTCTTCAAATAGCCACCCTTTTCCTTGATGACAGCTTTGCACACTCTTTGCATTCTCTCAACCAGCTTCATGAGGTAGTCACCTGGAATGCATTTCAATTAACAGGTGTGCCTTCTTAAAAGTTAATTTGTGGAATTTATTTCCTTCTTAATGCGTTTCAGCCAATCAGTTGTGTTGTGACAAGGTAGGGATGGTATACAGAAGATAGCCCTATTTGGTAAAAGACCAAGGCCATATTATGGCAAGAACAGCTCAAATAAGCAAAGAGAAATGACAGTCCATCATTACTTTAAGACATGAACGTCAGTCAATACTGAACATTTCAAGAACTTTGAAAGTTTCTTCAAGTGCAGTCGCAAAAACCATCAAGCACTATAATGAAACTGGCCCTCATGAGGACCGCCACAGGAAAGGAAGACCCAAAGTTACTTCTGCTGTAGAGGACAAAGTTCATTAGAGTTACCAGCCTCAGAAATTGCAGCCCAAATAAATGCTTTACAGAGTTCAATTAACAGACACATCTCAACATCAACTGTTTAGAGGAGACAGCATGAATCAGGCCTTAATGGTCGAATTACTGCAAAGAAACCACTACTGAAGGACACCAATAAGAAGAAGAGACCTGCTTGGGCCAAGAAACATGAGCAATGGACATTAGAGTGGTGGAAATCTGTCCTTTGGTCTGATGAGTCCAAATTTGAGATTTTGGGTTCCAACTGCTGTCATGACTCTCCTGACAGTGGATCAAAGGACTCAGATCAGCTAGGCAAATGGCTGACAACAAACAGACCCTCTCACCCACAGAAGACGGGAGGGTGGTCTGTGCCGGTCTTGACACCTTAACACTGGGTCGTAAATTTAAGCAGGAGAGAACTCGCCCTGGCTTTCTAGTATTGAGAAAAGAATGCCTTTGTCTAGAGAGAGAGTTTTGCTGCCAAAACCTTTTTCCCTAAAAAGTGAACATTGGAACATTTATTTATATCATCCGAATGTTAAGAATGGTCAGTGGGGACCTAAAGAATAATCATGTCACATTGTTTATTATTTTGTGAGGTCATTAAGGATGGTATCAAGAAATAACTGTAACTTGGAAGTGTACACATTCTATTTGTCAACATTACATCTAAATGTTGTATAAAATATATGATTAAGTATGAGAGTATTTTGGTGAAGATAGGAATGTGATTTTAGTATTCTAATGAGATAATTGCAAAGCTGTCATCAAGGCAAAGGGTGGCTATTTGAAGAATCTCAAATATAAAATATATTTTGATTTGTTTAACACTTTTTTGGTTACTACATGATTCCATATGGGTTATTTAATAGTTTTGATGTCTTCACTATTATTCTACAATTTAGAAAATAGTAAAAATAAAGAACAACCTTTGAATGAGTAGGTGTGTCCAAACTTTTGACTGGTACTGTATGTATTCCTATAATTTATCACTGTGCAACGAATAAGGTCTCTCATTGCTAATGCATTCCCTAAAACATTAATTAAGTCGTAAAGGAGAGGGGCCATTCCAATAAAACACTAGGGTATATTCTGTAGGGAATAATAAATGCTGTTAAAGAAAAGATACTGCTTCATTTTCATTAGGCACCAAATGGACGAAAATGGACTGAAACAGGGAGGGACTACCTGGGACTTGTCCAATAAGAAACATTAATTTTCATTTCCTGTTGCAAAACGATTTAAAACGCATCCATTTTGTGCCCTAATGGTAGTTCCACCCCTTGTAGAGAAGACGGTGGGCCTGATATGATAAAGAAACTTAATCAAACCATCTTAATTAATCTATTAAGCTAAAGGTCAAATTAGCATTTTAACTTCGGTTTACGAGTGGCTGTTAAAGTGATGGATAAATCAAACAAATTAATAAAATATTGTTTTTTATTTCCTGTAGTTTTGGGTGAAATCTGTTCAACACACTCCCTGCAAACTGGCCTGAGTTTAGTTGTTTGATATGTGATTTGTTGTAGTTTGTGTGTGTGTGTGTGACCAATTGTGAGTAGGGATTGACTACTAATTGGTTGATGAAGTCATTGGAAACACTTATCTTTCTCTATCTTTTTTTCTACAAAACATAGAAACGTGCCATTTTCACATATGTTTATGTTGGGGTGGTGCTGGAGAAGATTAATATTAAGTATAATGTTTTGCATAGTTTTTTATGTCATTTATCTTGTTTGGGTAATATAATTTCTTTTTTTTGTTAAGTTTAGTCACAAAATGTCTCAATTTACAGTATGTCAACCAATCAGCTGAGCAGCCTGACTTGTTTGCACCATTTATTTGAACCATACAATTTTTCAAATCATCATCGATCCAGGGGGCTCTAACAGTTCTCACAATTAGTTTCTTAACAGGTGCATGCTTGTCAACAATTTCCAAGAATAATGTTACAAATACTCCAAGTGCTGCATCTGGATTCTCCTCCTTATCCACATTAGACCAACATACATTTTTTACATCTTCAACAAAAGAGTCCTGAGGAAAAAATGTGTAAAACTCGCTTATAAATAACTTTAGTCCCTGCCTTTGGTACTTTGGCTATCCTTGTTATTGCCACAATGTTATGGTCACTACAGCCAATGGGAACTGGTATTGCTTTGGAGCAAAGCTCTGCAGCATTAGTGAATGTCACAGATTCAACACTATTGGTAAACACTCTAGTTGGTTGAGCGATAACCTGGGTCATGTTACAGGCATTAGTCACAGTAAGAAGCTTCTTCTTGAGAGGACAACTAGATGATAGCCAGTCAATGTTCAGGTCACCAAGAAAATACATTTCTCTGTTAGCATCAGAGACCTTATCTAACATCACGCACATATTGTCCAGATACTGACAGTTTGCACTTGGTGGCCTATAGCAGCACTCTAAAAGAAGAGGCTTCAGATGAAGCAGGTGAAGCTGCAACCAACTAGAGAATCTGATCAACAACCAACATATGCATCAATTCATGTCCTAACATGATAACAACAACACTGTGTATATGTCTATCTGCTCAGTGCACACTGATTTTAAAGGAAAATTCCATCCCAAAACTATATTTTGGTATTTGTTTCAATAGTCTGTTGTTGATATAGTCCCACAATGTTGTGCATGTCAGCAATCAAGTTTTCAAGATATATCCACAGATAAAACAATGAGACAGATATTTCACAGGATGTGTAAATGTGAAGCATCCCCTTGGCGTTTCCACTAGTGAGAGGAAGCCTAGTGGCAGGCAGTGGGAGAAGATGGAACAAGATGGATTTTGGTCGACATTCTGCATTCTCATCAATGAAGCATTTGATCTCAATACAGTTTTCTGTTCCCAAAACTAGAATATGTTATGAACAGAGTGGACTAAGTTTAGTAGACTTTACCCTTTGCCAAAGTTTTAAAAAAATCCATTGTTTAGGAGTGCAAAGGCGAATTGAGTTACTGCATACGTGCACTTCGCAGAGTAGGCGTTCCCTAACGGAAATATGCAAATATTTGCTAGAATGGCCAATAGGATCTTGCTAGCTTGTGCTTGGCTCCTTGCTTCTGCCCACTATGACTAATTTGTTCCCATTGGAAACGAAAGACTGTGGTCTATCTTGGGTTAGTTATAAAAATCTTTGATATAACTTTCAAAATACAGAAATACAGACAGTATGATGCTGCATTTTAAAAAGGCACAAATCACTGTCATGCTCATGAATGACTCCTAGACAGTCGTTGCCGGTCAACCCGAGCTTGCTCGTCCTCTGTCTGCCCGTTTCCGAACGCTTCCGGAGAGTAACGGAACAGAGACCCAGCCCCTCTGCCCCCCTCCTCACGTCTACAACGACTCTCTTTTCGGCTCGACTCGGAGCAGTAACCCGGCGGCCGCCCGGCTGTGCATTTCCCAAGATGGAGGTTTGCTTATGGCACTAGCATCTAGGAACGATTCTGTCTGTCCATGTGTCTCTTGCCGACGCTTTTCCGAGGAACGAACAGATTTTTGTCTTCCACCACATTGGGAATTTAGTTGGGATTGCGGTTGTTGGTGGCCACCATCATGAGCTCTGGGGAAGGAGCTGAAGAGACGTCAAAGGACGCAGCCGATGTAGCGGCGTTCTTTAAATCTGGTAAGTTCGTAAACGAACAGGGGAGGTCGGATGGTAAGAGCCGTCCCATCAAGGCGACATGGGGGGGACATTGTTCCCGATTGAGCACTGTGTTTTCGGTTTCGGCACATTGGTGGGGTGGGGGATGTTTTCAACTAAACATTCGCCCAGGGGTCCTTACTCATTTGTAGAAGCAACAATGGATCATAAATGGGTGGCTGTTATGCAGAAATAATGGTGAGAGCTGTCGTGCATTTGTTACAGTGATTAAAATATAACTAACCATGTCATCCAGGTATGAGAGCTCGCGTATGAGAGCAGCCCAACTCAGTCTACAGACTCATGCTAACTAACGTTAGCTTGGTTAGCTTTATAACCGACTCACCCCGAAATTAGCTAGCTAGCTATCGCGCTTACGTTTGGTATATACAAAGAAAATGGCTACATTAGATAGCTAGCTAATAGACTTAGTTACTACCATTGACGTTTATAAAAATAGCTAAATAACAACGACATTAGGTGCGCGAGCTATCAAACTAACCGCTAGTTAGATAGTTGCTAACCAGCCAGCTAACTAGGTAACCAAGGGACTGGGAAATCACAAACAGCTCACTGTCAGATTGCTAGCTATAAAGTTAGAGACAGATTTCATGGAAACAGCTGAAAAAGTTGATTGTTAACTAAAACATGTGTAACGTGCTAATCGTTTCAGTGCTGTCAAAATAGGAAACAATCGAGCGTGCTATGTAAACAATACCGTGGCGTGGCATACATTGCTCTGTCTGGACTGTGGCTAGGTTAGCTAGCTAGTTATAAGGTTACCCTATGGCCCAATAAGGCATATGATGCATGCATTTTATGCAATTTAGTAGATAACATATGATTTGCTAAATGAGTAGTAGTGACTGCACAATGTGTGATTGCATGGTAGATTAAATATGATCATAGCCATTTTCTCGGCTAACGTTAGTCATGCTAGCTAGCTGAGTGAGCGATGTGCAATCATCATTTCTGGGCCTATCCTGATCAGTAGATGAATAACAGCTCGCCCGTGGATATCTGACATTCTTCAATTTCCATTCCATTATTCAATTTCTGGATTCTAGACTTAAGGAGGATTTCTGTGGCTTGAATAATGAGCTCATTTTGGGTCGTGTTTATTATCTGGGGTGTATTTTTTAGTCAGATTCCGTTGCAAAGCGTTTGGTCTGTGACAAAACGTTTTGCAATGGAAATCGTTTACTGTAGGAACCAAACGGGAAAAAAACAGCGCAAACTGAACGAAACGGAGAGGGACCTACCTGAATTCGTCCAATAGAAACTGTTCTCTGTTGCAAAACGTTTTCTGTTTGGAGTAAACGGTTTCCGTTGCAAAACATTTTTTAACAGACCAAATGTTGTGCAACGGTATCCGACTAATGAATACACCCCAGGGGTATATTCATTCAGCCGATTCGGTTGCAAAACGTTTCTTAAACAAGCAGACGGACGAAATGATGAGGGATGTACCTGAATTTGTCCAATAAAAACTCCTGTTCTGTTTGCTTCTGTTTGGTTCTTAAACGGTAAACTGTTTTCGTAATGAATACACACCAAGCCTTTTGTGAACTAACACTTGCTCCTGACTTTTTTCTCTCTTACATGCTCTGACTTTGCTGATAGCTACGTTGAGGAAAAATGTACTGACTGTGATATGTGGTTGTCCCACCTAGCTATCTTAATATGAATGCACTAACTATAGGTCGCTCTGGATAAGAACATCTACTAAAATTTAAAATGTAGCAATTCCTCATAGTAGTATGATTAAGATACAACAACCATATGCTGAAAATCAAATGGGACATAGTACTTATCATTATCGCTTTATGATATCATAGATGGGTTCTATGTATTGGTGGTGCATTATAGGCCTACAATGGCTACTGTATTGCACTAAACCCCCATTGTAAAACATCTATTAATTAGATTGGCAATTGAGGCCAAGCAGTTGCCATACCAGGCGGTGATGCAACCAGTCAGGATGCTCTCGATGGTGCAGCTGTATAATTTTTTGAGGATCTGAGGACCCATGCCAAATCTTTTCAGTCTCCTGAGGGGGAATAGGCTTTGTCGTGCCCTCTTCACGACTGTCTTGGTGTGTTTGGACCATGATAGTTCATTGGTGATGTGGACACCAAGGAACTTGAAGCTCTCAACCTGTTCCACTACAGCCCCGTCGATGAGAATGGGGGCGTGCTCAGTCCGCTTTTTTTCCCTGTAGTCCACAATCATCTCCTTTGTCTTGGTCACGTTGAGGGAGAGGTTGTTGTCCTGGCACCACACGGCCAGGTCTCTGACCTCCTCCCTATAGGCTGTCTCATCGTTGTCGGTGATCAGGCCTACCACTGTTGTGTCGTCGGCAAAATTAATGATGGTGTTGGAGTCGTGCCTGGCCATGCAGTCATGGGTGAACAGAGAGTACAGGAGGGGACTGAGCACGCACCCCTGAGGGGCCCCCATGTTGAGGATCAGTGTGGCAGATGTGTTGTTACCTACCCTTACCACCTGGGGGCGGCCCATCAGGAAGTCCAGGATCCAGTTGCAGAGGGAGGTGTTTAGTCCCAGGATCCTTAGCTTAGTGATGAGCT
The DNA here is from genome assembly GCF_964263955.1 of Coregonus lavaretus. Taxonomy (NCBI): domain Eukaryota; kingdom Metazoa; phylum Chordata; class Actinopteri; order Salmoniformes; family Salmonidae; genus Coregonus; species Coregonus lavaretus. Next base: position 12,384,304 of record NC_139990.1, on the reverse strand, counting down.
TAGAGGGCACTATGGTGTTGAATGCTGAGCTGTAGTCAATGAATAGCATTCTCACGTAGGTGTTCCTCTTGTCCAGGTGGGAAAGGGCAGTGTGGAGTGCAATAGAGATTGCATCATCTGTGGATCTGTTGGGGCGGTATGCAAATTGGAGTGGGTCTAGGGTTTCTGGGATAATGCTGTTGATGTGAGCCATGACCAGCCTTTCAAAGCACTTCATGGCTACAGATGTCAGTGCTACGGGTCGGTAGTCATTTAGGCAGGTTATCTTAGAGTCCTTGGGCACGGGGACTATGGTGGTCTGCTTGAAACATGTTGGTATTACAGACTCAGTCAGGGGACATGTTGAAAATGTCAGTGAAGACACTTGCCAGTTGGTCAGCACATGCTCGGAGTACACGTCCTGGTAATCCGTCTGGCCCTGCGGCCTTGTGAATGTTGACCTGCTTAAAAGTCTTACTCACATCGGCTACGGAGAGCGTGATCACATAGTCATCCGGAACAGCTGGTGCTCTCATGCATGCTTCAGTGTTGCTTGCCTCGAAGCGAGCATAGAAGTGGTTTAGCTCGTCTGGTAGGCTTGTGTCACTGGGCAGCTCACGGCTGTGCTTCCCTTTGTAGTCTGTAATAGTTTTCAAGCCCTGCCACATCCGACGAGCGTCAGAGCCAGTGTAGTACGATTCAATCTTAGTCCTGTATTGACTCTTTGCCTGTTTGATGGTTCGTCGGAGGGCATAGCGGGATTTCTTATAAGCGTCCGGGTTAGAGTCCCGTTCCTTGAAAGCGGCAGCTCTACCCTTTAGCTCAGTGCGGATGTTTCCTGTAATCCATGGCTTCTGGTTGGGGTATATGGTTGGGGTATGTGGTGTACTCCTCAATGCTGTCTGAAGAATCCCGGAACATGTTCCAGTCTGTGCTAGCAAAACAGTCCTGTAGCTTAGCATCTGCGTCATCTGACCCCTTTTTTATTAACCGAGTCACTGGTGCTTCCTGCTTTAGTTTTTGCTTATAAGCAGGAATCAGGAGGATAGAGTTATGGTCAGATTTGCCAAATGGAGGGCGAGGGAGAGCTTTGTATGTGTCTCTGTGTGTGGAGTAAAGGTGGTCTAGAGTTGTTTTTCCTCTGGTTGCACATTTAACATGCTGGTAGAAATTAGGTAGAACGGATTTAAGTTTCCCTGCATTAAAGTCCCCGGCCACTAGGAGCGCTGCATCTGGATGAGCGTTTTCCTGTTGATTTATGGCCTTGTACAACTCATTCAGTGCAATCTTAATGCCAGCATTGGTTTGTGGTGGTAAATAGACAGCTATGAAAAATATAGATGAAAACTCTCTTGGTAAATAGTGTGGTCTACAGCTTATCATAAGATACTCTACCTCAGGCGAGCAAAACCTCGAGATTTCCTTAGTATTTGATTTTGTGCACCAGCTGTTGTTTACAAATATACACAGACCGCCACCCCTTGTCTTACCGGAGTCAGCCGTTCTATCCTGCCGATGTAGCGTATAGCCCGCTAGCTGTATGTTATCAATGTCGTCGTTCAGCCACGACTCGGTGAAACATAAGATATTACAGTTTTTAATGTCCCGTTGGTAGGATAACCGTAGTCTTAAATCATCCAATTTATTTTCAAATGATTGAACGTTGGCTAATAGGATTGATGGAAGAGGCAGTTTACTCGCTCGCCGTCGGATCCTTACAAGGCACCCCGATCTACGTCCACGATATCTCCGTCTCTTCCTCACGCGAATGACGGGGATTTGGGCCTTGTCGGGTGTCTGTATGATATCCTTCGCGGCCACCTCGTTGAAGAAAAAAATCTTCGTCCAATACGAGGTGAGTAATCGCTGTCCTGATATCCAGAAGCTCTTTTTGGTTATAAGAGACGATGGCAGAAACATTATGTACAAAATCAATTACAAATAACGCGGAAAAACACACATAATAGTACAATTGGTTAGAGGGCTGTAAAACGGCAGCCATCTTCTCCGGCGCTGTTAGCTCACATGGGAAGTGCTGTATCCTCATTATGACTGCAGTTAGTTCCTCTGTGCAGATGGATCCAGTCTTCCTGCTCTGAGGGAGACATGATAGACAGTCCCACTCTACAGTCTACAACCACATCCAATTTTAACCACTAGGCCCCTCAAACTCAACTCTGGACCTCGAAGCCAGTTCCACTGCATTTTTTCATTGTTCCCCTCTAATCAGGGACTGATTTAGACATGGGACACCACCAGGTGGGTGAAATTAATTATCAGGTAGAACAGAAAACCAGCAGGCTCCGGACCTCATAGGGTAAGAGTTGAATACCCCTGCACTAGGCTAAACCCTAACCTTAATCCATTAACCAAACCTTTACCCAAACACTTCCCCGTAACCTAAACCAATTGTCTACCCAAACCCTAACCTTTCCCACACCCTACCCCCTATTTATTTTGAGTTGTAGAAACTTCCTGGTGAGATTGATTAAAATGTTAATTTTTGCTTCCTTCAGCTGTTTGTCTGTCCTAGGTGTTTTGGCTCTCTCTAGTAGAAGTTGCCCGTAGGCACAGATCTAGGATCAGCTTACCTTCCCTAAAGCTTTCCCCAACTCAAAGCTGACATTAGATCAGTGTCTAGTGTCATCCTTTGTGGCTGGATTATTATGGGTTATTATTATAGGGTGTCATTGCAGTGTTTTGACCCCCCAACTAAGAGTGCTTGGAAACCAGCAGAGCTGTGCCCTGTTATCACTGCAGGCAACCAAGCTCTGATTGACAGCTGAGCTCAGGTTGAGTCGTGTGTGTGTGTGTGTCTTTGTGTGTGTGCGTCTGTGTGTGTGTGTGGATGCATGCACATTGGAGCTGGAGAAGACTCAAGCCCTCTCACTCTACAGTCAGCACTGCAATCATCTCTGTAATACGCAGCGATACTAGCATCAACACTACGGGAACAGAGATAGACTACTTCAAGCGAAGTGAAACAAGGAACTGTGTGTACAATTTCGAAGTCCTCACCTGAGTTCATAATATACTCTGAGTATACAAAACATTTGGAACACATTCCTAATATTGAGTTTCACTCCCGTCAGGGAATGTACTCTACAAGGTGTCGAAAGCGTTCCACAGGGATGCTGTCCCATGTTGACGCCAATGCTTCCCACAGTTCTGTCAAGTTGGCTGAATGTCCTTTGGGTGGTGGACCATTTTTGATACACATGGGAAACTGTTGAGCGTGAAAAACCCAGCAAGCGTTGCAGTTCTTGACACAAACTGGTGCGCCTGGCACCTACTACCATACCCCGTTCAAAGGCAATTAAATATTTTGTGTTGCCCATTCACCCTCTGATAGGCACACATACACAATCCATGTCTCAATTGTCTCAAGGCATAAAAATGCATATTTAACCTACAGTGGGGGAAAAAAGTATTTAGTCAGCCACCAATTGTGCAAGTTCTCCCACTTAAAAAGATGAGAGAGGCCTGTAATTTTCATCATAGGTACATGTCAACTATGACAGACAAATTGAGAAAAACATTTCCAGAAAATCACATTGTAGGATTTTTAATGAATTTATTTGCAAATGATGGTGGAAAATAAGTATTTGGTCACCTACAAACAAGCAAGATTTCTGGCTCTCACAGACCTGTAACTTCTTCTTTAAGAGGCTCCTCTGTCCTCCACTCGTTACCTGTATTAATGGCACCTGTTTGAACTTGTTATCAGTATAAAAGACACCTGTCCACAACCTCAAACAGTCACACTCCAAACTCCACTATGGCCAAGACCAAAGAGCTGTCAAAGGACATCAGAAACCAAATTGTAGACCTGCACCAGGCTGGGAAGACTGAATCTGCAATAGGTAAGCAGCTTGGTTTGAAGAAATCATCTGTGGGAGCAATTATTAGGAAATGGAAGACACGCAAGATCTCACCCCGTGGGGTCAAAATGATCACAAGAATGGTGAACAAAAATCCCAGAACCACACGGGGGGACCTAGTGAATGACCTGCAGAGAGCTGGGACCAAATTAACAAAGCCTACCATCAGTAACACACTACGCCGCCAGGGACTCAAATCCTGCAGTGCCAGACGTGTCCCCCTGCTTAAGCCAGTACATGTCCAGGCCCATCTGAAGTTTGCTAGAGTGCATTTGGATGATCCAGAAGAGGATTGGGAGAATGTCATATGGTCAGATGAAACCAAAATAGAACTTTTTGGTAAAAACTCAACTCGTCGTGTTTGGAGGACAAAGAATGCTGAGTTGCATCCAAAGAACACCATACCTACTGTGAAGCATGGGGTGGAAACATCATGCTTTGGGGCTGTTTTTCTGCAAAGGGACCAGGACGACTGATCCGTGTAAAGGAAAGAATTAATGGGGCCATGTATCGTGAGATTTTGAGTGAAAACCTCCTTCCATCAACAAGGGCATTGAAGATGAAATGTGGCTGGGTCTTTCAGCATGACAATGATCCCAAACACACCACCCAGGCAACGAAGGAGTGGCTTCGTAAGAAGCATTTCAAGGTCCTGGAGTGGCCTAGCCAGTCTCCAGATCTCAACCCCATAGAAAATCTTTGGAGGGAGTTGAAAGTCCGTGTTGCCCAGCGACAGCCCCAAAACATCACTGCTCTAGAGGAGATCTGCATGTAGGAATGGGCCAAAACACCAGCAACAGTGTGTGAAAACCTTGTGAAGACTTACAGAAAACGTTTGACCTGTATCATTGCCAACAAAGGGTATATAACAAAGCATTGAGAAACTTTTGTTATTGACCAAATACATATTTTCCACCATAATTTGCAAATAAATTCATTAAAAATCCTACAATGTGATTTTCTGGAATTTTTTCTCTCATTTTGTCTGTCATAGTTGACGTGTACCTATGATGAAAATTACAGGCCTCTCTCATCTTTTTAAGTGGGAGAACTTGCACAATTGGTGGCTGACTAAATACTTTTTTTCTCCTCCCCTTCATCTACACTGATTTGAAGTGGATTTAACAAGTGACATCAATAAGGAATCATATTTTTTTTAAACCAGGAATTCACCTGGTCAGTCTATGTAATGGAAAGAGCAGTTGTTCTTAATGTTTTGTATACTCAGTGTACAGTAGGCCTACTTAAGCCTTCTCACTACAGGTCTAGAGATGGACATCCCTGCTGCAGACTAAATAGACCTAGGCTGTAGTTTGTGATGTGTTAGTTGGAGTGTTACATTGTTAGGCCCCTCCCCTTTGTTTTCCCTCTCACTTCCTCCCTGTAGAACACCTCCTAGCTATGTTCCAACATGTACAGGTTCAGCACCTGCCTGCTTAGTAGTGCCTAGCCATCGGGTATGTTTTTATCCTTACTCTCCCCCTCTCGGTCTGTCATGTCTTCTCTCTGTTTGTCTCATCCTGTCTCATTCTTCTTCTCTCGCTCATTTCTGACTCTGTCTCACTCTCTCTATCTCTGTCACTCTGTCATTATCTCTCTCTCTCTTGTTTCAGACGTTGTGAGCTCAGCACACCCACTTACCTTTACACTGAGCTATAGGAGCAAAACTACAACCAGGACTATGAGTTGTCTCTCACTACATAGCTAACCCTACCCATGGCTATGACTATATAATATGATTATAACATGACAGGGTGACTATAACATGATTATAACATGACAGGGTGACTATATTATGATTATAACATGACAGGGTGACTATAACATGATTATAACATGACAGGGTGACTATAATATGATTATAACATGACAGGGTGACTATAATATGATTATAACATGACAGGGTGACTATAATATGATTATCAAAAGTGACATATAATTCACCTTTACCGTATTTAGCCTATAACACAACTATAACATGGTAATAACATTATACTAACATGATGATAGCATAACAACATAACTATAAGGAACTGCATCTCGCTCTCTCTCTTCTCCCAGCATGAGAGACTGAACCAGAGCTCAAATTCTCCCCAAGCCCACAATAATGAACAATCACACCAGAGAAGTTAGTGAAAGAAAGTGGGACGACCTCCTTTTGGTGAGAGAAAGAAGGTCTGTGTGTGTCGTGTGTGTGCGATGCCAATTTAGAAGACTGCAGAATTCACACTAACTACCACAAACGAAAAACTTGAATGATGCTACACAAAATGGAATTTATTGATTGGTTGCTTAAATGATTGATATAGATTAATGAACAGAGGAATTTAAATACATTGACACCTGCTGGCATGGTAATAGCCTGAGGATCTAAATCTGCTTCTGTTTCTCTCTGCTTAATCAGACTGTACACACCCAATATCACACTTTATCAGCTGACCTGCTTCCTTATCTTGTTCATGGGTGGTGACGCAATAGCGTGTGTGTGTTAATGTCTGTAAGGGAGGTCAGTACAGCTGCAGTGGGCCACACAGGAATGTGCAGTGCAGGTATGAGGCAGACATCAGTTATACCATGGGAACAGACTAGCGCCACACACACACACAGTCCTTGTTCTGTGAAAGTGTAGGCTGTGTGTGTGTTCTTTGATATCAACATTGTGATAAACACAGGAAACATCTCTCTTTATTACTTTGACATTTTCTCTCTCGCTCTCCTTTCACTCTCTCCTTTTTCTCTCCCTCTCTCGCTGCCTCAGAGGGTAGGGCTGACAACCAATATCAAACATCCCTCTTAGTGTGTGTGCTTGCTTGCGAGCATTAGTGTGATTTAAGTGTTTGTGTGTGTCTGTTAAAGGCGGCAGGTAGCCTAGCGGTTAAGAGCATTGGGCCAGTAAACAAAAGGTTGCTGGTTCGAATCCCCAAGCTGACTAGGTAAAAAATCTGTTGATTTGTCCTTGAGCAAGGCACTTAACCATAATTGCTCCTGTAAGTCTGGATAAGAGTGTCTACTAAAATACTAAAATGTAAGTGTTAAATATAACCGTGTGCAACTAAAGGCTGTAATCCCAGGGAATGGTTAGATTAGAGGATAGGTCGGTGTATAATATAATTCACTTTCACCTAAACTCACCTAACACTTTCACCTAAACTCACCTAACACTTTCACCTAAACTCACCTAACACTTTCACCTAAACTCACCTAACACTTTCACCTAAACTCACCTAACACTTTCACCTAAACTCAGAACACACACACTCTAAATCACACTCTAATGCTGTTAGTCAGGACAGTCCGGTACACAGTACATACACTAGTGCTCTCTCTCTCTTCTCCATGTTCATCTCTTTCCTCTCCCTCTCTATCAGACTTTCTCTTTCCAGAGCTGTGTGTGTGTGTGTAGAGGAGCAGTGACTTTGGGGTGAACTCCCCTGTGCTAACACATGTCTGAGTGTCAGATCGATTTACCCCAAACCTCGCCCCATACACACACATGGTGTGTGCTGGCCACAGCACTCCACTGTCTGAACTCAGGCGTCATCTCTTAATCCACATTGTATGCAGGTTTCCTGTTTATACTGGATTCAATTCATTCAACACACTAGCTTAAAAAACACCCCTCTGATTGTTCCATACACTAAGTTTTGTCTAGAATTGTGTCTTGCTTCACCAAACATTGTATTTGTCAGACTCAGTCATGCTAATGAAGCTTGATTGAAATGTTTTTAATTGAATAGCGAAAGACTCCAGATTGATTGGTTGGTTGCATGGAGACAGAGAGAACTATTGCATGGAGACTGCTCCTATTTTAAAGTGACACCAGAACAAGAGAGAGGTAAAGTAGGACAAGTCCTCATGGACCATTATGCTCTTTCTTTGTCTCTAGGCCACTGGTGAGATTTAAAGTGCTGTCTCACTCTCTTTCTCTCTGTTCTTTATCCTTCTATCTATCGTGATCAATAGCATTGGTATGCTGAATTGAGAGGGGTTCAGTGTGTGTGACTGTGTGTATGTGACTGTGTGTATGTGACTGGTGTATGTGGGTGAGTCGCAGTGATGAGTAGCCCTGCAGAGAAGTCGAGGGGGAACGAGGCCTATAAAACGTGTGTGTTCGTTTGCAGGTTCGCTCGTCCGTAATGTGCTGTCTATAGCCCCAGTAAAGAGAGAGTGAGTAACAGAGAAAAGCTGTGTGTACCAGACGGACGGTGACACCATCCTGAATCATACCGACTGTTTAGAAGGTCAGAGGTAGAGCGAGTTCTAGGGTGTTTTAGAGGGGAGTGGGCTACCGTTCTGACTTCTGACTGTGCTCTTAGTTCTGCTTTGTCATTTCCTTTATGACTGTTCCTGTTCCTGTGTGTGTGTAGGCCTATGTCTATGTTAGGCTGTCAGTAAATGGATGACGTAGCACTAGGTTGGCCTCGCGCTCTTCACTTCACTTCAAGTGTGTGTTTGGGGAGAGTGTGTATCTCAATAGATTAGCCCACTTCTGATCCTGACAAACCTCTTGGTTTCTCTCTCTGGGACCTGAGACACCTCCACACCACGTGTGTGCGTTTGTTTGTGTGTGCGTCAGTGCATGTTTGTGTGGGCTATCTGTTGTTTTTATCTTCATACTATTAGAACTGTGGTGTTATGCAGTTAGATAACTGTGACTCTAGCTGGTACTCCAAGGATGTACTGTATGTTAAGGTTTAGTCTTTTCATTATAGCGTCTGTCTGTCGTAGGGAGAAATTCCATGAATGGAGTCTGGGGAAAGAAATAAAAATGTGTGTGTGTTAACACACTGCGATTCACTGCTCCCTTCATGTATCCCATCACCCAACACTCAGCGGTGAGGACACAGCGTCCACAGGAAGTGTGTGTCAGAGAGAGCATGTGTTCAGACACACACACACACACAGGGAATGATGTGCTAGTGATTCGTCAGCCCAGAGGGTTGTTGATGTTCACAGCACGTGTGTTTAGTGGCGTCTTGGTTAGCTAGCTAGCACATTAGCATGTTAGCTATCTTCCACAGGTCAGAAGGGCTCTTACTGGCACTAGTTAATGGATTGATTCATGTTAGGCCAGGTGTTCACTCACCTGGGGTGAAGCCTATTCAGCAGTGCAACATGTTGCTAAACATTTAGCAATAGAAAACGTTTTAAAACAAAAACTTGAGTTTATGTTGTTCCTAATGAATACACTGCTGGTGTTCCAGGTCTGAACCAGTCCCTGAAATACTGTATCTTGTCCAGGCCTGGAGTTGATTAGCTTGGTAAAGACACAGAACTGATTACCTACTGTATACCTGATAGTGATCTTTCTTTCCCCAGACGGTTCCCTCCAAAAAGAGCCCAAAGGGGACTTGTCAAGTCAGCTACCAGGTAGGATGACACACACACCAGCGTTCTGTGTTCCTGTGATCTACCCTCCCTTCCCTTTTCTCTCGTTTTCTTTCACTGTTCCGTCTGGCACACTGTTCCATTGATGTCTGTCTTTCACAGCGATGTGTGTGGGTTTAGTGTGTTTTGACTGGGAGTGTCTCCCCTGAAGTGTCCCCCTCCCCCTCATCTCACCAGTCCTGTCTAAAATGTATTTGTTTTACTTCCTTGTTTGTAGGCAGGGTTATAGGTTGGGCCTATTGTTCTGTATCATTCACCAGTGATGTCACTGCTCTGCCCTGTAAAGTGTTAAAATGTGTGATGTCATCTAAGATATGAGAGTTAAAACCAGTCCATCTGGTGGCCTGCTCTCTCTCCCACTAGTCACACTGGGAGATGGTGAGAGGGAGGGATGGAAGGACAGAGGGTGGAGAGTGATGGAGGAAGGGGGACCCTGGTCCCATATGGCTCAGTTGGTAGAGCATGGCGCTTGCAACGCCAGGGTTGTGGGTTCGATTCCCACGGGGGACCAGTACTAGGAAAAAAGTATGCAGTGTATTCAGTCACTAATGGAAGTTGCTCTGTATAAGAGCGTCTGCTAAATGACAAACATTTAAAATGTAAATGTAATATTTTTGGTCCCTGACAGATGTTTGTTTAGGAAGAGGTTGTTAGGGATGGCTTACTCTCTCTCTCTCATTTCAAGGGGCTTTATCGGCATGGGAAACATATGTTTACATTGCCAAAGCAAGTGAAATGGATCAACAAAAGTGAATTAAACAATAAATGAACAGTAAATATTACACTCACAAAAGTTCCAAAATAATAGAGACATTTCAAATGTCATATTATGTCTATATACAGTGTTGTAACGATGTGAAAATAGTTAAAGTTCAAAAGGGAAAATAAATAAACATAAATATGGGTTGTATTTACAATGGTGTTTGTTCTTCACTGGTTGCCCTATTCTTGTGGCCACAGGTCACAAATCTTGCTGCTGTGATTGCCCTCTGTGGTTTTTCACCCAATAGATATGGGAGTTTATCAAAATCCTGCTCTCGCTCTCCCTCCAGGTCATTGAGGGTAACCCTGGCCTGTGTCTCAGTCAGTTACTCTACCCTGTTATTAGAGGTCTGGGTGGATGGAGAGAACGACATTGTGATATTCAGCTGGCACACAGACATTTCTGGGGAAAACAGGATGATCAGAGGGAAAGAGAAGGAATAGGGGAGAAAAGAGTTAGAATAAGTAAATAGGCAAAGGAGAGAGCGAGGGACTAGCAGAGAAAAGATACAGAGAGGTGGAAAGACAGATTTGAAATCTATTATCAATGCTGGTCACTAGCTACAGAAATCTATTATCAATACTGGTCACTAGCTACAGAAATCTATTATCAATGCTGGTCACTAGCTACAGGGCTATTTTTGAAAGTGTGTGTGTGTGTGCCAGCTGTACCCACAGTGAGGGCATTGTTAGAGTGCCATAGCTGTGGCTGATCAGCCAATAAGATCGCCCACTCAGTCTCCGGAGCCAATAGGATCACCCCGTCTGTTTTAGCGACCAATCAAATCTCTGTAGGGCAACAAGACGGAGATAGGGAGAGAGAGAAATAAAGGGAGTGTGAGAGTGCATTGTGTCTAGTAAATAATTACTAGCAACAATCTGGTTGATGAACGGTGGAGGGAGGGAGAAATGAGTTCTTATGCCCTGAGGAAACGGAACATTAAGAGTAAGAGGGAGAAAGAGACCACGAGGGAGAGGGGGAAGGACAATAGTGAGACAGACAGTAGTGATGCGAGGGTTGACTCATAACGGGGTTATAGCTGCGGGGCGGGAGGGTTTAGGGTCATTAAATATTGTGTGGATGAAGGGCTAGTTTAATAAAGAGAACAATACCTTAAAAAATCCATCATTGGATCATTCTTGTCATTTTATATCTATAGGCTAAATTTAGGTTTTTCTTTCATTATCCTAAGTTGAATGCACCAATTTGTAAGTCGCTCTGGATAAGAGCGTCTGCTAAATGACTTAAATGTAAAAAAATATATATATGTATATTTTAGGCTTTCTGGGATTAGTGCGTAAGCCTAAACTTTAGGGCCTAATGGTATGGGTGCCAATAGCCTACAGGCCAATCACCAAATCAGGGCTGGCGTTATGGGCGGGCCTTAGGGGGCCTGGCCCGCCCTACCGTATCTCCTTGCCCGCCAACAGAGAGATGCATACATTTCAGGTAAAGCATCCGAGCAAGCAAAACAGCACCCCTCTGTCTCAGAATGTGTAGACCATGTATCTGATGCTGTAGGGACCAAAATAGTATGGCATGTCATACTATTTCTGTCCAGACAGCATCAGATACATGGTCTACTTTTTCTGCCCATTCCAGACCCGGCGGCAGAACGAATCAGTTGGACAGGCTTTTGATTTCCATAGGGGGGCACGTTTTTTCACGGGACCTCCTGTGTGTGAACACGCTTGCTCATTCACCATTTTTTAAATGGCTGTAATAGGAAAGACCATAGAGTACCACAGTATGAGTCATAATACCCAGAAAACCTAGCAGTCAAACAGGGAAATGGTTCCAATCATTTTTACACCATTCATTTTTTTCATAGGGGATTTTAGAAACAGTTAAAATAAGGGCTGTGTTTCGTGTAGGCTTTCCCTGGCGTGACGTTTTCATAACCATGTATATCTCTCTCTTGGGCAAGGTAACTTTTATCAATATATTCTGCTCTTTACTCGCAGAATCGAACATTTCAATTAGCATTAAAGTAGACTAATGCAAAACTACAAATCCCTGCAAGCTCAAGAACGTCATCTCTAGCTGACACCTTTGCTAACAGGTATTGTGTCAATTTAAAACTTGCACAAGACTGTTCACAGAATTGTCAATTTTAAGAAATGTAGCCAATTTATTAATTACTACATTTAGCTAACATTAGATAATTAATCCAGAGATTCTTACCTTTGCCTCGAATTCGGCAGTCTCGTCCCGATCATCATGGCATTTGTAGTTCTTCATGATAGCCACATTAGCAGCTATTTAGCATTTTATTTTGGGGGTGTAAATACAGGCGAATATATTGATGTCCTAGAGAGATTTACACGGTAATCAAAACGTCACACCAGGGTAAGCGTACATAAAACACAGCCCTTATTTTAAGGGCTCCCGAGTGGCGCAGCGGTCTAAGGCACTGCATCTCAGTGCTTGAGGCGTCACTACAGACCCACTGGTTCGATTCCAGGCTGTATCACAACCGGCCGTGATTGGGAGTCCCATAGGGCGGCGCACAATTGGCCCAGCGTCGTCCGGGTTTGGCCAGTGTAGGCCGTCATTGTAAATAAGAATTTGTTCTTAACTGACTTGCCTAGTTAAATAAAGGTACATTTCTAAAATCCCCTATGGGAAAAATCTATGGTGGAAAAACGATTGGAACCATTTCCCTATTTGACCACTAGGTTTTATGGGTATTATGACTCATACTGTGGTACTCTATGGTCTTTACTATTACAGCCATTTAAACAATGGTGAATGAACAAGCGTGTGCACACACAGGAGGTCCCGTGAAAAAACGTGCCCCCCTATGGAAATCAAAGGCCCGTCCAACTGATACGTTCTGCCGCCGGGTCTGGAATGGGCAGAAAAAGTTTACGTCGATCTACAGAGGCAAAAAGGACAATGTCGGAGTTTAATTCAATAAGAGAGAAATTGCGAAATGGAGAGTTGAAAATAAAGAGAAGGGAGGGCCAGAAATTAACGTTTGGGAAAGATTTGATGAAGTGGTAAAAGAGGATTATGGCAGTGTGTTATGTGTCATGATTGTGAGGCGCTATACGAATTTGACAGTCACAAGACGGGGACTTCAAATAGGCCTATGACACATCAAGGGAACTGTAGCCTACTGTTTAGATGGGTTAAATGGAAACTGAAATCTGGACACTGACTGTAGGTCTATAATCTTTCACATAGCCTTAATATTAACTCCAGCAGAATTAAGCATTTCTTGCAGTAAAATTATACACCAAATGTAGGTACAATTTTGACTAGGGAACAGGAGTGGAGAAATATGATTTCTTTCAGCATCTTGAGAGAATAAGAATGCAATTAGATACCATCTGTAGAGGTGCTATCTTTGTCAGCATCATAAAAGCTGATTAGTATTTCAACCACAAAATATGCATCCAAGCTGAACTGAAATCTAATCAGAAACATGTTGGGTCATTTTCACAGCTTTCTATTTCCTTACAACCGGTCAAACGTATGTCATTTGGAAATTTAGCACAAAAAATCTTTCCTATAGTTTTTTACAGTTATTGCATTTTCTCCCCGGTCCCTAAACATCTTTGCTCAGCGAAAGAAGCAGAGATGACATAGAGAACTCTACCGATGTCAACTAGATTGAAGCATTCATTCTATCGAACCCAGGGAGGGCCCCAGGACCCAGTTTGGGAAACCCTGTTCTAGGGCAACATATAGTGACAGAAGAGAAGCTGGTTTCCTCAGCCACACTCAAGGTCCTAAACGATATAATAACCACAATTGATAAAATACAGTACTGTGCAGCCGTCTTCATCGACCTGGCCAAGGCTTTTGACTCTGTCAATCACTGCATTCTTATTGGCAGACTAAATAGCTTTGGTTTCTCAACTGACTGCCTCGCCTGGTTCACCAACTACTTTTCAGATAGAGTTCAATGTGTCAAATCGGAGGGCCTGTTGTCTGGACCTCTGGCAGTCTCTATGGGGGTGCTACAGGTTTCAATTCTCGGGCCGACTCTATTCTCTGTGTATATCAATGATGTCGCTCTTGCTGCTGGTGACTCTCAGATCCACCTCTACGCAGACGACACCATTTTGTATACATCTGGCCCTTCATTGGACACTGTGTTAACAAACCTCCAAATGAGCTTCAATGCCATACAACACTCCTTCCGTGGCCTCCAACTGCTCTTAAACGCTAGTAAAACTAAATGCATGCTCTTCAATCGAACGCTGCTTGCACCCGCCCGCCCGACTAGAACTACAAATACCTAGGTGTCTGGTTAGACCGTAAACTCTCCTTCCAGACTCACATTAATGTCACGATCGTCATCTACAGAGGAGGACCAAGGCGCAGCGTTGAATGCGAACATTTTATTAAATGAATGAACACACAAACAACAAAACGAAAACGTGACGTCCCTGGTTACATACACGAACCAACACGGAACAAGAAACCACAAAGAATGGAAGCCTAACGGCTACCTAAGTATGACTCCCAATCAGAGACAACGAGCTACAGCCGTCTCTGATTGGGAGCCACCCTGGCAAACATAGAAATGCAAAACATAGAAACTAACACCCTGGCTCAACATACGAGAGTCCCCCGAGCCAGGGCGTGACAGTACCCCCCCCTAAAGGCGCGGACTCCGACCGCGCCAACCAAACACAACAGGGGAGGGACCGGGTGGGCACTCCGCCTTGGCGGCGGATCCGGCTCCGGGCATGATCCCCACTCGTTCTCTAACCCCCCAAAGTACCCCTGGTCCGGTCTGGCCCTGCTGACCGGAGCTGGACTGCACACTGGTGGAGCGGATTGCTCTAGCTCCGGCGTGAAGCAGCTGACCCGTGCTGAACCAGGCACCAGTGGAACAGGCACGGGCTTTGCCGGACTGACGACGCACACCACTGGCTTGGTGTGGGGAGCAGGGACGACCCGAGCCGGGCTGACGAAACGCACCCCTGACTTGGTGCGTGGAGGAGGAATGGACCGGACCGGGCTGACGATGCGCACCCCTGGCTTGGTGCGTGGAGCAGCAACGGGCCGGACCTGGCTGACGATACGCACCCCTGGCTTGGTGCGTGGAGGAGGAACGGGCCTTACCAGGCTGACGACTCGCACCCCTGGCTTGGTGCGAGTAGCAGGAACAGGCCGGGCCGGGCTGGCGACGTGCACCGTAGGCTTGGTGCGTGGAGCAGCAACGGGCCTTACCGGGCTGGCGATGCACACCCCTGGCTTGGTGCGTGGAGCAGCAACGGGCCGGACCTGGCTGACGATACGCACCCCTGGCTTGGTGCGTGGAGGAGGAACGGGCCTTACCAGGCTGACGACTCGCACCCCTGGCTTGGTGCGAGTAGCAGGAACAGGCCGGGCCGGGCTGGCGACGTGCACCGTAGGCTTGGTGCGTGGAGCAGCAACGGGCCTTACCGGGCTGGCGATGCGCACCGTAGGCTTGGCGCGAGGGGCAGGAACAGGCCGGGCCGGACTGCCGAAGCGCACCACTGACTTGGTGCGGGGAGCAGGAACAGGCCGGACCGGGCTGACGAAGCGCACTACTGACTTGGTGCGGGGAGCAGGAACGGACCGGACCGGGCTGGCGAAGCGTACCACAGGCTCGATGCGGGGAGCAGGAACAGACCGGACCGCACTGGGGACACACACCCCTGGCCCTACGCGGGGATCAGGAACGGGCCGGACCGGACTGGTAACACACCCCAGTACCTCTCGCCGTGCCTCCACACTTTCCTTCCCCTTAGTGACCAGTGGCCCCCTTAACCTGGCGGCCTCCTCTGCCAACCCGCTGGACCGCTCCATCGCGGCCTCCTGCTGCCCCGTCGTGAGCCCCCCCCTAAAAATTTTCTGGGCTAGTCTCTCCCCCGTGGACCAGGCCTCCATGGTTCTCGCCCAACTCTCACTCCACTGCTCCCAATTCCAACCTCTCTGCTCTTCACTTGGCTTAGCCCAGTCGAGACCCCTACTCCATTGATCCCAAGTCCTTCCTCTCTCCTCTTCACGCTGCTTGGTCCAGTTTTGGTGGTTTCTTCTGTCACGATCGTCATCTACAGAGGAGGACCAAGGCGCAGCGTTGAATGCGAACATTTTATTAAATGAATGAACACACAAACAAAAACAACAAAACGAAAACGTGACGTCCCTGGTTACATACACGAACCAACACGGAACAAGAAACCACAAAGAATGAAAGCCTAACGGCTACCTAAGTATGACTCCCAATCAGAGACAACGAGCTACAGCCGTCTCTGATTGGGAGCCACCCTGGCCAACATAGAAATGCAAAACATAGAAACTAACACCCTGGCTCAACATACGAGAGTCCCCCGAGCCAGGGCGTGACAATTAAGCATCTCCAATCCAAAGTTAAATCTAGAATCGGCTTCCTATTTTGCTAAACATGCCCTCGTAAAACTGACTATCCTACCGATCCTTGACTTCGGCGATGTTATTTACAAAATAGCTTCCAACACTCTACTCAGCAAATTGGATGTAGTCTATCACAGTGCCATCCGTTTTTGTCACCAAAGCCCCATATACTACCCACCATTGTGACCTGTACGCTCTCGTTGGCTGGTCCTCACTACATATTTGTCGCCAAACCCACTGGCTCATCTATAAATCACTGCTAGGCAAATCCCTGTCTTATCTTAGCTCACTGGTCACCATAGCAACACCCACCCGTAGTATGCGCTCCAGCAGGTATATCTCACTGGTCATCCCCAAAGCCAACACCTCCTTTGGCTGCCGTTCCTTCCAGTTCTCTGCTGCAAATGACTGGAACGAACTACAAAAATCTCTGAAGCTGGAGACACTTATCTCCCTCACTAACTTTAAGCATCAGTTGTCAGAGAAGCTTACCGATCACTGCACCTGTACACAGCCCATCTGTAATTAGCCCACCCAACTACTTCATCCCCATATTGTTATTTACATTGTTGTTTATTTTGCTCATTTGCACCCCAGTATCTCTATTTGCACATCATCTTCTGCACATCTATCACTCCAGTGTTAATACTAAATTGTAATTATTTTGCGCTATGGCCTATTCATTGCCCTATTCCATAACTTACTACATTTGCACACACTGTATACAGATTTTCTATTGTGGTATTGACTGAACGTTTTGTTTATTCCATATGTAACTGTGTTGTTTTTATCGCACTGCTTTGCTTTATCTTGGCCAGGTCGCAGTTGTAAATGAGAACTTGTTCTCAACTGGCTTACCTGGTTAAATAAAGGTGAAATTAAAATTTTAAATTAAAAATGTGGGGAGTTTCTGCCATTCCTCTCTGCAGATCCTCTCGAGCTCTGTCAGGTTGAATGGGGAACGTCGCTGCACAGCTATTTTCAGGTCTCTCCAGAGATATTAGATCGGGTTCAAGTCCAGGCTCTGGCTGGGCCACTCAAGGACATTGAGACTTGTCCCAAAGCCATTCCTGCGTTGTCTTGGCTGTGTGCTTAGGGTCATTGTCCTGTTGGAAGGTGAACCTTCGCCCCAGTCGGAGGTCCTGAGCGCTCTGGAGCTGGTTGTCATCAAGGATCTCTCTGCACTTTGCTCCGTTCATCTATCCCTCAATCCTGACTAGTCTCCCAGTCCCTGCCGCTGAAAACCATCCCCACAGCATGATGCTGCCACCACCATGCTTCACTGTAGGGATGGGGGGCATTAGAGTCTTTAGGTGCCTTTTGGCAAACTCCAAGTGGGCTGTCATGTGTCTTTTACTGAGGAGTGGCTTCTGTCTGGCCACTCTACCATAAAGGCCTGATTGGTGGAGTGCTGCAGAGATGGTTGTCCTTCTGGAAGATTCTCCCATCTCCACAGAGGAACTCTGGAGCTCGGTCAGAGTGACCATCGGGTTCTTGGTCACCTCTTTGACCAAGGCCCTTTTCCCCCGATTGCTCAGTTTGGCCGGGCGGCCAGCTCTAGGAAGAGTCTTGGTGGTTCCAAACTGTGTTCTTGGGAACCTTCAATGCTGTAAAACAGTTTTGGTCACCTTCCCCAGATCTGTGCCTCGACACAATCCTGCCTCGGAGCTCTACATGCACTGTCAACTGTGGGACCTTATATAGACAGGTGTGTGCCTTTCCAAATCATGTCCAATCAATTGAATTTACCACAGGTGGACTCCAATCAAGTTGTGGAAACATCTCAAGTAGGACCAATGGAAACAGGATGCACCTGAACTTAATTTCGAGTCTCATAGCAAAGGGTGTGAATACTTCTGTAAATACGTTTTTAATTGTATTTATTTTTTATACATTAGCAAACATTTCGCTTTGTCATGATTAGGTACTGTGTGTAGATTGATGAGGATTTTTATTTATTTAACCTATTGTACAATAAGGCTGTAACGCACATTCCTGCAGTCAGCATGCCAATTACACGCTCCTTCAAAACTTGAGACATCTGTGGCATTGTGTTGTGTGACAAAACTGCACATTTTAGAGTGGCCTTTTATTGTCCCCAGGACAAGGTGCACTTGTGTAATGATCATGCTGTTTAATCAGCTTCTTGATATGCCACACCTGTCAGGTGAATGTATTATCTTGACAAAGGATAAAATGCTCAATAATAAGGATGTGAACAAATTTGTGCACAACATTTGATAGAAATAAGCTTTTTGTGCGTATGGAACATTTCTGAAATATTTTATTTCACCTCATGAAACATGGGACCAGCACGTTACCTGTTGCTTTTATATTTTTATTCAGTGTATATTAGCGGGTTAGGGTCGGGTGCAGGATGGGTTATCACATACAGTTGTGCGGTTGCGGATGGGTTATTAGCATTTACGGGCGGGTGCGGGTGAACAAACAGCTGACCCGCGCACCACTAACCGATAAGTAAAGAAAGGGGAAAAAGAGGGAAGGAGAGACAGAAAGCCAGAACGAGCTCAGTGGAGAGAGATAGATATAGAGAGAGGGAATTGGAGAGAGCGAGAGACAAAGGGGGAGATAAACGACACCGTGTGACACTGATGGAGTCTCTAGTGACAATCCTCTCTGTCTCTGTCAGGACATGCATCTATCACACACACGTTAACCTGAAACACAGACAGATTCACATCCCAGACTCCCACCCCACCCCCCTCTTTCTCTGACTTCTTTCTCACTAACTGTCTGTTAGTAATGTGTAGTGTGCGTTAAATTAGAGAATGTCATGTTTATATGGGAATCAGCATTTGGGAATCCTAGGAATTCCAACACTGCCCTCGAACACTAACCCCAGATGGAGAATGCCAGTGATGCAATGTATGTGGGCACGCCCCCTATGCTATCCCAAACCTACCATTACCCAAACCGGCCTGACCCATTCTCTCTGTCTGGCCCCTTTAACAGTTGGTTTCAGAGCAGTTTTCATGAGTTTAATCCTGACCATAACCATTATGTGATTAGCACTTTAACAGGCTCTGGATCATCATATCATATCAACGTGTGCTCTAGGGTTAGTTTGTGTGTGTGTGTGTGTGTGTGTGTACTGGTATGAAGGCAACTTCTGTCCTTCCTCTGTTTTCTCTTTCCATCTGTCTCGGTCCTGGCATGTGGCACATACTGACTGACACACATTTCTCGTCTGTGTGTTGTGTAAATTGCTCTGCGGCTGCAAGGAACTAATGCTCACTTGACCTATTGGAGCCTTCCTTAGTATACAGCCTTTAATGTGTGTCTGTGTGTGTCAAGTGTTAGTCCTACATAGAGAGAGACAGATTACGTAGGCTTTCACTCACAGCAGAGATTGATTTGGCCTTGACACACACACACACACACACACACACACACACACAGGCCTTGTTCTGATGTTGACCGTGAACACGATGCCATGATCCTCATTCTCAGGATGAACGACGTACGGAATGCTCAAGTTCAGTAACAAGGACACACACTCACACACATACTGTAAAACAGACCCTTTGTCACCTGCTCGCATAGGTATGACAGTTTCTGTAGATGCCAGACATAGATTGAAGGGATCCATAGCTACAGCTACTCTATCATGTGACTTGCTGGCCTCTGAGTAACTCCTCACCCCAATAACCCCCTCATACTCGCTCTGTCCTTCCTATCTCTCCTTCTCTCTCCTTCGCTGCTGGGGGTGGTTGTGGTTCTGTTGGTCTGTCTCTGACCATTGTCTGACCGCTGTGTTGGGGTCATGGCAGGACTAAACATTATCTTCCATGTTCTGGATGGGATGTTTACTAGAGACAGCTATATGACCCAGGACAGGACCAATGCTGGTAAGACAGGGTCTTTTATAGGGATGCTAATAGTGAACACACAGATGTGGTAGTAACACACATTGTGTATTGTAAGTTAATGGTTGAGCTGTGGTATCAATATGGTACTGTATCTATTATGGGTGTATGTCCATCTGAGGTATTACACCAACTTAGTGATAAAGACCTTCTGTCTGTATGTCTGTCTGTCTCACCATGGAATGTTTCATGGGGTCTTTGAACCACTCCTCACACTTTTTAAGCAGCTTCTCTCTAATCCCAACACGCATGCACACACACACACACAGAGAGGGCAGCAATGGCACATTTAGGGGTCCACATTCAAGGTAGGGGTGTGTGTGTGTCCACATGTCTGACCACTGTCAGGATGCCCTCATATTCCCCCCACTCTCTTATCCCTCTCACTGACACACACATACACACACACACACAGACACACACACACACACACAGACACACACACACACACACACACACACACACACACACACACACACACACACACACACACACACACACACACACACACACACACACACACACACACACACACACACACATACACACACACACACACACACACACACACACACACACACACACACACACACACAGGGAGTTAAGACGTGAGATTAAGAACAGACTGGGTAGAAGCCTGTTCCTCTCCTAAACCCACACAGGGCAGCAGTTCACACAGAAGGGGCTGCTAGCTACTTAGCTTAGCATACATTAGCCTAGCTTAGCACCACTCCTTAAAAGCAATACACTTTTTTTGTTTTATCCCAAGAAAGTGTCTCTTAGCCTTGATGAGCCTAATTTTAGCTAGCGTAGCATTGTGGGTCTAATGCTAGTTTTTCACAATGCAATGACTATCTTTTTTGTTGTAGCTTAGCATTGTATTGTAGCTTAGCTGGGAATTGTGTTAGCAGAGGAGGTAGTTCCTCATGTTCCATGGCCGGTTGGAGTAACAGACTTTGGAATACTGGGAATATACAGTACCATGCAGACGTGTTGGTACTGGAGGAGGATAACATCATCACTGGTGACCAATCACATGTGGCAGTATGCTCAGACAGGCTCCGCCCTCATCCAGCTGACAGGTATGCTGCTTGATGCCGATTGGTGCCAAACTCCTTGGGACATCCAACTCTGACATCACCCCATTGAAGTTGAAATTGAAAACAGTTAAGGTTAGGTTTAGGTAAGGCTTATGGTTAGGGTTTAGGGTGGGGACGTCCCAAGGATCCTCCTTAGCACCTACCCATCTGAAATGGCAACAGGTTCCTTTTAAATATAATAAAATGTTATTTGTCACATGCTTTGTAAACAACAGGTGTGGACTAACAGTGAAATACTTTCTTACGGGCCCTTCCCAACAATGCAGAGAGAAAGAAAATGGATAAAAAAATGGATACCCAATGAGTATACTTTTTTCTAATCCAAGATGGCGTAGTAGTGCAGTTGTGTTTTTATCGTCTGTCTGTAAATAGCCTGTAAATACCCTATTTTTCGTACATATTTCCCTATCAGACTTTTCATCCTTCTACAAGATATACTTTCCTGCAACCCGCCTCACTCAATGTGGAACGGATTCTATTATTGACTTACCTTTATCTAGAATCTAGAATCTCCAGTTGAAACTAGCTAGCCAGCTAACTAGCTACTTGCTATTTGCTATTAGCCACAGCTAGCGGTGTTTCACCCAGAACATTGGATTTTTTTCTGCGGGATTAATTTTAATCACTGGACATTGATCACCGGATATTCGGCCAGTCTGCACAGCGCGTTATCGACCCAGAACATATCAGTTTTTCCGCCGGAATCACTGAATCACTGGACCTTTAACTCCGGATTCATCGCTACCAGCTAGCTACCACCAGCCAGCTACAACAAAACGGACGCTGTGGTCTGGCTAATCATCCTGAGCTAGGCCCATCGCCCATCTCCCGGCTATCTACCTCTCTGTCAACCGGACGGGACCACCTAGTGTTGACACGGAGCCCCGCCGATCCTACACGACTGGTCTGCCGACGAAATCGTCTGATGTGGTTACGACGTTAACCACGAAGATTCCATCCATCTGCTAGCCCTGGCCCGCTAGCACACGCTAGCCGTGGCCTCTTACTAGTGCTTCACCACCGGACCTTATGATAACTCAGCTATACAGCTGATATCTGCTGGACTGTTCCTTTTTACGGTACTACATCCTGTTTATGTTTAGCCTCAGCCCAAACATGGTTAGTTTATTGTTGTTTCGGTTATTTCTAATTGTACTATATCACTGTAGACCCCCCAGCCTAGCTAAACCTGCCTTAGATAGCTCCTTTGCCCCTCCCCCTATACACGCGGAGACCGACTCAATTGATGCCTCCAGCGATGCTATCTCTTTCATTGTTACCCAACGCTTAGGTTTACCTCCACTTTACTCATATCCTTCCATATCCTTGTCTGTACATAATGCCCTGAATCTTTTCTATAACACCTGGAAATCTGCCCCCTTTATTCTATGTACCCAACGCACTAGAAGACCAGTTCTTAAAGCCTTTAGCCGTATCCTTATTCTAGTCCTCCTCTGTTCCTCTGGTGATGTAGAGGCTAACCCAGGCCCTGCAGCCCTCAGTATCACTCCTACTCCCCAGGCGCTATCATTTGATGACTTCTGTAATCGCAAAAGTCTTGGTTTCTTGCACATAAATATCAGAAGTCTACTTCCTAAGTTTGAGTTATTCACTGCGTTAGCACACTCTGCCAACCCTGATGTTCTAGCAGTGTCTGAATCCTGGCTCAGGAAGGCCACCAAAAATTCTGAAATGTCCATCCCCAACTATAACATTTTCCGTCTAGATAGAACTGCCAAAGGGGGTGGAGTTGCAATCTACTGTAGAGATAGCCTGCAGAGCTCTATCATACTATCCAGGTCTGTGCCCAAACAGTTTGAGCTTCTACTTCTAAAAATCCACCTTTCCAGAAATAAGTCTCTCACTGTTGCCGCTTGCTACAGACCCCCCTCAGCCCCCAGCTGTGCCCTGGACACCATATGTGAATTGATTGCCCCCCATTTATCCTCTGAGTTTGTACTGCTTGGTGACCTAAATTGGGATATGCTTAATACCCCAGCCATCCTACAATCCAAGCTAGATGCCCTCAACCTCACGCAAATTATCAACGAACCTACCAGGTACAACCCTAAATCCTTAAACATGGGTACCCTCATAGATATCATCCTGACTAACATACCCTCTAAATACACCTCAGCTGTCTTCAACCAGGATCTCAGCGATCACTGCCTTATTGCCTGCGTCCGTAACGGGTCCGCGGTCAAACGACCACCCCTCATCACTGTCAAACGCTCCCTAAAACACTTTAGCGAGGAGGCCTTCCTAATTGACCTGGCCCAGGTATCCTGGATGGATATAGATCTCATTCCGTCAGTAGAGGATGCCTGGTTGTTCCTTAAAAGTAATTTCCTCTCAATCTTAAATAAACATGCCCCATTCAAAAAATACAGAACTAAGAACCGATATAGCCCCTGGTTCTCCTCAGACTTGACTGCCCTTGACCAGCACAAAAACATCCTGTGGCGTACAGCATTAGCATCAAATAGCCCCCGCGATATGCAACTTTTCAGGGAAGTTAGGAACCAATATACACAAGCAGTCAGGAAAGCAAAGGCTAACTTTTTCAAACAGAAATTTGCATCCTGTAGCACTAACTCCAAAAAGTTTTGGGACACTGTAAAGTCCATGGAGAATAAGAGCACTTCCTCCCAGCTGCCCACTGCACTGAGGCTAGGAAACACTATCACCACCGATAAATCTACAATAATCGAGAATTTCAACAAGCATTTTGCTACAGCTGGCCATGCTTTCCATCTGGCTACCACTAACCCGGCCACCAACTCTGCACCCTCTGCTGCAACTTGCCCATGCCCCCCCCGCTTCTCCTTCACACAAATTCAGACAGCTGATGTTTTGAAAGCGCTGCAAAATCTGGACCCCTACAAATCAGCTGGGCTAGACAATCTGGACCCTTTCTTTCTAAAACTAGCCGCCGAAATTGTCGCTACCCCTATTACTAGTCTGTTCAACCTCTCTTTCATAACGTCTGAGATCCCCAGAGATTGGAAAGCTGCCGCGGTCATCCCCCTCTTCAAAGGGGGTGACACTCTAGATCCAAATTGCTACAGACCTATATCCATCCTGCCCTGCCTTTCGAAAGTATTCGAAAGCCAAGTTAACAAACAGATCATCGACCATTTCGAATAACACCGTACCTTCTCCGCTATGCAATCCGGTTTCCGAGCTGGTCACGGGTGCACTTCAGCCACGCTCAAGGTCCTAAACGATATTATAACCGCGATTGATAATAGACAGTACTGTGCAGCCGTCTTCATCGACCTGGCCAAGGCTTTCGACTCTGTCAACCACCGCATTCTTATTGGCAGACTAAATAGCCTTGGTTTCTCAAATGACTGCCTCGCCTGGTTCACCAACTACTTCTCAGATAGAGTTCAGTGTGTCAAATCGGAGGACCTGTTGTCTGGACCTATGGCAGTCTCTATGGGGGTGCCACAGGGTTCAATTCTTGGGCCGACACTTTTCTCCGTGTATATCAATGATGTCGCTCTTGCTGCTGGTGACTCTCAGATCCACCTCTACGCAGACGACACCATTTTGTATACATCTGGCCCTTCATTGGACACTGTGTTAACAAACCTCCAAACGAGCTTCAATGCCATACAACACTCCTTCAGTAGCCTCCAACTGCTCTTAAACACTAGTAAAACTAAATGCATGCTTTTCAATCGAACGCTGCTGGCACCCGCCCACCCGACTAGAATCACCACTCTCGACGGGTCTGACCTAGAGTATGTGGACAACTACAAATACCTAGGTGTCTGGTTAGACTGTAAACTCAACTTCCAGACTCACATAAAGAATCTCCAATCCAAAGTTAAATCTAGAATCGGCTTCCTATTTCGCAACAAAGCCTCCTTCACTCATGCTGCCAAACATGCCCTCGTAAAACTGACTATCCTACCGATCCTTGACTTCGGCGATGTCATTTACAAAATAGCCTCCAACACTCTACTCAGCAAATTGGATGTAGTCTATCACAGTGCCATCCGTTTTGTCTCCAAAGCCCCATACACTACCCACCACTGTGACCTGTACGCTCTTGTTGGCTGGTCCTCACTACATGTTCGTCGTCAAACCCACTGGCTCCAGGCCATCTATAAATCACTGCTAGGCAAATCCCCGCCTTATCTTAGCTCATTGGTCACCATAGCAGCACCCACCCGTAGTCTGCGCTCCAGCAGGTATATCTCACTGGTCATTCCCAAAGCCAACACCTCCTTTGGCCGCCATTCCTTCCAGTTCTCTGCTGCCAATGACTGGAACGAATTGCAAAAATCTCTGAAGCTGGAGACTCTTATCTCCCTCAATAACTTTAAGCATCAGTTGTCAGAGCACCTTACCGATCACTGCACCTGTACACAGCCCATCTGAAATTAGCCCACCCAACTACCTCATCCCTATATTGTTATTTATTTTGCTCTTTTGCACCCCAGTATCTCTATTTGCACATAATCTCTTGCACATCTAGTATTCCAGTGTTAATACTATTGTAATTATTCTGCACTATAGCCTATTTATTGCCTTACCTCCATAACTTGCTACATTTGCACACACTGTATATATATTTTCTGTTGTATTTCTGACTTTATGTTTTTTACCCCATATGTAACTCTGTGTTGTTTTTTTATTGCACTACTTTGCTTTATCTTGGCCAGGTCGCAGTTGTAAATGAGAACCTGTTCTCAACTGGCTTACCTGGTTAAATAAAGGTGAAATAAAAATAAAATAAATACGTGTGTATGTGGAGAGGAAGTCTCTTTAGAGGATTGTGATGCGCTATTCAACTCTAACCTATTTGGTTTTGAATGGTAAAGTAAAGGTTAAAGATGGCCACTTTTTCTAAACAAAAGAGTGAGTAAGGTAGGGAAAGAGAGAGAGAGAGGACAGAGAGGAAAAAACAAAGTGACCATCCCTCTGTCCTTGTCCGTCTGCTGTGGTTGAGTCAGGGTGACATCATCGTCTGCAGCGGGGTTCATTGCAGGGTTTTTACTTTCCATTCATTCTCTCTTTTCTTGTTCACTCATTTTATTTGCTCGTACATCCTGGCTGTCACTTCTCAGCTGCTTTCATAAATCCTCAACTCTCTCTCTTTCTGTTTTCTCTCTCTATATATACAGCTCTGGAAAAAATTAAGAGACCACTGCAAATTTTTCTTAAATCAGCATCTCTACATGTATGACAGCCATTCCATTCCAGTGTCTGTTGAATTCCAACACAGGCACACCTCATTCTACTGAATTAGGTACTGATTAGGTGATCACCTGAACCATATCTTATTTAACGAGGAAAAGTATAAAAACCACTGCTGTGGTCATCACTATCCTCTTGCAATAGGACCAGCTGGATGGCAAAAAGAGTGCTAATAGTACCTCAAAAGTAATATTAATCAAAAAATAACTATTGACCGTGCCAAAAGAGTTGAAAAGGAAAGTTTTCAGTGAAGAAAATAAGGGTTCAATTCTGGCTTTACTGGCAGAGGGATACAGTGAGCGTCAGGTTGCTTCCATCCTAAACAAGGTCAAGCAGCAGACAATGGGGACAACAAAGCTACAGACCAGCAGAGGGCGAAAACAACTCTCTACTGACCGGGATGACCACCAACTCATTCGAATGTCACTCAACAACCGTAGGATGACATCAAGTGACCTACAAAAATAATGGCAAACGGCAGCTGGGGTGAAGTGCACGGCGAGGACGGTTCGAAACAGGCTCCTAGGGGCAGGGCTGAAGTCGTGCAAACCTAGAAAAAAGCCCTTCATCAATGTGAAGCAAAGAAGAGCCAGGCTGAGGTTTGCAAAAGACCTTAAGGATTGGACCGTATAGGACTGGAGTAAGGTCATCTTTTCTGATGAGTCCAATTTTCAGCTTTGCCCAACACCTGGTCGTCTAATGGTTAGATGGAGACCTGGAGAGGCCTACAAGCCACAGTGTCTCGCACCCACTGTGAAATTTGGTGGAAGATCGGTGATGATCTGGGGGTGCTTCAGCAAGGCTGGAATCGGGCAGATTTGTCTTTGTGAAGGACGCATGTATCAATCCACGTACAAGGTTGTCCTGGAAGAAAACTTGCTTCCTTTTGCTCTGACATTGTTCCCCAACTCTGAGGATTGGTTTTTCCAGCAGGACAATGCGCCATGCCACACAGCCAGGTCAATCAAGGTGTGGATGGAAGACCACCAGATCAAGACCCTGTCATGGCCAGCCCAATCTCCAGACCTGAACCCCATTGAAAACTTCTGGAATGTGATCAAGAGGAAGATGGATGGTCACAAGCCATCAAACAAAGCCGAGCTGCTTGAATTTTTGCGCCAGGAGTGGCATAAAGTCACCCAACATCAATGTGGAAGACTGGTGGAGAGCATGCCAAGACGCATGAAAGCTGTGATTGAAAATCAGGGTTATTCCACCAAATATTGATTTCTGAACTCTTCCTAAGTTAAAATATTAGTATTGTGTTGTTTAAAAATGAACATGAACTTATTTTCTTTGCATTATTCGAGGTCTGACAACACTGCATCTTTTTTGTTATTTTGACCAGTTGTCATTTTCTGCAAATAAATGCTCTAAATTACACTATTTTTCTTTGGAATTTGGGAGAAATGTTGTCAGTAGTTTATAGAATAAAACAAAAATGTAATTCTTACCCAAACACATACAGTGAGGGAAAAAAGTATTTGATTCCCTGCTGATTTTGTACGTTTGCCCACTGACAAAGACATTATCAGTCTATAATTTTAATGGTAGGTTTATTTGAACAGTGAGAGACAGAATAACAACAAAAAAATCCAGAAAAACGCATGTCAAAAATGTTATAAATTGATTTGCATTTTAATGAGGGAAATAAGTATTTGACCCCCTCTCAATCAGAAAGATTTCTGGCTCCCAGGTGTCTTTTATACAGGTAACGAGCTGAGATTAGGAGCACCTAATCTCAGTTTGTTACCTGTATAAAAGACACCTGTCCACAGAAGCAATCAGTCAATCAGATTCCAAACTCCCACCATGGCCAAGACCAAAGAGCTCTCCAAGGATGTCAGGGACAAGATTGTAGACCTACACAAGGCTGGAATGGGCTACAAGACCATCGCCAAGCAGCTTGGTGAGAAGGTGACAACAGTTGGTGCGATTATTCGCAAATGGAAGAAACACAAAATAACTGTCAATCTCCCTCGGCCTGGGGCTCCATGCAAGATCTCACCTCGTGGAGTTGCAATGATCATGAGAACGGTGAGGAATCAGCCCAGAACTACACAGGAGGAACTTGTCAATGATCTCAAGGCAGCTGGGACCATAGTCACCAAGAAAACAATTGGTAACACACTACGCCGTGAAGGACTGAAATCCTGCAGCGCCCGCAAGGTCCCCCTGCTCAAGAAAGCACATATACAGGGCCGTCTGAAGTTTGCCAATGAACATCTGAATGATTCAGAGGAGAACTGGGTGAAGGTGTTGTGGTCAGATGAGACCAAAATCGAGCTCTTTGGCATCAACTCAACTCGCCGTGTTTGGAGGAGGAGGAATGCTGTCTATGACCCCAAGAACACCATCCCCACCTCAAACATGGATGTGGAAACATTATGCTTTGGGGGTGTTTTTCTGCTAAGGGGACAGGACAACTTCACTGCATCAAAGAGACAATGGACGGGGCCATGTACCGTCAAATCTTGGGTGAGAACCTCCTTCCCTCAGCCAGGGCATTGAAAATGGGTTGTGGATGGGTATTCCAGCATGACAATGACCCAAAACACACGGCCAAGGCAACAAAGGAGTGGCTCAAGAAGATGCATATTAAGGTCCTGGAGTGGCCTAGCCAGTCTCCAGACCTTAATCCCATAGAAAATCTGTGGAGGGAGCTGAAGGTTTGAGTTGCCAAATGTCAGCCTCGAAACCTTAATGACTTGGAGAAGATCTGCAAAGAGGAGTGGAACAAAATCCCTCCTGAGATGTGTGCAAAACTACAAGAAACGTCTGACCTCTGTGATTGCCAACAAGGGTTTTGCCACCAAGTACTAAGTCATGTTTTGCAGAGGGGTCAAATACTTATTTCCCTCATTAAAATGCAAATCAATTTATAACATTTTTGACATGCGTTTTTCTGGATTTTTTTGTTGTTATTCTGTCTCTCACTGTTCAAATAAACCTACCATTAAAATTATAGACTGATCATGTCTTTGTCAGTGGGCAAACATACAAAATCAACAGGGGATCAAATACTTTTTTCCCTCACTGTACCTATAAATAGTAAAACCAGAGAAACTGATAATTTTGCAGTGGTCTCTTAATTTTTTACAGAGCTGTATATGTCTCTTTCTATCTCTGTCTTTGTGGCCCCATGTATCAGATATTGTCTGTATGTGTGTACAGTTGTCACGGCGAACCTATGGATTCTGGCCAGTGTCCAGCTGGTCACATAAGTTGTGTAAAGATCTGTGTGAGAACGCATCCTACTGTGTGTGTGTGTGTGTGCGCTGTATATTTAAAGCAAATAGCTGTTTTATTTCCTAATCCTCAAAATGCACAGTGGGATCGACCGAATGACCTACACACACACCCCCACACCTCTCCCTCCCCCTGACGGAGTATGGTTGTGGGAGGGTAGAAAGTGCTCCAGAAGCTCACCACAGGGGCAGCTAAATATAGAGGAGCTCAGGTCATAACACACTAGAAGTAACACTGGAATTATTATGGAATACAGAGCAGGGCCAAGGAACACACACACACCGATGGAAAGAAGGTCTGGAGCAGAGCGACACAGACACACACATACAGACACACACACACACACACACACATATATATACACACACACACACTCCTGCTTCCTACAGGCAGACTACTAGGAGCCTGTCTGAGTCTGGTCGCTATTCTCCCATCTGATGTGTGTGTGTGTTTATAATTGAGTACTGGAGGGCTAGAGCTCTGAGGAGCTATACAGTATCAGTTGAGTGAATTCACAGAGAACTACAAGGCTTTCACTGTAAAACTTCTCATCTCCACTACCTACTACACACACACACACACACACACACACACACACCGTAAAGATAGGCATTGAGTTGGACAGATAGCGGTGTGTTTGTTGAATGAACATCTCCTGATTGATCCATCCCTAAATCTCATATTTTCCATTACAAAATTACTGTGCTATTATTATGATAAGATCAGTGGAGGCTGCTGAGGGGAGGACGGCTCATAATAATGGCTGGAACGCTCCAGCCATTACCACGAGCCCGTCCTCCCCAATTTAGGTGCCACCAACCTCCTGTGGATAAGACAGCTGGCATGATCGGCACATTTCAGTGATGAGTGTAGGCTACAGGCCTTTATCACCCTATCGTAGGACATCTGTAAATTATCCAAAATGTGTTATTGTGTCAAACTGTTGCAACTTGTTGCAAAATAATTTAATAGGATAGCTACATGCCCTAAAATGCTGAACATGTGAACAATGTTTGCAGTCACATTGATTCCCAGGCCACCAGTTTAGTGAGAGGTTCCCCCAGTGCCGTCACAGAGCAATTGACAGAAATCAACTGTGCACATAACATTTTACTTTTAAAATGAGGTGAAATATGATTACTATTGGTTGTGAATAGGCTATTGGGCAGTTGTTGAGCTGTTTTGTAACAGTTGTTTGTGTCTGAGTGTACATAGTGTTTGTGTCTGGGTGTACATAGTATTTGTGTCTGGGTGTACATAGTGTTTGTGTCTGGGTGTACATAGTGTTTGTGTCTGAGTATACATAGTGTTTGTGTCTGGGTGTACATAGTGTTTGTGTCTGGGTGTACATAGTGTTTGTGTCTTGGTGTACATAGTGTTTGTGTCTGGGTGTACATAGTGTTTGTGTCTGGGTGTACATAGTGTTTGTGTCTTGGTCGGCGTGTGTGTGTGTGCTCACTTAATCCTCTGTGAGGCGCTGTAACATTGCAAAAGAGAGTAATGACGTCATCTCTCTCTCTCTCTATCTCTCTGTCTCTCTCTCTCTTTCTCTGTGTAGTGGGTGCGTTGTCCTGGATAACTCTAAGGACACAGAAGTATGAGTTTGCAGGGAGAGGGAAAGAGAGAGTGAGAGAAATAGAGAGGGGAGAAGGGCTCTGGTGGCATAATAGTACATCATATAGTCCTAGCCCAACTCCTGCGGGATATGATGAAGCTATATTTGACGGTTTAGTGAAGGACAGGTAGTGGTCTCATTCTGTCAACACATGACCAGGAAATAAACCTCCCTTTCTAACTCTAAAACAGGTCTTTGTTAAAGTGTGAGTTTCTACTTCTACAGCCTCAATGCTTCCTCTGTGTGTGCGTGTGTGTGCGTGTGTGTGCGTGTGTGTGCGTGTGTGTGCGTGTGTGTGCGTGTGTGTGCGTGTGTGTGCGTGTGTGTGTGTGTGTGTGTGTTCTTGCCTTATACTCTTCAACAGTTACTCCAGTCAGACAAAATCAATGTCATGTTTCCCATTCTGAAAACGTTTTCTTTCTTTGACTGTAATGCTGACAAAATGAACCTCCTATTCCCTATACTCAAGAAAGAAATACAAACTCAGACATTTGAATTGTACAACAAGTTGGATAAAACTATGCCTATTCTTCCTGAAACCTTTTGATGGAAGAAGATAGGATTTGAACATTGGGAGTTTTGGTTTAAAAAAATCACCTTTTGCTCTGTCATCTTTCTATGTGATGTTTGATCCTAATCCTTCTGTCTTTCCTTCTCATTTTCCCTCTCTTCTTCTCTCTCCAGGTTTTCGCAGAAATGAAGACATGAGAGCGATGGAGGTGTTGCCTATTCTAAAGGAAAAAGTTGCCTTCCTATCAGGTGTGTGTGTGAGAGAGCGAGAGAATCCTACTTGTTTCTTTCTTCATAAACGAAGCTAATAGAACATGACACATTTACACACTTACAGCTCCCAGGCATGGAACTACACACACACACACTCCGAGTGTGTGTAATTATAGCTGTGACCCGTGGCTACTGAGAGGTCAGACCCCAGACACTTGACCTTTGTCCCCTCGTCTGTTCTTCCTGCCAGTTCTCGACTATTTTAGTGTTGAAAATATTTCTCATCGAGCCGAAGCAGGAGGAACAAATGTGTGTGTGCTTGTGTGTGTGTTTGTTTTTTACTGTTTGTGTCTGTGTGTCATTCCTCTTCCTCTTTTGTCTGACTCCATTCTCATTCTGTGTGTAGCCAAGGTCACTGACAGACCATAATGAACAGAAGTATGACTCAGAGAGAGAAATAATGAGAGGAAGAGAGAGGAGGGTCAGAGAGTGTGGTTGCTATAGCGTTGAGTTACTGTCTGTCATAACCATTTCCCGTCAATGCATTTTGGAAAGTAATTGGCTTTGAAAGGAGAGGAGCGGTTGAAGGAGAGGGAGGGAGGGAGGGAGGGAGGGAGGGAGGGAGAGCGAGGGTGTTGTAGGAAATAAAGAAATGTGGGTGTGGAGGGAGGTATAGATCGTATATCCAGATACAATTAGGCCTACGTAACATACATTAACATAGTCAAACAAATGACTATAGGGTTTCTATAGAAATAGTTATATATTTCTGTATATTGCTATATAGTTTTCCTGATAAAATCATGTTTCCCCTACCTCTGAGTACCTGTTACTGAGATGATGCTGATCATACTCATGGGAATATAACTCTCTGTTTCAGTCTATGTCCACCAGGAGGCAGAGGTGTGTGTACGCTCCACTGTGCGCTAAGCTGACCGTTGACTGTTTTATTATGTGTGTTCCAGGGGGCAGAGACAGACGCGGAGGTCCAGTGTTAACGTTTCCGTCACGCAGTAACCACGACAGAATACGAGCCGATGACCTCAGAAGACTCATAGCGTACCTCGCGGGCATCCCCAAGTACGTGTGTTTGTGTCTTCGGTACCTGCATGCGTACATATTGTGTGTATATTTGTATGGTTGGTTTAGTCTCTTGGATGGGGCTGAGTGTTGAGAGAGAGAGAGAGAGAGAGAGAGAGAGAGAGAGAGAGAGAGAGAGAGAGAGAGAGAGAGAGAGAGAGAGAGAGAGAGAGAGAGAGAGAGAGAGAGAGAGAGAGAGAGAGAGAGAAGAGAGAGAGAGAGAGAGAGAGAGAGAGAGAGAGAGAGAGAGAGAGAGAGAGAGAGAGAGAGAGAGAGAGAGAGAGAGAGAGAGAGAGAGAGAGAGAGAGAGAGAGAGAGAGAGAGAGAGAGAGAGAGAGAGAGAGAGAGAGAGAGAGAGAGAGAGAGAGAGAGAGAGAGAGAGAGAGAGAGCTATATCTGCTCAGTAGTAGTTGTTGTGATGATAGCTAAGTTTGAGTAGGTCTGTACGCTGCTGCTCTCTCCTTCTAGGTACGTCTTTCTCTCTCCTCATTACAAATCTCTTAACGGTTCTTCTCCTCTCGCTCTCTATGTAAATGAGATGTAGATCTCTCTCAGCTTTTTCTCTCTATCCTCTGTATAATGTATTTCTGTGTTTGTGTGTTCTCTCTTTCTTCCTATATCTCTCCCTCTCTATCTCTCCCTCTCTCTGCTCAGTGTGTTGGGAGTCAGAGTTCTGTTTTATTTTTAGTTTACCTGGAAAACATCTGAAGACTGTCTTTAGCTGACAGACAGACAGGCAGATGTTAGAGAGGACAGAAGGATTGATAGAAAGAGAAGGAATCCAGAAATATAGAGGATAGAGAGTCCAAAACGAAAAGGAGGGAATAAGGGATTGAGAGAGGCGTGAAGGATAGATCCTAAAAGAGAGTGAGTGACAGAGAGAGGGATTGTGTGTATTCTCCTGAGAGAGAGAGAACTCTCTGGGGCTGAGTGTTGTGGTCAGCAGAGAGGGATTGTGTGTATTCTCCTGAGAGAGAGAGAGAACTCTCTGGGGCTGAGTGTTGTGGTCAGCAGAGAGGGATTGTGTGTATTCTCCTGAGAGAGAGAGAACTCTCTGGGGCTGAGTGTTGTGGTCAGCAGAGAGGGATTGTGTGTATTCTCCTGAGAGAGAGAGAACTCTCTGGGGCTGAGTGTTGTGGTCAGCAGAGAGGGATTGTGTGTATTCTCCTGAGAGAGAGAGAACTCTCTGGGGCTGAGTGTTGTAGTCAGCAGAGAGGGATTGTGTGTATTCTCCTGAGAGAGAGAGAACTATCTGGGGCTGAGTGTTGTAGTCAGCAGAGAGGGATTGTGTGTATTCTCCTGAGAGAGAGAGAACTCTCTGGGGCTGAGTGTTGTGGTCAGCAGAGAGGGATTGTGTGTATTCTCCTGAGAGAGAGAGAACTCTCTGGGGCTGAGTGTTGTAGTCAGCAGAGAGAGGGAATAAAGAAAAAGAGAGGGTGGGTTGAGTAGATGCGGTTTATTACTAGCCATGCAGGGGATGTATGATGCAGTGTGAGGTTAGTTTAACTACGGTCATGATGCTGATGATGGATTCAGTCTCTTCTGCTTTGTTTTGGTCATTCTACTGAGTGTTAGGTTGCACATTTTCCTTATCTGGCTGGAAATCACTGTAGTTGTGTGTGTTTGTGTGCGCGTTCGTGCATGCACCGTAGTGTGTGCTATATGTGCTTTTCACAGTACCGAAAATGTGTCATCACCATCTCATGGTTTGGTTTGACTCTCTCCCTACCTCATCCCTTCTCTCTATTTCTCTACCTCCCACTCAACCTCCTCCCTCTTTCTCTACCACTTATCTCTGCCCCTCCCCTTTCCCACCCTCCCACTCTCACTCTTTCACTGCCACCTCTCCCCCTCCTACCTTCTCTCTCTCTCCCACCTCCCTACCACCCACTCTCACTCTTTCGCTACCACCTTCCCTCCTCCCACCCCCTCCCTCAATCCTTCCTGCTTTCCCTTCCCTGGTCCAGTGAGGAGGTAGTCAAGCATGGCTTCACAGTCATAGTGGACATGCGAGGCAGTAAATGGGACAGTATCAAACCTCTACTGAAGATCCTCCAGGAGTCGTTCCCCTGCTGTATACACGTAGCGCTCATCATCAAACCAGACAACTTCTGGCAGAAACAACGCACCAACTTCGGAAGCTCCAAGTTCGAATTTGAGGTAAGATTACTGTTTTTACTTTATTAAATCGCAGAAATTTGGTGTGCTTCAAACTCGATTTTGAGGTAAACACTAAATCAATGGTTCATATTGTTTTTAGGGCTGTCAAGCAATTAAACTAATGAATTGCAGGTAATGGCATTAGTTAATCAAAATTAATCACAATTTTAGAATTTGCTCAAATTTGGCCCAAATAAAAAGCAGTGCATTGAGTTATAGCCATACTATATTTTGATTGGAAGGGAATTAACACAAAATAATCTGTATCAGAATGTTTTAATGGCATTTTCACCATACACAACACAAAAGCCACTAACATACAGATAGCTATTAGGCCTAATGCTCCCAATGTTCAGGAATTCTAAATGAGTGTTCCAATTTCTGATAATAACTGGCTCTATGGATACAAAGAACAAAAAGCTTTTAAACCTGTCCAACAATGTTATGAATTCCACAGAAGACAATAACAACGATCAGCCAGGTCTGAGTTCATGTACAATATCATACAGCTATTACCTAGCCTAGGCTACTTATCCATGTTCTTCAACGTGAACTAGTCACAAGCTGCTAGTACTACAGTTGGGATCATTTGCTTAAATCTTTTCACCTATGAACAAAACAAAAACAGTAGCCTAGCTAAATGGAATGTATGTCCTGTTCTGATTTAAAATAATTGTGGGAAGTTGGTTGAATCAAGAGGCATTCAGCCATGGCATTGTAAACATTATTTTGGTTAGCTAGCTAGCTAACGTTAGCACAACGAGCTAGCTACTTCTGTACAAATTATGTTTTTGCTGTTATCTAAAGAAACGCCTGGGAATGTGTTCGTGGTTGAACTTTCTGTAAGTTTTCCTTCAAACTGGTTGCTCAAAGAAGCACGCATAGTGGATGTTTAAGCACCACAGTAGACGGGTTGGCTGACAACGTCACGAAAATGATGCGCGCGCATCATTTTTGTTATGATTCTGAACCGTCAGATATTACAAGAAGCTGCCACGTGGGGAATCATTGATGGCTCTTTTCAGCTAGCCATATCTTGTTCTTGAAACCATGTCTTGTTTTGATGTGTTTTGCTTTATTTCGTGTCCATACAAAAATGTGCTAGTTAGCTAACCAACAACTGTAACAATGTATTTGAGCGACAACAAGTGCTCATTGTGCAAATGTATTTATGTTTTCAATAAACATTTGGTGATGCATACAGCATGTTGTCAACAATCTATGCCAACCCCATCTGTTTTGGGCAAAAATTGCACTCGCGTCGGTTTTGTTGCTAAACAACCAACCCGTCTATAGAGACAAACAGCTAATGAGACCGATTGCACACGGCATTAAGAGTGTGTGCGTGTTGTTTGTTGCGTTTAAAATGGTGTGTGCGTGTTTGTTGCGCTTGAAAGGGTCCGTGCGCTGAAGAAATGAACATGCGATTAGCAGCATTCAAAAAAATCTGCATAAAAAATGCCATGCGTTAACGCGTTATTAACGTGTTAATGTGTTGTCTTTGACAGCCCTAATTGTTTTATTATGGCCTTTTTTGTTCCTCCAATGCATTTTAATACCAGTGCCTTTGCCGTAGCATAGCAAACCCAACAGCAATAGGGTATGGTGTGTGTTGACTTAGCATAGCAAACCCAACACGAATATGATATGATGTGTGTTGACTTAGCATAGCAAACCCAACAGGAATATGGTATGGTGTGTGTTGATTTAGCATAGCAAACCCAACAACAATATGGTATGGTGTGTGTTGACTTAGCATAGCAAACCCAATAGCAATATGGTATGGTGTGTGTTGACTTAGCATAGCAAACCCAACAGCAATATGGTATGGTGTGTGTTGACTTAGCATAGCAAACCCAACAGCAATATGGTATGGTGTGTGTTGACTTAGCATAGCAAACCCAACAGCAATATTGTATGGTGTGTGTTGACTTAGCATAGCAAACCCAACAGCAATATTGTATGGTGTGTGTTGACTGTCAGTTTGAGGTCTTCTGCTATATTATACTCTGCTGTATTACATTTTTGATTTAGAATCACAATGGGATATTGTTTAGAGCTGCTTGTTTTGACACACACACACACACACACACACACACAAGCTGCTGTTTTCAATTGTTTTTGATAGGCTTGTAGGCTTGACTACTTCTATGTAAACTTCTATGTAATAGTGTTGAAAATCCTGCAGAGCAATGCAATAATGTAATGGAGCGCTATGCTATTTGGTTTGATTTCTATACAGTTTTATTTGCTGTGTCTAATGTGATGATGTGTGGCGCTCTACTTTTTGTTGTTGTATTAAGTTAACACCCACAGTCGCACACACACACGCATGCACACACACACCCTGTTAGAGCAGTAACGCTGGTGTATTGGATTGTTTCGATTGGTTGATGGTGTGTGAAGCCATGTGTCACTGTCAGCCAGTCGCCACAGGGCAAAACACACACACACGATTAAACACCACCGCTCTTTCTACCCTGCTGTGTGTGTGTGTGTGTGTGTGAGGCCATGCATGCGTCTGTGTATGTGTGTGTATTTTTCAGCACCACATTTTGCTCAGTAAAATCACTTTTCCGGCCAATGCTGGGTTATGCTTTTAAAATGTGAACATGAAATATTAACATTCCATTAGGAGCTGGAACAGATGGAACATTACTCTAGAAGAGATGGAGGGAATAGAGAGAGATGGAGAGATGCATTCTAACCTGGACTTGTCAATAGAAGAGAACTGTTGTGATTTTCTCCTTCTCTCTGCCTTTCTTTGGATTTAGAGGGCTTCTCATCTTTAACTCTCTGTCACTCTCATTCTGACTATAATCCTGCCCACGGAAGGCTTTGTCAGGTTTCTCCTCATCGCTCGCTCCTCTCTCTATCCTTCAATCTGACACAGAGCGTGGGTGTTAACCTTGCTGTGTGGGTTAGTATTATCTTGGCAACATAAAGCACTTGAGAATGGATACAATCTCTCCCATATTTCTCAATCTGTATAGACATGGCTTTACCTTTTCTGAGATAAAAGTTTTCTAAATGTCCCCGAAAAACATTATATGAACTCATCAGACTCTATCAAGATGAAGAGAGAGGGAGAATGAGACCTCAGAATCATTTATTTCTGACCCCTCCCCTTTTTGTCACAGCCAATCAAATGTGTCTGTCTGAGTGTCTGAATCACCATTAGTGTTGTGTGGGTGACTGACAGTGGGCATTGAACTTCTCCTCGTCCTGTCTACCATTGTTAACCAGAAAGCTGTGATGATTATTTTGGAATTGATTAAAACCTTCTCTATCCCTCCCTCTCTTCCGTTTCTTTCCCTTCCCTCTTCATCTTTCCACCTCATCTCTCTCTCTCCCTCCCCCCATGTCTCCCCTCTCTTATTCTCTCTAGACTACCATGGTATCGTTGGAGGGTCTATCTAAGGTGGTTGACCCCTCCCAGCTGACCGCTGACTTCGAGGGAAGTCTGGAATACAACCATGATGAGTGGATCGAGGTACAACCTGCCAATTAATCAATCAATAAATCAATGGTTTGCAAACATTTTTTAGATAAGAGATATAGATAGAAGCTAAAATATACACACACACACTGTAGCTGTCTTAGTCAGTACTACAACCAGAAGTCAATCAATCCATCCATATCTGCGTTCTTTTCCAGGTGCGGATTGCTTTTGAGGAGTTTACGGGGCACGCGGGTCACATGTTGTCGAGGCTGGAGGAGATGCAGGAGGTGGTGGCGAGGAAAGACTTCCCCACGGACCTGGACGGGGCGCGGCGCATGATAGAGGAACACGCCACGCTGAAGAAGAAGGTCATCAAAGCTCCTATAGAGGAACTGGATACGGAGGGACAGAGGTAGGCTATGCACCACACGTACACGGGCACACACACATTGACACAGACATGCGGGCGCACACTCACTCACAAACAGACTGATAGTGATGCTACTTTTACACTGCTGATGATGTGTCTGTATGTTGTTTCACGTTGTGTCCCCTCTGTCTGTGTGTGTCCTCTCCCAGGTTGCTGCAGCGTATCCAGAGCAGTGAGTCGTACAGGAACTCTAACGCCAGCGGTGTGTGTAACGCTGACTCCCAGGGGCTGGTGCCGCGTGTCGCCACCCTGCTGGACAAACTACACACCACACGTCAACACCTCCACCAGGCCTGGCACATCAGGAAACTCCAGCTGGACCAGTGCTTCCAGCTACGCCTCTTCGAACAGGACGCTGAGAAGGTATCATGGATGGATGGATGGATGGATGGTAAAGGAAAAGAAAAGTGCAACAGTTACTAGTACTAGTATGATTTTTTGTGTGTGTGAAGTGGGGGTGAATAGGTCCAGTGTAATAGACTGATAAATAGGGGATACAAGATGGATCGTTTCAGTAAAGTAGACAGATTGCAGTGTTGGACTGCGGTAAGGGCTTGTTGCTAGGACACCATAGACAGTAGTTGGCTCTGAAGCCTGTTGGTTTTCTCTTATGACACTCAGTCCATCGCTCTTCTCCCTGTGCTTTGTGCAGATACATCTACACACACATACATTTACATTTACATTGTAGTCATTTAGCAGACACTCTTATCCAGAGCGACTTACAGTTAGTGAGTGCATACACACGTGCAAGCAAGTGTTTTTGCGCACTCATGTTTCTACATGCACATGTGCAAGCATACACACTCAACACATACAGTACACACAAAGATACACAAACACACTCTACCATCTGCAGCTGTTGGCTGCCTGTCATATCCCATCTCTAATGTGTGTGTGTGTGTGACTTTTCTACAGATGTTTGATTGGATTATGCACAACAAGGGTCTGTTCCTAG
The DNA here is from genome assembly GCF_964263955.1 of Coregonus lavaretus. Classification (NCBI taxonomy): domain Eukaryota; kingdom Metazoa; phylum Chordata; class Actinopteri; order Salmoniformes; family Salmonidae; genus Coregonus; species Coregonus lavaretus. The sequence continues at coordinate 12,344,078 of NC_139990.1, read as the reverse complement.
CCGGCTACACTGAGATCGGCAACAACCACCCTCACGCCATGGAGCTACAGACGCAACACAACCACTTCGCTATGAACTGCATGGTAAGAACACACAGACCACAGTTGACACACGCAATCACACACACACGCACACACTGAGCAGCGGGCTATTAGATAACTAGAAGCTGTGTCCATACTGGCTTACATAATGGTTATGAAATGGATTACTTTAAAGAGGCAATCTGCAGTTGCTACAGTACATACAGTGCATTGGGAAAGTATTCAGACCCCTTCCCTTTTTCCACATTTTGTTACATTACAGCCTTATTTTAAAATGGATTAAATTTAAAAAATCCTCATCAATATACACACTGCCTCATAATAACAAAGCAAAAACAGGTTTTTAGATATGTTTGCAAATTTATTAAAAATAAAAACACAGAAATACCTTATTTACATAAGTATTCAGACCCTTTGCTATGAGACTCGAAATTGAGCTCAGGTGCATCCCGTTTCCATTGATAATCCTTGATGTTTCTACAACTTGATTGGAGTCCACCTGTGGTAAATTCAATTGATTGGACATGATTTGGTAAGGCACACACCTGTCTATATAAGGTCCCACAGATGACAGCGCATGTCAGAGCAAAAACCAAGCTATGAGGTCGAAGGAATTGTCCGTAGAGCTCCGAGACAGGATTGTGTTGAGGCACAGATCTGGGAAAGCGTACCAAAAAATGGCTGCAGCATTTGAAGGTCCCAAAAAACGCAGTGGCCTCCATCATTCTTAAAAGGAAGAAGTTTGGATCCACCAAGACTCTTTCTAGAGCTGGCCGCCTGGCCAAACTGAGCAATCAGGGGAGAAGGGCCTTGGTCAGGGAGGTGACCAAGAACCCGATGGCCACTCTGACAGAGCTCCAGAGTTCCTCTGTGGAGATGGGAGAACCTTCCAGAAGGACAACCGTCTCTGCAGCACTCCACCAATCAGGCCTTTATGGTAGAGTGGCCAAACGGAAGCCACTCCTCAGTAAAAGGCACATGACAGCCCGCTTGGAGTTTGCCAAAAGGCACCTAAAGACTCTCAAACAAGATTTTCTGCTGATGAAACCAAGATTGAACTTTTTGGCCTAATGCCAACCGTCACCTCTGGAGGAAACCTGGCACTATCCCTACGGTGAAGCATGGTGGTGGCAGTATCATGCTGTGGGGATGTTTTTCAGCGGCAGGGACTGGGAGACTAGTCAGGATCGAGGGAAAGATGAACGGAGCAAAGTACAGAGCGCTCAGGACCTCCGACTTGGGCCAAGGTTAATCTTCCAACAGGACAACGACCCTAAGCACACAGCCAAGACAACGCAGGAGTGGCTTCGGGACAAGTCTCTGAATGTCCTTGAGTGGCCCAGCCAGAGCCCGCACTTGAACCCGATCGAACATCTCTGGAGAGACCTGAAAATAGCTGTGCAGCAACGCTCCCCATCCAACCTGACAGAGCTTGAGAGGATCTGCAGAGAGGAATGGGAAAAACTCCCCAAATACAGGTGTAACCAAGCTTGTAGCGTTATACCCAACAAGACTCAAGGCTGTAATCGCTGCCAACGGTGCTTCAACAAAGTACTGAGTAAAGGGTCTGAATACTTATGTAAATGTGATATTTCAGTTTTTTATATTTAATACATTTGAAAATAATTATACAAACCTGTTTTTGCTTTGTCATTATGTGGTATTGTGTGTAGATAGACAAAAAAAAAGAATGTAATCTATTTTAGAATAAGGCTTTAACGTAACAAAATGTGGAAAAAGTCAAGGGGTCTGAATACTTTCCAAATGCACTGTACGTTTTCTGAATGCCTTGTTATTGTTTGAACTCTGGATTGCCCCTTTAAAGCAGGAGATGAATCTAATGTATTGCCTCAGCTAGATGATGACTCTGCAGATGGAAACTCACTGACATTTAGCTCTGCACTAAAATCAATGCAACCGCTCTCTGTCTCTCTGTGTCTCTCTCTCTCTCTGGTGTGCACACATACCCTGACTAGTTCAGATGCTCTGAGGCTAGGTCAGTCGGGAGTCCATAAGTAGCGATTACAAAGCTGTCATCCTTGCATCACTCAATCCTTTTATTTATTTTTTACCTTCAGAAGAATCGGTGTGATCCACTAACATAGATTTTATGTCCTTTACTAGTGAGTCTTTTTTTGTATGGACTTAGTGCTTACTCCAATTCTTTTGTTTTTGTCTTGTTGTGAAATATCTGTATGTTTATTATCTGAATAGCAAAATAAACCAAATCAATCTCTTCCTCTCTCTCTCTCTCCCCACCCCGTCCCCCTCTCTCTCCCTCCCCCCTTCCCCCTATCTCTCCCCCTCTCTCTCCCTCACCCCGTCCCCCACTCTCTCCCTCCCCTCTCTCTCCCTCACCCCTTCCTCTCCCTCACCCCTTCCCCCTCTCTCTCCCTCCCCTCTCTCTCCCTCACCCCTTCCTCTCCCTCACCCCTTCCCCCTCTCTCTCCCTTACCCCGTCCCCCCCTCTCTCTCTCTCTCCCTCCCCCCTTCCCCACCCCGTCCCCCTCTCTCTCCCTCCCCATCTCTCTCCCTCACCCTGTCCCCCTCTCTCTCCCTCACCCTGTCCCCCTCTCTCTCCCTCCCCCTCTCTCTCGCTCACCCCGTCCCCCTCTCTCTCCCTCCACCCTTCCTACCCTGTCCCCCACTCTTTCCCTCACCCTCTCATATCCATCACCCCTTCCCCCTCTCTCTCCCTCACCCCGTCCTCCTCGCTCTCCCTCCCCCCTTCCCCACCACGTCCCCCTCTCTCTCTCCCCCCTTCCTCACCCCGTCCCCCTCTCTCCTCCATCCTCTACAGAATGTGTATGTGAACATCAACAGGATAATGTCAGTGGGTAACAGGCTGTTGGAGTCGGGTCACTATGCCTCGGTGCAGATTAAACAGATCTCAGGTCAGCTGGAAGCGGAGTGGAAAGCCTTCGCAGCTGCCCTGGACGAACGTAGCACACTGCTGGAGATGTCTGCCGCCTTCCACCAGAAATGTGACCAGGTGGGTGGTGGTGTGAACATATACGCATATGCAGGAACACACACACACACACACACACACACACACACACACACACACACACACATACAGAGAATTGATTAGTTTGTTTAATTCCAAATACAGAATCTGGGCGGTCCTCTTTCCCAATAGGAATATTCCATATGATTATTTTCATGTTCCACAGTTAAAGAAAGAAAAACTGTGCATTTTCCAGGGAATTGAACCATTTCCCATAGATACTAGTTCACAAAGCCTCTCTTTGTGTATTCTGATTGCTCGAGGGCAGGCACATGGAGAATACATGCATACGCTCATACACACATACACACACATCCCCTTGTGTGTGTGATCAGTGTATGATGAGGGCGTGCAGTGAGATTAACCTTTGATTAGAATCCTACTGTCTTGGTATGTTTAATATTCCCACATGAGGCATCTTTTTTAATTTTATTCTTTGCTATGTTTTCCCTCTATTGTCCCAATAATTTACAGAGATCTAACCTAGCCATGTGAAATCCAGGTCATCATGGTAGAATAATGCAGCGAATCTCAGAATAATACAGAATAGAACAATATACAGTATATACCTTTTATAGTGTGTGTGTTTTATGTTGTCTGCAGTGTATAAATCGTGTGTGTGTGTGTTTATATAATGTATGTCACAGGAGGTTGGTGGCACCTTAATTGGGGAGGACGGGCTCATAGTAATGGCTGGAACGGAATTAATGGAATGGTAATCAAACACATCAAAGACATGGTTTCCATTTGTTTGATACCATTCCATTCACTCCATTCCAGCCATTATTTCGAGCCGCCCTCCTCTCAGCAGCCTCCTGTGACGTATGTATAATGTGTGTCGTCTCTCTCTACAGTACATGAGTAATGTGGACTCGTGGTGTAAAGCGTGTGGAGAGGTGGATCTACCCTCGGAGCTCCAGGACCTAGAAGACGCTATCCACCACCACCAGGGCCTCTACGAACACATCACTGCTGCCTACTCAGAGGTAAACGGCACTGCTGCATACCCAGAGGTAACATACCTGCGTGTGGGTGTGGGTGAGGTGTCACTAGCAAGTTCTATACCAACACGTGTGTACGTGTGTGTTTGTATGTATGTGCTCACGCCTTCCTCCCTCCCCAGGTCAGCCAGGACGGTAAGGCCTTATTGGATAAGCTCCAGCGCCCTCTGACCCCGGGGGGAGCTGATTCGCTGACGGCCTCGGCCAACTACAGTAAGGCGGTGCACCACGTGCTGGATGTGATACACGAGGTGCTGCACCACCAGAGACAACTGGAGAATATCTGGCAACACCGCAAAGTCCGCCTGCACCAGAGGCTCCAGCTGTGTGTGTTCCAGCAAGACGTACAGCAGGTGTGTACTAGTTCTGTTCCTGTGTGGCTCAGTTGAGAAGAGCCTGGCTCTAGCAATGCCAAGGTCGTGGGTTCAATACCCGCAGGGATCACATACAGTGCCTTTAGAAAGTTTTCATACCCCTTGACTTATTCCACATTTTGTTGTGTTACAGCCTAAATTCAAAATACACACAATATCCCATAATGACAAAGTGAAAACATGTTTTTAGAAAACTTTGCAAATTGATTGAAAATGAAATACACTCATATGACTCACACCCCTGAGTCAATACTTTGTAGAAGCACCATTAGCAGTGATTACAGCTGTGAGTCTTTCTGGGTAAGTCTTTAAGACACTCAGGAACATTCAATGTCATCTTGGTAAGCAACTCTAATGTATATTTGGCCTTGTGTTTTAGGTTATTGTCCTGCTGAAAGGTGAATTTGTCTCCCAGTGTCTGTTTTAAAGGAGACTGAAACAGGTTTTCTTCTAGGACTTTGCCTGTGCTTAGTGCTATTCCGTTTCTTTTTATCTTAAAAAAACACACTAATCCTTGCTGATGACAAGCATGACCATAACATGATGCAGTCACCACCATGCTTGAAAATATGAAGAGTGGTACTCAGTGATGTGTTGTTGGATTTGCCCCAAACATAACGCTTTGTATTCAGGACATAAAGTTAATTTCTTTGCCACATTTTTAGCAGTTTCACTAAAGTGCCTTATTGCAAACAGGATGCATGTTTTGAAATATTTGTATTCTGTACAGGCTTCCTTCTTTTCACTCTGTAATTTAGGTTAGTATTGTGGAGTAACTAACCATCCTCAGTTTTCTCCTATCACAGCCATTAAACTCTGTAACTGTTTTAAAGTCACCATTGGCCTCATGGTGAAATCCCTGAGCGGTTTCATTTTTTTACATTTACATTTTAGTCATTTTGTCATTTAGCAGACGCTCTTATCCAGTGCATACATTTTTCATACTGGTTTCCTTCCTCTCCGGCAACTGAGTTAGGAAGGACGCTTGTATCTTTGTAGCTCAATTGGTAGAGCATGGCGCTTGTAACGCCAGGGTAGTGGGTTCGATCCCCGGGACCACCCATACGTAAAAATGTATGCACACATGACTGTAAGTCGCTTTGGATAAAAGCGTCTGCTAAATGGCATATTATTATTATTATTATTATTATTATTATTAATTAATAATTTCACCATGCTCAAAGATAAATATACAGTACCAGTCAAAAGTTTGGACACACCTACTCATTCACAGGTTTTTCTTTATTTTTACTATTTTCTACATTGTAGAAAAATAGTGAAGACATCAAAACTATGAAATAACACATATGGAATCATGTAATAACGAAAAAAGTGTTAAACAAATCAAAATATATTTTATATTTGAGATTCTTCAAATAGCCACCCTTTGCCTTGATGACAGCTTTGCACACTCTTGGCATTCTCTCAACCAGCTTCATCTGGAATGCTTTTCCAATAGTCTTGAAGGAGTTCCCACATATGCTGAGCACTTGTTGGCTGCTTTTCCTTCACTCTGCCGTCTGACTCATCCCAAACCATCTCAATTGGGTTGAGGTCGGGGATTGTGGAAGCCAAGTCATCTGATACAGCACTCCATCACTCTCCTTCTTGGTAAAATAGCCCTTACACAGCCTGGAGGTGTGTTGGGTCATTGTCCTGTTGAAAAACAAATGATAGTCCCACAAAGCCCAAACCAGATGGGATGGCGTATCGCTGCAGAATGCTGTGGTAGCCATGCTGGTTAAGTGTGCCTTGAATTCTAAATAAATCACAGACAGTGTCACCAGCAAAGCAACCCCACACCATAACACCTCCTCCTCCATGCTTTACGGTGGGAACTACAGATGCAGAGATCTTCCGTTCAAACACACAGCGATTTGAAACAAAAATGTCCATTGCTCGTGTTTCTTGGCCAAGCAAGTCTCTTCTTCATATTGGTGCCCTTTAGTAGTGGTTTCTTTGCAGCAATTCAACCATGAAGGCCTGATTCACACAGTCTCCTCTGAACAGTTGATGTTGAGATGTGTCTGTTACTTGAACTCTGTGAAGCATTTATTTGGGCTGCAATTTCTGAGGCTGGTAACTGTAATGAACTTATCCTCTGCAGCAGAGGTAACTGTGGGTCTTCCATTCCTGTGGCGGTCCTCATGAGAGCCAGTTTCATCATAGCGCTTGATGGTTTTTGCGACTGCACTTGAAGAAACTTTCAAAGTTCTTGACATTTTCCGTATTGACTGACCTTCATGTCTTAAAGTAATGATGGACTATCGTTTCTCTTTGCTTATTTGAGCTGTTCTTGCCATAATATGGACTTGGTCTTTTACTAAATAGGGTTATCTTCTGTTCTTTTTTTTACTTTACCCATCTACCAATAGGTGCTCTTCTTTGTGAGGCATTGGAAAACCTCCCTGGTCTTTGTGGTTGAATCTGTGTTTGAAATTCACTGCTCAACTGAGGGACCTTACAGATAATTGTATGTGTGGGGTACAGAGATGAGGTAGTCATTCAAAAATCATGTTAAACACTATTATTGCGCACAGAGTGAGTCCATGCAACTTATTATGTGACTTGTTCAGCACATTTTTACTCCTGAATTGATTTAGGATTGCCATAAGAAAGGGTTTGAATACTTAATGACTCAAGACATTTTCATTTACATTTCGAAAAAAAACATAATTCCACTTCGACATTACGGGGTATTGTGTTTGTAGGCCAGTGATAAAAACATCTGAATTTAACCCATTTTAAATTCAGACTGTAACACAACAAAATGTGGATAAAGTCAAGGGGTGTGAATACTTTCTGAAGGCACTGTACATGATACACATACTAGAAATGTATGGACACACTCACCGTCGTTGCCAAGGTAACTGTTGCCATGGTGACACTGCTGGCCAGTATTCAGATGAGGGGTATTCTGCCAAGTGGTAGAGGGATACAGAAAGATCTGAGGAGGGAGAGAGCAGGACAAGGAAGGTGTGAAGAGGGAGAAAGAAAGGAGGGTGGGACGGACGGGAGGGTTTTGTTTATTTTTCGTAGCAGGTTTAGGAGAACTTAAGCAGCAGGTTAGGAGAATTAACATAGCAGGTTAGGAAAACAGTTAGGGTTAGCTAAAATGCAAAAAAAATGCTTTTGACATCAATTTTACAAAAGCTGTATCCCATCTAGACAGGACCAGATGGGAGGGAACTCATCCTCTCTCATCTCCCTCTGCCAGGGATGTAGCTCAGTTGGTAGAGCATGGCGTTTGCAACGCCAGGGTTGTGGGTTCGATTCCCACGGGGGGCCAGTTTAAAAAAGATAATGTAAGTCGCTCTGGATAAGAGCGTCTGCTAAATGGCTAAAACTTAAAATGTAAATGTAAATGCCTACTGACTGGAGTAGTGTGCTGTTCTGTCTATCAACCCTAGAGCTCCCCTAGTGTTGGACTGGCAGCATGACACTCCATTTTTCCTGTGGCCCACAGCCTGAACTTCTATGCCACTTAGCTAACTGTGCATGCTTGTGTTTGTGCAGGTTCTGGACTGGATAGAGAACCATGGGGAGGCTTTCCTCAGTAAACACACAGGCGTTGGGAAGTCCCTCCATCGAGCCAGAGCACTACAGAAACGACATGAGGACTTCGAGGAGGTCGCCCAGGTAGGATAGAACCCCTCTGCTTTTACCCTTTCTCTCTCTATCACATACTCCATCTATCTCTATCTTTTCACTAAATATATCCAGTGAAGTTTCTCTCCTCCTCTCCTCCCTTTCTCTTGTTAACTGTCCTCCCTCTTTCCTTCTCTCCCTCTCTGTCTCTCCCCATCCTCTCTCTTTCTCTGTGTAATTGTTCTCTCCCCCATCCAGAACACCTATACTAATGCCGATAAGCTGCTGGAGGCAGCGGAGCAGTTAGCCCAGACAGGAGAGTGTGATCCAGAGGAGATCTACCAGGCAGCCCACCAGCTAGAGGACCGCATCCAGGACTTTGTTAGGAGGGTGGAGCAACGCAAAGTCCTGCTCGACATGTCTGTCGCCTTCCACACACACGTCAAAGAGGTACAAAGTGTGTGTGTGTGTGTGGCGGGGGGGGTTGTGTGAGTGTGCGCGCATACTCAAGAGTAGCTCAACATTATACTGGATTGTGTGTATGTGCGACATGATGGATAGGTGTTTGTGTGTGTGTATTAACCCTCTCTGTGTCCCTAGCTGTGGACGTGGTTGGAGGAGCTGCAGAAGGAGTTATTAGATGATGTGTATGCTGAGTCTGTGGAGGCGGTGCAGGACCTGATCAAACGCTTCAGCCAGCAGCAGCAGACCACCCTGCAGGCCACTGTCAACGTCATCAAGGAGGGAGAGGACCTCATCCAGCAGCTCAGGTAGAGAACACACACCCACGGGCTGGGACAAACACACACACACACACACACACACACACACACACACACACACACACACACACGCACTCACTCACAGGGACAGACGTGCACACACACAAAATAAATTGGAAGTAACTGAGCAAAAGTTGAAAGTTTCAGAGAGTGGGCAGAAGGTGAGTAGGATGGAAGAGACAACAGGAGGAGAGAGAGAACAACAGCCTCCCATAGCGAACTGGCAGAGGGGAGAGAGAGAACAACAGCCTCTTCCCATAGCGAACTGGCAGAGGGGAGAGAGAGAACAACAGCCTCTTCCCATAGCGAACTGGCAGAGGAGAGAGAGAACAGCAGCCTCCTCCCATAGCGAACTGGCAGAGGAGAGAGAGAACAGCAGCCTCCTCCCATAGCGAACTGGCAGAGGAGAGCGAGAGAACAACAGCCTCCTCCCATAGTGAACTGGCAGAGGAGAGAGAGAACAACAGCCTCCTCCCATAGTGAACTGGCAGAGGGAAGCGAGAGAACAACAGCCTCCTCCCATAGCGAACTGGCAGAGGAGAGAGAGAACAGCAGCTTCCTCTCATAGCGAACTGGCAGAGGGGAGAGAGAGAACAACAGCCTCCTCCCATAGCGAACTGGCAGAGGGGAGAGAGAGAACAACATCCTCCTCCCATAGCGAACTGGCAGAGGGGAGAGAGAGAACAACAGCCTCCTCCCATAGCGAACTGGCAGAGGAGAGAGAGAGAACAACAGCCTCCTCCCATAGTGAACTGGCAGAGGGGAGAGAGAGAACAACAGCCTCCCATAGCGAACTGGCAGAGGAGAGAGAGAACAACAGCCTCCTCCCATAGCGAACTGGCAGAGGGGAGAGAGAACAACAGCCTCCTCCCATAGTGAACTGGCAGAGGAGAGAGAGAACAACAGCCTCCTCCCATAGTGAACTGGCAGAGGAGAGAGAGAACAACAGCCTCCTCCCATAGTGAACTGGCAGAGGGGAGAGAGAGAACAACAGCCTCCTCCCATAGTGAACTGGCAGAAGGGAGAGAGAGAACAACAGCCTCCTCCCATAGCGAACTGGCAGAGGGGAGAGAGAAAGGGAATAGAAAGGAGAGATGACAAGGAGTAGGAGGTTGACAGTTAGAGAGCTGCGTGTATTTGACTGCTCTGACCATGATTCTGGTTGTATTTATATCAAGTGTGTGGGGTGAAACCTAGCCCTCACAGACACACACACACAAACTGAAGCGATCTCTCTTTCTCTCTCTCCCTGGTGTATTCTCTCCTCTGAGTGTTGTTACATAATGCTGGTTTCATAACAGTGTGGCTAATTGTGTAACATCTCCCAGGACTCCACATTGTGTGTGTGAGAGATTAGAGGAGTGTGTGCACGTGTGTGTGTGTGTGTTATTATACAATGATTGAAGCAGTGCCAGTGAAATTACCTCTGCACCGAATAATTTTGTGTGTGTGTGTACGTTTTCTGCATTGTGTTTGTGTTCTCTCGTGTCGTAGGGACTCTGCTATCTCCAGTAACAAGACTCCCCACAACAGCTCTATCAACCACATAGAGAGTGTGTTGCTGCAGCTGGATGAGGCCCAGGCTCAGATGGAGGAGCTGTTTCAGGAGAGGAAGATCAAACTAGAACTCTTCCTGCAGCTACGCATCTTCGAGAGGGACGCCATTGACGTGAGTGTGTGGAAAGGGTTTGTGTGGCAGAGGTGGTTCTGGTAAAGTACCCTTGTCTAGGCTTTAGCTCAGTGAGCTAACACAGTCTTGAGTCTTCAGATGACCTGATTCATGTCATACACGTGTGTGTGATGTATGTATCCTCACCTTGAGTGTGTACGTGTGTGTGGTGTGTGTATCCTCACCTTGAGTGTGTACGTGTGTGTGGTGTGTGTATCCTCACCTTGAGTGTGTACGTGTGTGTGGTGTGTGTATCCTCACCTTGAGTGTGTACGTGTGTGTGCATGCTTTTCCTTATGTGTGTACTTGTGTGTATCCACACCTGTCTCTCTGTCTCTCTCTCTCAGATCTTCTCGGACCTGGAGTTTTAAATCTCACCTATCTCTCTCTCTCCCACCCAGATCATCTCAGACCTGGAGTCGTGGAACGAGGAGTTGAGTGTTCAGATGAGTGAGTTTGATACAGAGGACCTGACCCTGGCAGAACAGAGACTCCAGCACCACGCTGACAAGGCCCTGACCATGAACAACCTGACCTTTGACGTCATCCACCAGGGACAGGAGCTACTGCAGTACGTCAATGAAGTTCAGGCCTCTGGTGAGTAGCAGTACACACATGTGGACAACAGAGCTTACATAGTCACATATGCAGACACACACACACAGAAAATGAGCTACTGCAACAGCCTGTTTTGCAGAAGGAGTGGAATGAATTTCGCTCTCTCTCCTTGCCTTTCTCCCTCTCTCTCTCCCATGTACTCCCCCTCTCTCTCCCCCTCTTTCACTCCTTCTCTTCCCCCTCTCTTTTCCCATCTCTCCCTTTCAAATCAAATCAAATCAAATCTCTCCCTCCAGGTGTAGAGTTGCTCTGTGACAGAGATGTGGACATGGCTACTCGTGTTCAGGACCTGCTGGAGTTTCTCCATGAGAAGCAGCAGGAGTTGGACGTAGCAGGCGAACAACACAGGAGACACCTGGAGCAGTGTGTACAGCTACGACACCTGCAGGCCGAAGTCAAACAGGTATACACACACACACACACACACACACACACACACACACACACACACACACGCACACATACTTAGAGCAATGTATACAGTGACGACACCGGAACCATCCATTGATAACACATAATTTCCTATTAAATACCAGTAGAAATAATGCCATTGTAAATACTAGGTAAGTACCAGTGGAAACAGTACTAAAATGCTATCTTTATAACATATATCCTTGTTCCTGGTCTGTGCAGGTCCTGGGCTGGATCCGTAATGGGGAGTCTATGCTGAATGCTGGTCTGATCACAGCCAGTTCTCTACAGGAAGCAGAACAGCTACAGAGAGAACACGAACAGTTCCAGCATGCCATCGAGGTGAGCTCATCACTTCGCGACGCAAACACCAACACACATCCTTTTTATAGATAATAATAAGTACACATATACAGTGAGGGAAAAAAGTATTTGAAATCCTGCTGATTTTGTACGTTTGCCCACTGACAAAGACATGATCAGTCTATAATTTTAATGGTAGGTTTATTTGAACAGTGAGAGACAGAATAACAACAAAGAAATCCAGAAAAACGCATGTCAAAATTGTTATAAATTGATTTGCATTTTAATGAGGGAAATAAGTATTTGACCCCTCTGCAAAACATGACTTAGTACTTGGTGGCAAAACCCTTGTTGGCAATCACAGAGGTCACACGTTTCTTGTAGTTGGCCACCAGGTTTGCACACATCTCAGGAGGGATTTTGTTCCACTCCTCTTTGCAGATCTTCTCCAAGTCATTAAGGTTTCGAGGCTGACATTTGGCAACTCAAACCTTCAGCTCCCTCCACAGATTTTCTATGGGATTAAGGTCTGGAGACTGGCTAGGCCACTCCAGGACCTTAATGTGCTTCTTCTTGAGGCACTCCTTTGTTGCCTTGGCCGTGTGTTTTGGGTCATTGTCATGCTGGAATACCCATCCACAACCCATTTTCAATGCCCTGGCTGAGGGAAGGAGGTTCTCACCCAAGATTTGACAGTACATGGCCCCGTCCATCGTCCCTTTGATGCGGTGAAGTTGTCCTGTCCCCTTAGCAGAAAAACACCCCCTTAGCATAATGTTTCCACCTCCATGTTTGACGGTAGGGATGGTGTTCTTGGGGTCATAGGCAGCATTCCTCCTCCTCCAAACACGGCGAGTTGAGTTGATGCCAAAGAGCTCAATTTTGGTCTCATCTGACCACAACACTTTCACCCAGTTCTCCTCTGCCAATGAACATCTGAATGATTCAAACTTCAGACGGGCCAGTATATGTGCTTTCTTGAGCAGGGGGACCTTGCGGGCGCTGCAGGATTTCAGCCCTTCACGGCGTAGTGTGTTACCAATTGTTTTCTTGGTGACTATGGTCCCAGCTGACTTGAGATCATTGACAAGATCCTCCCATGTAGTTCTGGGCTGATTCCTCACCATTCACCAACTGTTGTCACCTTCTCACCAAGCTGCTTGGCGATGGTCTTGTAGCCCATTCCAGCCTTGTGTAGGTCTACAATCTTGTCCTTGACATCCTTGGAGAGCTCTTTGGTCTTGGCCATGGTGGAGAGTTTGGAATCTGATTGATTGATTGCTTCTGTGGACAGGTGTCTTTTATACAGGTAACAAGCTGAGATTAGGAGCACTCCCTTTAAGAGTGTGCTCCTAATCTCAGCTCGTTACCTGTATAAAACACACCTGGGAGCCAGAAATATTTCTGATTGAGAGGGGGTCAAATACTTATTTCCCTCATTAAAATGCAAATCAATTTATAACATTTTTGACATGCGTTTTTATGAATTCTTTTGTTATTCTGTCTCTCACTGTTGAAATAAACCTACCATTAAAATTATAGACGGATCATTTCTTTGTCAGTGGGCAAACGTACAAAATCAGCAGGGGATCAAATACTTTTTTCCCTCACTGTATATTCTCTCTTTATATTTATTTATCTCTACAGTAGCTCTGTATCGCTCTATCCTTGTTTAACCAGCCTGATCTCACAAGCTCATGTTTCACTTAATCTCTCCCCATTCCTCTGGCTTTCCCTCTCTTTTCCCCCCCACTCATTTCTTTAAACATATCTGATATTCTATAATAAAACTCTATAATAAGGTGCAACACAAAGCTATGATATTCTAACTCTCTCTCTCTCCCTCTCTCCCTCCTCTCCTCCTTCTAGAAAACCCACCAGAGTGCTCTGCAGGTGCAGCAGAAGGCTGAGGCGTTACTCCAGGCCAACCACTATGATATGGACCTGATCAGAGACTGTGCTGAGAACGTAGCATCCCACTGGCAGCAGCTCATGTTGAAGATGGAGGACAGGCTGAAACTAGTCAACGCCTCTGTAGCCTTCTACAAGACCTCCGAACAGGTAGGGGGTGCTGTGACTATTATAGTTATTGTTTATTATGTAATGACAGGTAGGGAGCTAGTACTCTAATAGGTATTGTAATTCTGTAATAACACCATTAGATAAATACCTCTGTAGCCTTCTACAAGACCTCCGAACAGGTAGGGGGCACTATTGCTCTTGGTATCCAGTTAGTTTTGCTCTAGTAGAGATAACTAGCTAGTTACGTTAGTAGCTTAGCTTTAGTTAAGGAGACGGACTGAGCCTGTGCTGTGTCCTGTAGGTGTGCTGGAAAGCCTCCTGGAGCATCATGGGAGCTGTGGTGTGTTATGGGAGCTGTAGTTTTAACCCTGTGTTGTGATCTGTAGGTGTGCAGTGTGTTGGAGAGCCTGGAGCAGGAGTATAAGAGGGAAGAGGACTGGTGTGGGGGGGCTGACAAACTGGGTCCTAACTGTGAGTCAGATCATGTCACCCCCATGATCAGCAAACACCTGGAACAGAAAGAGGCCTTTCTCAAGGTAAGAACATACACGTACACACACACACACACACACACACACACACACATACACACACACACACATACAACTATTACCCATGTCTCTAAAATGTGTGTCTTTCCCTAGGCATGCACCCTGGCCAGACGTAATGCTGATGTGTTCCTGAAGTACATGCACAGGAACAGTGTTAACATGCCTGGGATGCTCAGCCATGTCAAAGCACCGGAACAACAGGTCAAGAGTGAGTATCACACACACGTACACACACTGTGTGGTAATTCTACCTTTCACCTATTCCTAAATCAACCCCAAAAGATTTATATATCTAATCTAATGTGATCTCTGTGTTCATGTTGCGGTCAGACATCCTGAATGAGTTGTTGCAGAGAGAGAACCGTGTTCTCCACTTCTGGACCATGAGGAAACGACGGTTGGACCAGTGCCAGCAATACGTGGTGTTCGAACGCAGCGCCAAACAGGTACACACACAATTTACACACACTCTCTCTAGCTCTCTCTATCTCTCTTTTTGTCTTTCTTACTCAAAGCTCTAACAACAGTTAAAATGGCTGTTCTCTCTTCCTCCATTCTCTGTTTCTGTCCTCATCTGTATCCTCTGTCTATCTCTCTACCCCAATGTCCACCTCAATGATCTGTGTGTGTGTCCTCAGGCTCTGGAGTGGATCCATGACACCGGAGAGTTCTACCTGTCAACACACACCTCCACTGGCTCCAGTATCCACCACACACAGGAGCTGCTGAAGGAGCACGAAGACTTCCACATCACAGCCAGGGTAGAAAGGATCACATCTTCACGTCATAACTTTTTTTAGACCAAACATTACAGATTTTAAATCAACCCCTATCTCTCTCCCCTCTCTCCTCCTCCCCCGTCTCTCCGCCCTCTCCCTCCAGCAAACCAAAGAGCGTGTGAAGCTGCTGATCCAGCTAGCGGATGGCTTCTGTGATAAAGGCCATAGTCACGCTGTGGAGATAAAGAAGTGGGTGACGGCGGTGGACAAACGCTACAGAGACTTCTCACTGCGTATGGACAAGTACCGGACCAGTCTGGAGAAAGCACTGGGCATCTCATCTGACTCTAACTCCAAGGCTGTAAGTCAAGAGGGTGTAGGGGGGTTGGTGGGGGTGGGGACGGTGTGTGCGGGGGGTTGGGTTGGTGGGGTGGGGTGTCCATATAATGGTTGCTGGAAAGCATTATGGAAAAATCATCTCTGCACACTGAAGATGGCTTTTAGCAGAAACATTGGTGAATGATGGTCCATTCCCTAATAATAATAAAATAACAACGCTCTTTAAAAGTACTGTATTTTTGGTAAATCATGTCTCTCCAACCTTCTCCCTTCCTCCATCCCTCTCTCTCTGTCAGAGTAAGGATCTCCAGTTGGACATAATTCCAGCCACACCTCAGGGGTCAGAAGTCAAGCTGAGAGACGCGGCTCACGAACTCAACGAGGAGAAACGCAAGTCCGCTCGCAGGAAGGAGTACGTCATCACTTAACTTTCTGACACCGTATTAGATCAGTGACACTCAAAATGAACCATATCCCAAATCCAATCAACCAGTCGATCCTGCCTTGACCTCTTGTCCCCATTCATCATCTCATAACTAAAACTACTGTAGCAGCACTTCTACTACAGTACACACACGCCCAAAACAGCCACAACTAGACACGACTCTGACACGATTCATCCGTGTAAATGGACAGAGCAGAGGGGCTAAAAGGGTTCTATTGATAATGATATAAATCAGCAAAAGAGGCTAACCGTGTGTGTTTGTGTGTGTGCACGCGTGTGTGTGTGTGTAGGTTCATCATGGCTGAGCTGATCCAGACAGAGAAGACCTATGTCAGAGACCTGAGGGAGTGTACGGATGTAAGGAAACCTGCTCTCTCTCTTTCTCTACCCCCTAATCTATAGTGGCATTCTGCTGCCAATGTCTGGCGC
Organism: Coregonus lavaretus; assembly: GCF_964263955.1. Classification (NCBI taxonomy): domain Eukaryota; kingdom Metazoa; phylum Chordata; class Actinopteri; order Salmoniformes; family Salmonidae; genus Coregonus; species Coregonus lavaretus. The sequence continues at coordinate 12,327,776 of NC_139990.1, read as the reverse complement.
CACCTTGTGGAATTTTAACACAACACATGTGGAAAAACAACATCTGACCAACATGGAAGACCAATAACACAACACATGCACATATGAAATGTAGTGTTGCCGTGTAGAGTTCCATTAAATGCAGCAGCTGTGACTTAATCAATCTGATTTATCTGGACCCTCCATGTGTGTGATCTAACCCCCCTTCTCCATCCTCCTCCCTCCAGACGTACCTGTGGGAGATGACCAGTGGGGTAGAGGAGATCCCTCCTGGCATCGTCAACAAGGAACACATCATCTTCGGGAACATAGTGGACCTCTATGAGTTCCATCACAAGTAAGTCACTCTCCCTGAGTCACTCTCCCTGTACAGCCACAACAACCTACAGTGGGAAGAACAAGTATTTGATACACTGCCGACTTTGCAGGTTTTCTTACTTACAAAGCATGTAGAGGTCTGTAATTTTTATCATAGGTACAGTGGGGAAAAAAGTATTTAGTCAGCCACCAATTGTGCAAGTTCTCCCACTTAAAAAGATGTTCAGGTCAGGGTTCAGGTCTGGAGACTGGCTAGGCCACTCCAGGACCTTGAGATGCTTCTTACGGAGCCACTCCTTAGTTGCCCTGGCTGTGTGTTTCGGGTCAATGCTCTTACTGAGGGAAGGAGGTTGTTGGCCAAGATCTCGCGATACATGGCCCCATCCATCCTCCCCTCAATACGGTGCAGTCGTCCTGTCCCCTTTGCAGAAAAGCATCCTCAAAGAATGATGTTTCCACCTCCATGCTTCACGGTTGGAATGGGTTGGGGTTGTACTCAGCCTTCTTCTTCCTCCAAACACGGCGAGTGGAGTTTAGACCAAAAAGCTCAATTTTTGTCTCATCAGACCACATGACCTTCTCCCATTTCTCCTCTGGATCATCCAGATGGTCATTGGCAAACTTCAGATGGGCCTGGAAATGCGCTGGCTTGAGCAGGGGGACCTTGCGTGCGCTGCAGGATTTTAATCCATGACTTAGTGTGTTACTAATGGTTTTCTTTGAGACTGTGGTCCCAGCTCTCTTCAGGTCATTGACCAGGTCCTGCCGTGTAGTTCTGGGCTGATCCCTCACCTTCCTCATGATCATTGATGCCCCACGAGGTGAGATCTTGCATGGAGCCCCAGACCGAGGATGATTGACCGTCATCTTGAACTTCTTCCATTTTCTGATAATTGCGCCAACAGTTGTTGCCTTCTCACCAAGCTGCTTGCCTATTGTCCTGTAGCCCATCCCAGCCTTGTGAAGGTCTACAATTTTATCCCTGATGTCCTTACACAGCTCTCTGGTCTTGGCCATTGTGGAGAGGTTGGAGTCTTTTAGATTCCGTCTCTCACAGTTGAAGTGTACCTATGATAAAAATTACAGACCTCTACATGCTTTGTAAGTAGGAAAACCTGCAAAATCGGCAGTGTATCAAATACTTGTTCTCCCCACTGTATTTATATGTATGTATGTGTATGTATGTATATATATATATATATATATATATATATATATATATATATATATATATATATATATATATATACACATATATATACATATAAATAAATATACATATAAATACAGTGGGGAGAACAAGTATTTGATACACTGCCGATTTTGCAGGTTTTCCTACTTACAAAGCATGTAGAGGTCTGTAATTTTCATCATAGGTACACGTCAACTATGACAGACAAAATGAGGAAAAAAAATCCAGAAAATCACATTGTAGGATTTTTTATGAATTTATTTGCAAATTATGGTGGAAAATAAGTATTTGGTCAATAACAAAAGTTTCTCAATACTTTGTTATATACCCTTTGTTGGCAATGACACAGGTCAAACATTTTCTGTAAGTTTTCACAAGGTTTTCACACACTGCTGCTGGTATTTTGGCCCATTCCTCCATGCAGATCTCCTCTAGAGCAGTGATGTTTTGGGGCTGTCGCTGGGCAACACGGACTTTCAACTCCCTCCAAAGATTTTCTATGGGGTTGAGATCTGGAGACTGGCTAGGCCACTCCAGGACCTTGAAATGCTTCTTACGAAGCCACTCCTTCGTTGCCCGGGCGGTGTGTTTGGGATCATTGTCATGCTGAAAGACCTAGCCACGTTTCATCTTCAATGCCCTTGCTGATGGAAGGAGGTTTTAACTCAAAATCTCACGATACATGGCCCCATTCATTCTTTCCTTTACACGGATCAGTCATCCTGGTCCCTTTGCAGAAAAACAGCCCCAAAGCATGATGTTTCCACCCCCATGCTTCACATTAGGTATGGTGTGCTTTGGATGCAACTCAGCATTCTTTGTCCTCCAAACACGACCAGTTGAGTTTTTACCAAAAAGTTCTATTTTGGTTTCATCTGACCATATGACATTCTCCCAATCCTCTTCTGGATCATCCAAATGCACTCTAGCAAACTTCAGACGGGCCTGGACATGTACTGGCTTAAGCAGGGGGACACGTCTAGCACTGCAGGATTTGAGTCCCTGGCGGCGTAGTGTGTTACTGATGGTAAGCTTTGTTACTTTGGTCCCAGCTCTCTGCAGGTCATTCACTAGGTCCCCCCGTGTGATTCTGGGATCTTTGCTCACCGTTCTTGTGATCATTTTGACCCCACGGGGTGAGATCTCGCGTGGAGCCCCAGATCGAGGGAGATTATCAGTGGTCTTGTATGTCTTCCATTTCCTAATAATTGCTCCCACAGTTGATTTCTTCAAACCAAGCTGCTTACCTATTGCAGATTCAGTCTTCCCAGCCTGGTGCAGGTCTACAATTTTGTTTCTGGTGTCCTTTGACAGCTCTTTGGTCTTGGCCATAGTGGAGTTTGGAGTGTGACTGTTTGAGGTTGTGGACAGGTGTCTTTTATACTGATAACAAGTTCAAACAGGTGCCATTAATACAGGTAACGAGTGGAGGACAGAGGAGCCTCTTAAAGAAGAAGTTACAGGTCTGTGAGAGCCAGAAATCTTGCTTGTTTGTAGGTGACCAAATACTTATTTTCCACCATAATTTGCAAATAAATTCATTAAAAATCCTACAATGTGATTTTCTGGATTTTTTCCCCTCAATTTGTCTGTCATAGTTGATGTGTACCTATGATGCAAATTACAGGCCTCTCTCATCTTTTTAAGTGGGAGAACTTGCACAATTGGTGTCTGACTAAATACTTTTTTTCCCCCACTGTACACTTCAACTGTGAGAGACGGAATCTAAAACAAAAATCCAGAAAATCACATTGTATGATTTTTAAGTAATTAATTTGCATTTTATTGCATGACATAAGTATTTGATACATCAGAAAAGCAGAACTTAATATTTGGTACAGAAACCTTTGTTTGCAATTACAGTGATCATACGTTTCCTGTAGGTCTTGACCAGGTTTGCACACACTGCAGCAGGGATTTTGGCCCACTCCTCCATACAGACCTTCTCCAGATCCTTCAGGTTTCGGGGCTGTCGCTGGGCAATACGGACTTTCAGCTCCCTCCATAGATTTTCTATTGGGTTCAGGTCTGGAGACTGGCTAGGCCACTCCAGGACCTTGAGATGCTTCTTACGGAGCCACTCCTTAGTTGCCCTGGCTGTGTGTTTCGGGTCGTTGTCATGCTGGAAGATCCAGCCACGACCCATCTTCAGTGCTCTTACTGAGGGAAGGAGGTTGTTGGCCAAGATCTCGCGATACATGGCCCCATCTATCCTCCCCTCAATACGGTGCAGTCGTCCTGTCCCCTTTGCAGAAAAGCATCCCCAAAGAATGATGTTTCCACCTCCATGCTTCACTGTTGGGATGGTGTTCTTGGGGTTGTACTCATCCTTCTTTTTCCTCCAAACACGGCGAGTGGAGTTTAGACCAAAAAGCTCTATTTTTGTCTCATCAGACCACATGACCTTCTCCCATTCCTCCTCTGGATCATCCAGATGGTCATTGGCAAACTTCAGACGGGCCTGGACATGCGCTGGCTTGAGCAGGGGGACCTTGCGTGCGCTGCAGGATTTTAATCCATGACGGCTTAGTGTGTTACTAATGGTTTTCTTTGAGACTGTGGTCCCAGCTCTCTACAGGTCATTGACCAGGTCCTGCCGTGTAGTTCTGGGCTGATCCCTCACCTTCCTCATGATCATTGATGCCCCACGAGGTGAGATCTTGCATGGAGCCCCAGACCGAGGGTGATTGACCGTCATCTTGAACTTCTTCAATTTTCTAATAATTGTGCCAACAGTTGTTGCCTTCTCACCAAGCTGCTTGCCTATTGTCCTGTAGCACATCCCAGCCTTGTGCAGGTCTACAATTGTAACCCTGATGTCCTTACACAGCTCTCTGGTCTTGGCCATTGTGGAGAGGTTGGAGTCTGTTTGATTGAGTGTGTGGACAGGTGTCATTTATACAGGTAACGAGTTCAAACAGGTGCAGTTAATACAGGTAATGAGTGGAGAACAGGAGGGCTTCTTAAAGAAAAACTAACAGGTCTGTGAGAGCCGGAATTCTTACTGGTTGGTAGGTGATCAAATACGTATGTCATGCAATAAAATGCAAATTAATTACTTAAAAATCATACAATGTGATTTTCTGGATTTTTGTTTTAGATTCCGCCTCTCACAGTTGAAGTGTACCTATGATAAAAATTACAGACCTCTACATGCTTTGTAAGTAGGAAAACCTGCAAAATCGGCAGTGTATCAAATACCTGTTCTCCCCACTGTATATCCACTATAAAATAAAGCAATTTGTTTCTTAAGTTAACTTCCTGGTTAATTTCCAGTGCTGAAGCTATGTATACAAACAGGAGTTATTCTCTGGTTTAATGGTGTTTGCTCACATCCTCCCTTTCTCTCTCTTCCTCCCTCTCTCCTCCCTCCCTCATCCCTCTCCTCTCCTTTTTCATCAGTATCTTCCTCAAAGAGCTGGAGAAGTATGAACAGCTACCAGAAGATGTGGGCCACTGCTTCGTCACCTGGGTGAGTGAGTGTGTGTCTGTTCTGGTCTTTCTCAAGACAAGTGAGTTGGTTCATAAAATGGCCGAATGTAGGTTTGTGATGTTCCTTGACATCTGTGAAATAGAGAGAGAAAGATTTCTTAGGATAGGTACAAATAATGATTTCTTAGAACAGGTATAAAGAATTGTCTTTAATATCTCTACTTCTAAATTGTGATTGGTCAAAAAGGAGTAGCTATATTGGTTTTGACTCTTAGTTGTGTATCTGTGTGTCCAGGCTGATAAGTTCCAGATGTACGTCAACTACTGTAAGAACAAACCAGACTCCACCCAGCTCATCCTAGAGCACGCTGGACCCTACTTTGACGTGAGTATCCTGCCCTCCTATTGGCCCATACTGTGACTGACAGCTCCCTGCACCCAATCACAGCTCTGTGTTTCTCTGTGTGGGCGTGTACAGGAGATCCAGCAGAGGCACCGATTGGCCAACTCCATCTCCTCCTACCTGATCAAGCCCGTTCAGCGAATCACCAAGTACCAGCTCCTGCTCAAGGTAACCATAGCAACCCACTTTTATAAAGCACATACACAATCTCTACAAATGTTTGTTTATATTTGCTTATGTTTACATTGTGATAAGCAGGAATGTAGGGACATACCTTTTTATTTGGTGAGTAGCTTTTATGCACCCATCACGCTAGTTAGCATCAGCGTTTACGTTACTTGCAGTCTCGACCGGCGTTCATCTTTTTGTTCACCAGTACATCCCAGGTTATGGGTAATTGAGGACCCCCTAATGGGCTTATTATCATTCACACAAAATATGACGTATTTGCTTTCAAAGGGTATTTGTTGATGGTACCTCTCTGGTGTGTTTAGGAGCTGCTGACGTGCTGTGAGGAGGGGAAAGGAGAGATCAAGGATGGACTGGAGGTCATGCTCAGTGTCCCCAAGAGAGCCAACGATGCCATGCACCTCTCAATGCTGGAGGGTGAGACACACACACACTCAAAGTCAACGATGCTTATGCACATACACATGGTGAAGGAACTCTTTCTTTAACACTCTTTTCTTCTCCCTCCCTCCCCGTCTCCTGTAGGTTTCGATGAGAACATTGAGTCTCAGGGAGAGTTAATCCTGCAGGAGTCCTTCCAGGTGTGGGATCCTAAAACTCTGATCCGTAAGGGACGCGAGCGTCACCTCTTCCTCTTCGAGATGTCCCTCATCTTCAGCAAGGAGGTCAAAGACTCCAACGGACGGAGCAAGTACATGTACAAGAGCAAACTCTACGTGAGTACAACTCTCTCTTGTCTCTGTCTCTTTTCTGTTTTAGTTGTTCTCCTTGTCTGTGTCTCTCTCTCTCTTTGTCTTTCTTTCTCTTTAGTTGTCTCTATCTCTCTCTGTTTCTGGTGTGTCATTGGCTAGAAATACAGATACGTATTACATATTGCCAAAGGAATTCATATAAAATGGCAGTAATACCTCTCCCTCTCTCCAGACGTCAGAGTTGGGGGTAACAGAGCACGTTGAGGGAGACCCCTGTAAGTTTGCTCTGTGGGTGGGACGCACCCCCACCTCCGACAACAAGATCGTACTCAAGGTAAGAACATAGGAGAATACCTCACATCCCTCTCTCCTTTCTCTCTCCTCTCCCCTCTGCCGTATTACTCTTGCCCCCTCTCCTCCTTTCTTTAACTTCCCTCTCCTCATCTTCTCTTTTCCTTCTCTTCTCCTCCCCCCTTTCCCTCTTTCTCTTCCCTGGTTGATTGCATGACTTTATGGTGCTGCCTGATGGATGTGAAGCTTCGTATGAGCCTTCGTATGTGCTTCTCTGTTTCTTGTTTCTCTCTGTATTTCTCTCTCTCTCTCTGTATTTCTCTCTCTCTCTCTCTCTCTGTATTTATCTCTCTCTCTCTCTCTGTATTTATCTCTCTCTCTGTATTTCTCTCGCTCTCTCTCTCTGTATTTCTCTCTCTCTCTCTCTCGCTCTGTATTTCTCTCTCTCTCTACATCTGTTACTTGGGTCTATTTATCTCTCTGTTCTGTCTAATGACTGTTCTATCATACAGTCTAGTCTAGTACAGTACATCTGCGTCTTGGGCTGTTTTGTTTATGTTTGTATCTCTGAATAATAACTGTTTGTTCGCTAACCAACCGTGGGCTAACATGCTTACGCCAACACCACTGACATGAACTTTAACCCCTAAACTCCAACTATTCTTCAAACTCCCACATGCTCCCAATACATTCTACATCCTCTGTATGAAGTAGAGGCCTATACATTTTTCTCGTCTAGAAAAATGGATCTCTTCTTGTTTTATGATTTGGCACCTCACGTGTTGACCCTCTTTCTCTCATTTTCCTTCTCTCTCTCTCTCTCTCCCTATCTTTCTTCCATCTTCCTTTCTCTCTCTATCTCTCTCTTTTTTTCTCTCCTTACCAAACCAAACATCTTCCTTTTTTTAACACCCACCTCCAAAGCTAGTTTTAATATTGAAGCTTCTTGTTTGTGCCAGTGGTTGGAAAAGCATGTTGCCCTACTCCCAACCCGATGACTCTGTCTGACACAATATATTGACTCTGTTTTTATTCTACTCATCTACCTGTGCTGCCCATATTAACCACCTAACTAACTGGCCACCACCAAAATACTGTAACTGTTTTCCGTCCATCATCTCGAGACATTCTGTCCTCATAGAAAATGTAATATAAATTAACTAAAAACAAACAAGTGAAATTCTCTATTCTATATTTGAACCAAAGCCAAGTCAGGGATGCAAACATGGATCAATGGTGAGTAAAACTGTACTAACTAGCCTAACACCTAACACAGCCCTCGGCTGCATCTCAATACTCTACTGTGGCCTTCTCTCTGTCTCCTCTCCTCTCCTTTTTCTGTGTTTCAATATCCACACTAGCTTACTACTTAGAATGAAGCCATGTAACACATATGCATTCTAAGTGGTATGCTATTGTGGGCATTGGAATATAACCGTTTCTTCTCCAGTGGGGGTCTATGAAACTGTTTAGACAAAAATAAGACTTCAGAGAGCAAGGTGATTGGGTGAATTAACCTTAGACCCCTCCTCCCTGGGCTAATGGCAGGCGTCGAGCATTGAGAACAAGCAGGACTGGATCAAACACATCAGGGAGGTGATTCAGGAACGAACCATCCACCTGAGAGGAGCTCTGAAGGAACCTATACACATCCCTAAGTCTGCCTCCACCAAGCATCACAAGGGACACCGCAGGTACAGGTACACAAGTTCATAAGTGGTCCTCTGTAGCTCAATTGGTAGAGCATGGCACTTGTAACGCCAGGGTGGTAATAATAATAATAATAATAATATAATATGCCATTTAGCAGACGCTTTTATCCAAAGCGACTTAGTCATGTGCGCATACATTTTTACATATGGGTGGTCACGGGGATCGAACCCACTACCCTGGTGTTACAAGCGCCATGCTCTACCAATTGAGCTACAGAGTTCGATCCCCGGGACCACCCATCCCCGGGACCACCCATACGTAAAAATGTATGCACACATGACTGTAAGTCGCTTTGGATAAAAGCGTCTGCTAAATGGCATATTATTATTATATTATTATACACACCTACACACACACACACTCATATGCATGTATACACACACACACACACACTTACACATTGTGTTTGGTCTTTGATAGGGATGGAGAGGACTTGGACAGCCAGGGTGACGGCAGCAGCCAACCAGACACCATCTCTATCGCCTCACGCACCTCACAGAACACACTGGACAGTGACAAGGTGAGCACACACTCTCTGGCCTCACAGAACATAGACAGGTGAGAACAGCACACAGTATTTCTAAAATTACGTTTTATCATGAAGAGAAGGCTTCAGTTGAAAAGGACCTGAGGACTTTTTTGCCTGCTTTAACCTCCTAGGGGAAGGATGTAATAATGATTCTACATTCCTCCTGACCATCTATCTCCTCTCCTCCAGCTGTCCGGTGGCTGTGAGCTGACTGTGGTGATCCATGACTTCATGGCTGGTAACAGCAACGAGCTGACCGTCCGGAGGGGCCAGACTGTAGAGGTCCTGGAGAGGTGCCATGACAAGCCTGACTGGTGTCTGGTGCGGACCACGGACCGCTCCCCTGCCCACGAGGGACTGGTACCCTGCACCATGCTCTGCATCGCCCACTCACGCTCCTCCATGGAGATGGAGGGGATATTCAACCATAAAGGTGGGTTAGGAGATCTGTAGTAGGGGGTAGCGTCTTTGAGTTTCAGAAAAGCGCTATATTATGGATTATCTTTCGATGTGTTATGGGTGTATTCAAGCCCTTTTGCGTCTTTGATAACCTCTCTTTTGCTCTCCGTCCTCCCCCTCCTCCCTCTCTCCCCATCCAGACACTCTGTCAGTGTGTAGTAATGACTCCATCATGCCAGGCTCCTCTGCCACACTGCAGCCTGGGCATCACAGCATGGGCTCACACACCTCGCCCGGGCCTAAACGGCCAGGTAAACACACACACACACACACACCTCACCAACTTTTTGCAATGGGATTGAACAAACAGTTCTAAATTGAAAGTGGTTGAAAAGGAGAAGGTGTGTGTTTGTGCGTGCCTAGATGTCAGTGTTAACATTCTCCATCCCCTTGTCCCAGGTAACACCCTGCGGAAGTGGCTGACCAGCCCAGTGCGTCGTCTGAGCAGTGGCAAGGCAGACGGGCACGTGAAGAAGCTGGCACACAAACACAAGAAGGTGAGGAAGAGTGGTGAGATGACGGGCAGCGCCCAGAAAGACTCTGACGACAGCGCCGCTACACCCCAGGACGAGACTGTGGAGGAGGTAAGGGGGAGACCTCAAAGTCAGTGTCTTCTGTGTGTCTGTCTTCTCTTTCTCTCTAACCTCTCCTCCAACCTCTCCTCTCTCTTTCTGTCTCTCTGTCTCTCTCGGTCTCTTTCATTCTATCTATCTCTTCCTCTCTCTCTCTCTCTCCCTCTCTAACCTCTCCTCTCTTCTCTCTCTCCTCTACAGAGAGTGCGTAACGAGGGTCTCTCTAGCGGGACCCTGTCCAAGTCCTCGTCCTCTGGGATGCAGAGCTGTGGAGAGGAGGAGGGCGAGGAGGGGGCCGACTCTGTACCCCTACCACCCCCCATGGCCATCCAGCAACACAGCCTACTGCAGCCTGACGCACAGGACGACAAGGTAACGGTTAGGGGAGAGGGGAGTTAGAGAATAGGGTTACAGTCAGCCTGACTCTCAGGAGGGAGGGGTGGGGGGGCGGGGGGAAGAAAAGACAGCCGAGGCCAACTGGTACACGCATCAAAAATGACAGATAGGCCTATAACCAGTAACAGTCATAAACTACCCCCATTTAAACTACCCCTCATTTGAGAAAGAAGACTGATAATAATATTTTATTAATCAAATGTTTTTTGTTGATAGAAACAGTAATATTTTGCCCTTGAGCAAGGCACTTAACCCTAATTGCTCCTGTAAGTCGCTCTGGATAAGAGTGTCTGCTAAATTACTAAAATGTAAATCTAAGATCCCCCACACAGCAAACTCATCCTTTCTGTTACGGTTTCTCTCTCCTATGATTTAGTCATGAGTTTGATTATTTTGTTATTATATTCTACAGACAAACGTTTTAGTTAGTTTTCTTATCAAGTCCTTCTTAGCAGGGCCCATAATTCCCAAAACGTCTGAGTAAGAGTACTGATCTAGGATTGGGTCCCGCCTCTTATTCATTATGATGAAAGGCAGATCCTAGTCTGAGACACTTTGTGAATACAGGCCTAGATGACAATTCATTATGAAACATTGAGGCTGCTATTCAAATAGAAATGCATCAGTTACTGTAGCTGTCATGGATTCACCTTTTCTTGGCACAGCAGCGTTTTTCTCTGACACTAATTTGTGTTTCTCTTTTGTTTGTTTTGTTTCCGACTGTATCGTTGGTTGGCTGTCTGTTTACTGTTTGCCATACTGTAGCATTATCTTGATTTATGTCCAGTCTTTGCTTTGTCTCAGTTTCCATACCTCTCCATCTCCTGAAACAATCCTTCCATCTCTCTTTCCCTCCTTTTCTCTTCCCTTGATACTTCAGTTCTCTCTCTCTCTCTCTCTCTCTCTCTCTCTCTCTCCCTCTCTCTCTCTCTCCCCCACACTATCGGTAACTGTACTATAGACGTAGTTGCTGTTTTTCTTTCAGTTTTTCTTATGAAAGTTAGTTGAAGGACAACAGATGTAGAATTTTTACATCCATTCCTGTCTTTCTAGGTTTCTCTCTGAGGCAAAGGACACTCTTCCAAACGTCTCTCTCAAGAGCTCTTTTATTCTGCCTACCTTACTCTCTGCTCTCTGTCTCTCTTCTACAGCCAAATTGGTCTCTCTCTCCTCTTAGTGTCTGCAGTGCTTTATTCAACTATAGAATTACTCCCCCTCTCCATATTTCTTTTTAGTTTTGATTATTTTCAATTTTTCATCATCAGCCTGGTTCCTTCAATATATGGCTTTCACCAAACTAGTCTAAGTTTTATTAATCATTTTACATTTTTTAAAAGTATTTATCTGCCTCGTTGCCTGGTAACACCTCCGTTCATTGCATGATTGCACCCTCAGAATAACTCGGAGGCACTTGCAGAACAGAGTAGCTAGAAGTCTCTAGAGGCTGATGGAAGGTCCCCTATTCCGGATCGAATTGGTGCAAATTGATCCTAGATCTGTACCTAAGTGGAACAACTTGCGACAAACCGATGACTCAGATCCCCCTCACTCCCTCCTCCTCACCCCTCCTCACCCGTCCTCACCCCTCCCCTGTGTGCGTTAACCCCATTGCACCATGTGATTAATTGGCACCTACTGTAAGCCCTGGCGCGGCCAGAGGGTACACCCCAACACCCCACCCCACCACACACAGACCCTTAGTGGGGCACAGCACAGTCTGGAGACAGCACAGCAAGGGTGAGACTCTCCCATACACTTGACTGTACCTCCTTTCTTTTTCAATGTCCTGTTGCAGTTTACAGTTCATATTTAACTCATCTTACATCTTTATTTTTTATTCTCTGATATCATACACTTAACATCTCTTTTCTTTTTAAATGTCCAGTTCATTTATAATTTATACACTTTTTCAATTCCCTTATTATTGAGAGTTCATATCTCATACACTTTATCTCTTTTTTACAACTCGTAACATTAACCTCTCATTTACAATCTCCTACACTTTCTTTACTCTTTCTTTTTGTGAAGCTTTTATTTTCTTTCTCACTTACACACCTGTGTAACCTCTTACCTTCTCTTGCTTTTCAATGTTATAGATTTTACCTCGTTCTTATGAGACTCATTGCAGACTGTTTTCCTTTTATCACTTGAAGCACTTTGTTTTAGCGATCATAGATTCACTTTACCCTTCTTTCCTTAAACTTCATATTAGAACTCTTTATTTTTCTGGTCAACATTGGATCATTCATTGAGAGCAGAGGATCAAAATACAACTCTAACACTAACATTGTGAAGGTAGACTAAGCAAGATGACGTCATTGTAAACAAACCAACATCCGACTTACAGACATCAGCAACATACAGGTTGCAGGCTGCATTTTTACCCGTCATTCAATGTACTGTATGCCTCAGGAATATTTTGGGATCTATCCAGAAAAAAAACAGTTATTTTACATTTTCTTTTCAGTAGTTTTGGGTCTGTCTCTCCAGATTAAATGTACACTGCTCAAAAAAATAAAGGGAACATTTAAACAACACATCCTAGATCTGAATGAATGAAATAATCTTATTAAATACTTTTTTCTTTACATAGTTGAATGTGCTGACAACAAAATCACACAACAATTATCAATGGAAATCAAATGTATCAACCCATGGAGGTCTGGATTTGGAGTCACCCTCAAAATAAAAGTGGAAAACCACACTACAGGCTGATCCAACTTTGATGTAATGTCCTTAAAACAAGTCAAAATGAGGCTCAGTAGTGTGTGTGGCCTCCACATGCCTGTATGACCTCCCTACAACGCCTGGGCATGCTCCTGATGAGGTGGCGGATGGTCTCCTGAGGGATCTCCTCCCAGACCTGGACTAAAGCATCCGCCAACTCCTGGACAGTCTGTGGTGCAACGTGGCGTTGGTGGATGGAGCGAAACATGATGTCCCAGATGTGCTCAATTGGATTCAGGTCTGGGGAACGGGCGGGCCAGTCCATAGCATCAATGCCTTCCTCTTGCAGGAACTGCTGACACACTCCAGCCACATGAGGTCTAGCATTGTCTCGCATTAGGAGGAACCCAGGGCCAACCGCACCAGCATATGGTCTCACAAGGGGTCTGAGGATCTCATCTCGGTACCTAATGGCAGTCAGGCTACCTCTGGCGAGCACATGGAGGGCTGTGCGGCCCCCCAAAGAAATGCCACCCCACACCATGACTGACCCACCGCCAAACCGGTCATGCTGGAGGATGTTGCAGGCAGCAGAACGTTCTCCACGGCGTCTCCAGACTCTGTCACGTCTGTCACATGTGCTCAGTGTGAACCTGCTTTCATCTGTGAAGAGCACAGGGCGCCAGTGGCGAATTTGCCAATCTTGGTGTTCTCTGGCAAATGCCAAACGTCCTGCACGGTGTTGGACTGTAAGCACAACCCCCACCTGTGGACGTCGGGCCCTCATACCACCCTCATGGAGTCTGTTTCTGACCGTTTGAGCAGACACATGCACATTTGTGGCCTGCTGGAAGTCATTTTGCAGGGCTCTGGCAGTGCTCCTCCTGCTCCTCCTTGCACAAAGGTGGAGGTAGCGGTCCTGCTGCTGGGTTGTTGCCCTCCTACGGCCTCCTCCACGTCTCCTGATGTACTGGCCTGTGTCCTGGTAGCTCCTCCATGCTCTGGACACTACGCTGACAGACACAGTAAACCTTCTTGCCACAACTCGCATTGATGTGCCATCCTGGATGAGCTGCTCTACCTGGGCCACTTGTGTGGGTTGTAGACTCCGTCTCATGCTACCACTAGAGTGAAAGCACCGCCAGCATTCAAAAGTGACCAAAACATCAGCCAAGAAGCATAGGAACTGAGAAGTGGTCTGTGGTCACCACCTGCAGAACCACTTCTTTATTGGGGGTGTCTTGCTAATTGCCTATAATTTCCACCTGTTGTCTATTCCATTTGCACAACAGCATGTGAAATGTATTGTCAATCAGTGTTGCTTCCTAAGTGGACAGTTTGATTTCACAGAAGTGTGATTGACTTGGAGTTACATTGTGTTGTTTAAGTGTTCCCTTTATTTTTTTGAGCAGTGTATTAATTTTCTCTCTTGAAAGGGTGTTCTACAAGGGAGGGTTCAAATTAGGAAGAATCAATAATGTTAGTCTTGCCAGATTTTGGTTTCTTGGTTGATTGAAAGATTTGTTTATTGACAACTTTAAAGTTTTATTGATTGTTTGATGGATAACTGAACAGGAACAGTATTAAATGTAGCCTTTAGCCAGATCATGTAGTAAGACTACGCTGAGGGGAATGTTCTAAACCCCCCCCCCCCCCATCTCTGTCCAGAGCTCCTCCCGTCTCTCCGTCCGACCGTCCAGTTCTGAGACACCCAGTGCTGCGGAGCTGGTGAGCGCCATCGAGGAACTGGTCAAGAGCAAGATGGTGAGGACTAGGGCTGTGGTGGTCATGAAATCTTGTCGGCCGGTTAATGTCATGCAAAAGCCTGCCGGTCTCACGGTAATTGTCCATAATTAACATAAGCACATTTAGCATCTCCAGGCCTCCACGCTTACAAGCCGCATACCAGCTGCGGATGCGCCTTTGGAACATCTATATTTTAAAAAGTCTAATAAATCAATTTAATATACACAATCACAATATATCCATTATTTATTTTAGACAGGTCTAAAGAAACAATATGAAATGAAGAAAATGTATTTCAGAAGAACAGAATATGAGTTGGCCTACTGTATGTTATCTGGATATGCTCCATGCCATAGGCTGTAGGCTTGTTCATTTAGCAGACAAGACATGTGTATAAGTCCCGTGCCATTATTATATATTATATGATTTTATAGTAAGAAGAATATAATCAAACTTAGCTGAATAATATATTTTTCCCATTCTAGAGTGAGTGCGGGCGCATATGAAGTGGCTATGTTGAGCATAAAAGTGATCATTTGAAACGGGTCCTATTTAGAGTTATTTGGCAACTTTAGTTGTGAATGATACAAACCTTAGAATGTCTTACAAATCAAAACATATATTGGCTGCATGGTGCGACTATAAGCTATTGATGATTTGAGAAAGTTGCAAAAAAAGGCTTGCGCTCTGTTCCTTGCCTCAAGCTGCGCACGCTGTTCTCTCATCAAGAGATCATATATTCACCCATCAGACTATTCTCAGTTTAATCTTGTCTTTACTAATATGTAAAATTAGTTTAGATTTAGAATGGCCCGTTATCAAATGGGTAGGAACAAGGGCAGGGGAAAAAAGACGTCATCTTTCCCGACAGTCAGTTTTTCTCATTCATGCTGGGTAGGCTACTCCGGTTATTTCACTCCACACATCAACCGCTGTTTGAGGAGCATGCAGCCTATTCACTGCGCAACAGGTGAAATTATGCCCAAACTCTGTATGCAATGGGCTCTCAACCCTGTTCCTGCAGCTACCCAGTGCTTAATCTGGGAAACCAATTGAAATCTGTTCGGGAACATCGATATTTCATTAAACTGTTGACAGCCCCTCTTTCTGCGTGCTTGAGAAAGGAATGAAGGAGAGAGGGGCGGAGATGGAAACGCATGGTGCTGAGATATACTGTAGCTAAAGGTAATGTGCCAGCCCATTAATTATGAAAATATAAAAGATTCCCTATTATTAGGCTGTTCAATGAACAGCATCACCTAGGCTTATACGTTCTCTCCCAGGCTCATGGATAGAACGTTTGTAGTGTAGCATAAGGTAACCCAGTCCATCCAGTATGCATAATAATACAGTCCACACTCAAAGGCCATTTACATTTTTAGTCATTTAGCAGACGCTCTTATCCAAAACAACTTACAGTTAGTGAGTGCATACATGTTTTATTTTTTATACTGGCCCCCCGTGGGAATCGAACCCACAACCCTGGCGTTGCAAGCGCCATGCTCTACCAACTGAGCTATAGGCTAGACCAATTATGTACCATCTTAAATCCGTTTTTAAAAAATGTTTCTCTGCTGTGCGTAGTATGCAGTAGGCTAAGTATTGTATAACGGCAGAATCGTTATTTTAATTCAACTTTTTTGGGGGGGCTTGGGCTCATATATCAAAATAGACCTATGCATATGGGTGTTTTGAATTAATCATCAACTTAGAAAGCACTGTCCATCTTAGAAAGCGCTGTCCATTTAATTGTGTCAGGCTTTGAAACAACAGCCATAAAGACCATGTTTTCCACTCAGTGTCAACCTATTGTTGAACTTCTTTCTTCAAATTGATCAATCACAGTGAGGTGAGTTTTAAAAGCACATGCTGTTTTGATGATGTGTTTGATGTGATTTTCGATTGCATTTGCATTGATGTCAGGGTGGTTAGAGGGACAATAGAGCCCTGAGTACCAGGCCATTAGCGACCTGATGATCGTTAGGGATTTGATACTACCAACGCATGTCCAGAGTGCATTAGAGGAGGTTACCGTGACTCAACGGTCACGTGGAATTTTACTGCGGTCATGAATCATGACTGCCGGTGTGGCGGAAATATGGTCACCGAAACAGCCCTAGTAAGGACACACACACACATACACACACATATACATGACTAAAATGTAAATGTACATTTCTATTACACACACGCATACAGGGAGGCGTTGTCTGGTTTACAATCTACCTCTTTCTTTCTCCCTCCCTCTCTCTCTCTCCAGGCTCTAGAGGACAGGCCTAGCTCTCTCTCAGTAGAACAGGTGGATAGCAGTTCTCCCTCCTTCAACCCCTCCGACAACTCCCTCCTCTCATCCTCCTCTCCCATCGATGAGATGGAGGAGCGCAAGACTGGCTTCCTCAAGAGACGACAGTACGTACTGGATTGATTGATTTATTGGGGAAAAAAGATGCACGGAGTACAACCCAGGCTATAACGCGTTAAAGCGATTCCACTTGTTTCCAACATGGATCACTAGCTCTTTTTCTGTCACTCACTCACTCTCTCATGCTCACTGTTAGTGTCCATATTAGGACAACCTCAGCCTCAGCAGCGTTTGACTGTAGCTATCCTAATATGGACACTGTACACTGAAACTCGTTTTATTCTTTGACGCTCTTGTTTAAGACATGTTACTGACCCTCTCTCTCTGTGTGTAGTTATGTGTTGTTGGAGCTGGTGGAGACAGAGAGGGACTACGTCAGAGACCTGGGCCTGGTGGTGGAGGTGAGTCAAAACACATCACTTCCTCCCTCCCTCTGACCTCACTTCCTCTTCCTCTAGTGTTAGTTGATGTTCACGTGTGTGTGACGACGTGATTTTGCACCCCTGACTGTGTGTGTTTCAGAGCTATATGACTCGGATGAAGGAGGAAGGGGTACCAGACGATATGAAGGGGAAAGACAAGATAGTCTTTGGAAACATCCACCAGATCTACGACTGGCACAGAGAGTATGACACACACACACACACACACACACACACACACACACACAATATAGTATGGATATGCCTTGCTGACCCTCTCGCTTTCTCTCTGTAGTTTCTTCATGGGAGAGTTAGAAAAGTGTCTTGAAGACCCTGATCGACTTGGACCGCTGTTTGTCAAACATGTGAGTGACTGACTGTTGCTGTGTGAGTGTGTGAGTGAGTGTTTGAGTGTGTATACACTTCTGTTCAAAAGTTTGGGGTCACTTAGAAATGTCCTTGTTTTCGAAAGAAAACCATCAGTCCTGTGTTCCAATGGCACGTTGTGTTTGCTAAATCAAGTTTATCATTTTAAAGGCTAATTGATCATTAGAAAACCCTTTTGCAATTATGTTAGCACAGCTGAAAACTGTTGTGCTGATTAAAGAAGCAATAAAACTGGCCTTCTTGAGACTAGTTGAGTATCTGGAGCATCAGCAATTGTGGGTTCGATTACAGGATCAAAATGGCCAGAAACAAATAACTTTCTTCTGAAACTCGTCAGTCTATTCTTGTTCTGAGAAATGAAGGCTATTCCATGCGAGAAACGTCAACAGTGAAGCGGCGACTCTGAGATGCTGACCTTCTAGGCAGAGTTGCAAAGAAAAAGCCATGTCAAACTGCCCATCTGAATCTTTTCTTTTTATTGGCCAGTCTGAGATATGGCTTTTTCTTTGCAACTCTGCCTAGAAGGTCAGCATCCCGGAGTCGCCTCTTCACTGTTGACGTTGAGACTGGTGTTTTGCGGGTACTATTTAATGAAGCTGCCAGTTGAGGACCTGTGAGGCGTCTGTTTCTCAAACTAGACACTAATGTATTTGTCCTCTTGCTCAGCAAGGCCAAATCCTCTTTCTATTTTGGTTAGAGACCGTTTGCGCTGTTCTGTAAAGGGAGTAGTACACAGCGTTGTACGAGATATTCAGTTTCTTGGCAATTTCTCGCATGGAATAGCCTTCATTTCTCAGAACAAGAATAGACTGATGAGTTTCAGAAGAAAGTTATTTGTTTCTGGCCATTTTGAGCCTGTAATCGAACCCACAATTGCTGATGCTCCAGATACTAAACTAGTCTCAAGAAGGCCAGTTTTATTGCTTCTTTAATCAGCACAACAGTTTTCAGCTGTGCTAACATAATTGCAAAAGGGTTTTCTAATGATCAATTAGTCTTTTAAAATGATAAACTTGGATTAGCAAACACAACGTGCCATTGGAACACATGACTGATGGTTGCTGATAATGGGCCTCTGTACGCCTATGTAGATATTCCATAAAACATATTTTTCCAGCTACAATAGCCATTTACAACATTAACAATGTCTACACTGTATTTCTGATCAAATTAATGTTATTTTAATGGACAAAAAAATTGCTTTTCTTTCGAAAACAAGGACATTTCTAAGTGACCCCAAACATTTGAACGGTAGTGTATATCTACAGTACCCTAACCCTCTGTGTGTTCTGTCTCCAGGAGCGAAGGCTCCACATGTACATAGTGTACTGTCAGAACAAGCCCAAGTCAGAACACATCGTGTCAGAGTACATCGACACCTACTTTGAGGACCTGAAACAACGTCTAGGTCACCGTCTCCAGATCACTGACCTCCTCATCAAACCTGTCCAGAGAATCATGAAGTACCAGCTACTGCTCAAGGTAGGTAGAGTGGGTGTGTCTGTGTCTGTTTTCATCATCGTCTTGTGTTCTAATTGTAAGTCGCTCTGGATAAGAGCGTCTGCTAAATGATTAAAATGGATGTCAATGTTTTGTGAGGGAACTAAGTGCTGTACATGATCATGGTCTTAGTTGTCCAGCAGGGGTTTTCTTAGCTGGGGGCCCAGTATCATTTATTTTTTATTTTTTACCATGTTGCCTTATAATTGGGTAATCATTGTCTTTCACACAAGTCACCTTTTTGTAATATCAAATTAATTTTGTCTTGTTTTGTTCGTAGGACTTCCTAAAATTCTCTAAAAAGGCAGGGTTGGATTCAGTAGAGTTGGAGGTGAGGAGGAGAGGACACTGTCTTTCCTCTAGTGTTTTATACATTTTTATACTATATTTTATTTCCTAAACAACGTGGGTTTTTAACCCATTCGATGTGTGTGTGCCCTACAGAAAGGAGTTGAGATCATGTGCATCGTACCAAAGAGATGCAACGATATGATGAACGTGGGGCGACTCCAAGGATTTGACGTAAGATAACCCTGACATTAAATAGTTATCCAACAAAACAGAATATCAAACATTTAAAGACTGAAGAATAGATTGTCAGATCAGTCAACCCACCAATGTCAGATCATCTTGTTTTCTCTCCTTCTCTTTCCTCTGCCTCCCTTATCGTTTCCATTCTTCACCTCTCTTTCTAAATTTTGCTCCTCACTTTTGTTTCCTTCCTTCTCTCTCTCTTTCTTTTCTTCAGGGTAAGATTGTGGCCCAGGGTCGTCTGCTGCTCCAGGACACCTTCATGGTATCAGACCCCGAGGGAGGAGGTGGGAGGATGAGGGAGAGGAGGGTCTTCCTATTTGAACAGATGGTCATCTTCAGTGATCTACTGGACAAGAAGAGAGGCTTCTCCATGCCGGGCTTCCTATACAAGAACAGCATCAAGGTATCGTCTATAGATCCTATGATGGAAATGTGTATTTAATTCCAAACAACAACACAGTTTCTCTCCTTTTCTTTATTTTTATATATATGCAAGCTGTGAGTGCTGTATCCATCCCTTCATTTCTTGATAAAGGTGTGTTGAAACTCTCTCTCTGTCTCCATCTCCAGATCGGTTGTCTGGGGTTGGAGGACAGTGTGGACGGTGACCCCTGTAAGTTTGTGTTGACCTCTCGGGTGACCAATAGCAGCATAGAATCCTTTGTCCTCCACTCCTCCCACCTGGGAGTGCGTCAGGTTTGGACCCTTCAGATCAGCCAGATACTGGAGAGCCAACGCAACTTCCTCAACGGTACACGCACCCACGCACATGAACCCTTTGCGTAACTCATTCCAAAATAGTCCATTTTGGAATGTTGTGGTTTGTGATGTAGCCAAAATAAATACTGCAAAGGTTAATATTTTGTTCAATCTCTGTCCCTTTCTTTCTCACTCTATCTCTCTCTCTCCAGCTCTGACCTCCCCTATAGAGTACCAGAGGAACCATGTAGGGGCTAGCGACGGACCATGTCTACCCAGCAGCAGCACTCCGTCAGTGGGGAGCATCATGCCCAGTGTGGCCCCTGCTGGTGGTCTACAGGGTGCGCCTCTCACTGGTCCCCTCGTTGGAGGTGGTCCCCAGGGCGGAGCTGTTTCGTCCATGAGGCCATCCAGGATCCCTCAGCCCTCACGCCTGCCCCAGCCCCTACGACACCCACACCACCCTGGGGCCGCAGACCCAGACGGCCCCAACAAGATGTCAGGTAGATATCTCCCAGTATTACAGAGGGTGTGTGTGTGTTGAAATTTCCCTGGTTAAGACGTTTCCCTCCCTCCACTCAGTTTTGCTCACTTGTGATTCAGGTTCCTCCCCTCGTCTCCCCCCTCATCCCTCGCTCCCTCCCTCCGTCTCAGCAAACCCGGGGTTGCAGGCTCCAGCAGGGGGGGTGAGGGACACCAGGGAGGCCCAGCGTGGGGTGAGGGTCCAGGGGGGCAGCCCCCAGGGCAAGCGCCCCTTCTCGGCTTCAGCCGAACAGACCCCTCCCGTCCCCCCAATTCCCCGGGCCAGTGTGGCCCCCCTCCCTGTGCCCGTGCTTCTCTCCACCCCCACCAAGCCTCGCCCGGGCACCGTCTCCCCCATGGCCTCCCCCCTGGCCACTCCCGCCTTTGGGAAAGACGCCCTCCTGCCTCCCCCTCCCAGCCCTGGCCTGAAGTCTGGCTCTGGCTCCTTCTGGAGCTCCATGCCTGGTTCCCCAGCCAGTAGGCCCGGCTCCTTCACCTTCCCAGGGGAGACAGGAGAGACCATGGGGAGGCAGAACCAAAACACGTCCCAGACCTCCTCTCAGTCCGGGACAGGCTCCCACAGACACTCCAACCACAGCAAAGAGGCGGACCGCATGAGTACGTGCTCGTCCACCAGTGAGCAGTCCACCCAGAGCAACGGGGTAAGAGATGTACCCGCTGCCCAGGCTTCTGTGCGGCCTAGTCCTGCTCCTGCTCCTGGTTGACTAACCCAGCACCCACGGGAGACCTGTCCTGTCTGCCTGTGTCCTGCTGTATCCCACTGGAGATGGCTCTACTTAACTGCTACTACATGTTCTACTACTACTCTACTACTAGTAGTACTCTTATACTACTACTACTACTACTACTACGCGTCTAACGAATTGACAACTGTACTAAACTACTCTACAACGCACCGCTCTAACCAAGCTTTACCTGCACTCCAAGTAGTAATCCACTACAACTGTACTACTTAGAAGTACTCTACTATTACTACTACGTGTCTCTTGTCGCTATGTCTCTAACAATGCTTCACCGCTTTTTAAGCTCTAATGACAAATCTACTAAACTCTACTGAATACTTTTTCTACTCTTTTTGTTGTTGTTGCTATCAAGGCTTTTATAACTCTTCAATCTTTAACAACGACTCTCATTTCTGCTATTTAACTCTAACAAAGCTTCTTCCAGCTTGATTACTTCTCTCTCTAACTCGTCTCGTCTTTGTGTCGGAGCAAGACCACTGAAACTGAAACTCATCCCTCCTTTTAACACCTCCACCTGAGTGTGTACGTCTTCTCGCTTCTGCTTCACTCCATCTGATTCACTCGTTCTCCGAAGGAGGAGTGAGGAGTGGTGCCCAGCCCTTTTTCTTATTTCTTTGTCTCTTACAGAGGTGTATACGTTATGTTGATAACTTTAACTCTTCCACTGGAGACAGTGTGTTAAACTGGAGAATGGATGGCTAACAACAGCACTCACATGATTGGACGATTATCTAAAGCTCTACTCAAATAGTATTGATCTTTTCCTCTTCTCTCTGCTGCTTTTTGTCCGTCCTCTTCCCTCTCTACCTAAACAGCATTGTGAGTGTGAGGTGTGTGTGTCGTTTGGGGCGCCATGATAGAATCTGTGTGTTTGGCCTGTTACTGACAAGATGCATGGCATCTTAGGGGATTGATCTACGTATGTGTGGGGGAGTGTGTGTGAGTGAGTTTCTTGCAAGTTATTCAATATACTTACACCCCCCCCCCCCCCCCACCACCACCCACCTCCCTCCCACCATCTGCAGAGTGAAAGCAGCAGCAGCAGTAGTATGTCGACCATGTTGGTGACCCAGGACTACGTGGCCCTAAAGGAGGATGAGATCAGTGTGTCCCAGGGAGAGGTGGTTCAGATCCTGGCCTCTAACCAACAGAACATGTTCCTGGTGTTCCGGGCCGCTACAGAACAGGGCCCCGCCGCCGAGGGCTGGATCCCCGGCTACATTCTAGGACACACCTCCGCCATCATCCCCGACTGCCCAGACGGAACCATCAAGTAAGAGACTGTGGGAAGGATTTTAGTGTGACACCACACAAAATATTGTTAGCCTAAAACTAGGAATTGTATGGTAAAATTAGATATGTTATTGATTAGTAGTATATCATATCATATACCTTTCAACTTTGTCCCTATTTGTGTAAACAGGAAGTCCTCATCCTGGCACACCACCCTGCGCATCCGCAAGAAGTCTGAGAAGAAAGAGGAGGGAAAGAAAGAGGGCAAGCTGGAAAACGGTTACAGGAAGTCCAGAGATGGGCTAGCCAATAAGGTTTCTGTAAAGGTAATTCATCATCAATCCTTTTGTCCAATCCTTATTGACCACTAGCCCTACCCGTGATGCCTAGGCAGACCTACTTATGTAGATCGGAGAGGCTTGGATAGGTATAAGCAATATGGTGGAAATTGATCCTAGCCTATCAGAGAGCTAGGTGGCGCTATTTTTGATGTATTGCTAGTAACCAACCAAGAATATCAGAACTACACAAAACGTACTTCTGTGATGTCTGATGTTTGGTTTTCTGTCTGGTTTTTTCAGCTTCTAAATCCCAACTATATCTATGATGGTAAGTCTCTCATTGTGGAAAGGTGCGGTGTTAATTGAGTGAGAGGGGAAATGGTTGCATATCCTAGAGCCGACGGGTGTCTATGAGCAGGGGTAGTGAGGGAGAGCTTTCAATTTTGTTTAGATGAGGGATATACATTTTTAAATATAGTATACATCTAATTTAATTTTTTATTGACCTATCATGATGGAAAGATCCCCAACCCTATATCCAGGACACCCACCTGAGTGACCCATACACCAAAGAGAAGTTCCCATCTCTTTTATGGACCTGCTGTGAGTATGCAGCCTAAACAGAGATATAAATGCGGTCAGAGACCTACTTGAGCAGCACCGCCCCCTCAAGATTCTGAGCCTGCCTGGCAGGGTTGGTCCTACAAAGCCAGAGCCCCCTGATGGGAGAGCATTTATATACAAGGAAATTCTCAAAGCTGCTAATGAGAACCTTGACGACCTTTTACCTAGCCGGTGGGGATTCCGGTGGGGTACCCCCACCCAGGTAGTGGCAGTGCAGGCAACACTGGCTGCAGTAACCCATGGGGAGGGGGTCACACTCGGACAATCAGAGAGGGGGTTTATCATTGTGGCCCAGGTGGCACAAAATAATCAAAGGTCTGACTGCACGGAGATGCTTGGGAAAAATGGTTACAACGGGGGGGACCAGAGTGTTTGTGTCTCAGGTGAAGAGGGTGGATCTGATCTCCATCACCTAGGACTTGACATAGATTAAGTAGATTAATCAAATCTCACATTGTTGTCAATTTCTGCTCAATCTTGCATGCTTTCTCAATCAGCTGTAACTGTATGTGCACTCGTAAATCAGGTCCTTTCTTGAGTTCGGCTCTGGGATATAACAACTGTTGAGTATCAGATTTTATGGTGGATTGTGGAGGAGGGGGGATGAGTGTGTTGGAGTATGTGAGTATGTGCGTGTGTGTTTGTCCTGCATCTGTTGTGGGGTGGGGGGGGGGTGGGGGGGGGGGGGGGGGGATGGACCACGGTAATTATTTGCTAGGATAATAATTGCTTGTCAATAAATGAAATGTAATACAATGGCAATCTGGGTTATATGTTAAAATCCTACGTATGAACTGCCGACATTATTACGCATATTAATTGATAATGATGGAAAATAAGATATGCAAGATATTTGAATAGATATATATTTTTTAATAGTTATATATAGAGGTGACAGCTGTTTTCGATGGATGGGTCCTGGCCTCTCGGGGCCCTAGGGATCCGGAGGGATGTGGGTGGGATGCTGATCACTGGGATGACGGCTCAACTTGGGATGGGGAGGGGCTTTAGCGGGGGAATTAGTGGAGAACAATTGAAGGGATACTTAGTAGCAATGCAAATATCATGGTACAGCTATATGGACAGAAGAACAATATTTACATGGCTCAAAGAGAAGGAATATAATATCTATTGTTTACAGGAAACTCATTCAACAATTCTAGATGAAGTTGCGTGGAAAAAGGAATGGGCGGGCTAAATATACTTCTCCCATGGGCAAAGAAATTCAAAAGGGGTGATGATATTAATTAATAGTAATTTCGATCCGAATGTGCAAATTGTCCAAATAGATACGCAAGGTAGATGTATTATTTTAAATATGTTATTGGACAATAAACAGATATGGCTCATTAACATTTACGGACCAAATAATGATGATCCACACTTCTTTGACAATATATATAATAAATTATCAACCCTGCAAGCAATTCAAGACAATATTATTATGGTGGGGGATTATAATACTGTTTTAAATAGCTCAATGGACCATAAAGGAAATCACACCACAAACAATCACCCACATGCTCTTAAGGAAATCGTGAATGTCATGGATACATTAGAACTAGTAGATATATGGAGGCTTAAATATCCTGATCTAGTGAGATATACATGGCGGAGACTCAATCAAGCTAGTCGTCTTGACTTCTTTCTTATCTCATTCTCGTTGGCACCAAAAGTTTAAAAAGTGTTGATAGGGGACAGAATGCGGTCGGACCTTCATATAATTGGCATATACATTACTCTTACTGAATTTCCACGTGGGCGAGGATATTGGAAATGTAATCAAAGCCTATTGGATGATAATTTATTTTTAACTAGAACAAAGGAATTTATAACTGACTTTTTCCGACATAACATAGGTACAGCAAATCCCCTTATTGTATTGGACACCTTTAAATGCGCCTTTAGAGGCCATGCAATTCAGTACTCATCTCGAAAACAAAAGCAATTTAGGTCAAAAGAGTTTATACTAACAAAGGAAATAGAAAGTCTAACAGAACAGATAGATGGCAATAAAAACTGTAACATAGAGGCTCAGAATAAATTAGAGGAAAATCAAAAAGAAATGGAGAAACTAATTCAAGAAAGATCAAGTGTAATATATTATAAAAATAAAGCAAACTGGATGGAATATGGGGGAAAAAATGCACTAAATAATTTTTTAATCTTCAACATAGGAATGCTACCAAAAAGAATGTAATGAAATTGGTTACAATTGACGGAGTAACCCATGATTCACCAAATTATATTTTGAAGGAGGAAACTTTAAGCATATGTTTTCGTTTCAGTCGCCTCCATCTCCTCTAACTGAAGCTAATTGTAGAGATTTTTTTTTATTGATAATGTAAAATTAACAGCCAAACAGAAAGACTCATGTGAAGGTGAAATTACAGAGGAGGAACTTCTGGATGCAATTAAAGACTTTAAGTCTGGGAAAACTCCAGGGTTGGATGGCATACCAGTCGAACAAACCAAACCTTTTTTGATATACTAAGAGGACCGCTATTAGCATGTTTTAACCACTCCTATGTAAATGGTAGATTATCTGACACTCAAGAAGAAGGTCTGATCTCATTTTTACTGAAACAGGATACAAGTGGAAAATATAAAGATCCAGTCCATTTAAAAAAATTGGAGGCCCCTTACACTTCAGTGTTGTGATGCGAAAATTCTAGCAAAATGTATAGCGCATAGAATTAAAAAGGTATTGTCGGATATTATTCATTCTAATCAGACAGGTGTTTTTACAAGGAAGATACATTGGAGGCAAGTATTGGAAACAATAGAACATTATGGAAAATCTGAGAAACCAGGCCTGCTATTCATAGCAGACTTCGAAAAGGCATTTGATAAAGTACGACTGGGGTTTATATATAAATGCCTGGAGCATTTCAATTTTGGTGAATCTCTTATAAAATGGGTCAAAATCATGTATAGTAACCCTAGGTGTAAAATAGTAAATAATGGCTATTTCTCAAAGTTTTCAACTGTCAAGAGGAGTGAAACAAGGTTGTCCACTATCGGCATATCTATTTATTGTGGCCATCGAGATGTTAGCTATTAAAATCAGATCCAACAATAATATCAGGGGATTAGAAATCCAGGGCTTAAAAACAAAGGTGTCATTGTACGCTGATGATTTATGTTTTCTTTTAAATCCACAACTAGAATCACTCCACAGCCTCATAGAGGATCTAGATACATTTTCTAACCTCTCTGGATTACAACCAAATTATAACAAATGTACTATATTACATATTGGATCAATAAAAAATACAATTTTTACATTGCCATGTAGTTTACCAGTAAAATGGTCTCATGGTGATGTGGATATACTCGGAATACATATCCCAAAGGAAATAAATGATCTCACTTCAATAAATTATAATAGAAAGTTAGCAAAAATAGATAAGATCTTGCCTGTCAATTTGTGGAAAAATCACCCTGATTTAACTCTTTAGTATTATCCCAGTTTACCTATTTGCTTATGGTCTTGCCTACGCCTAGCGAACAGTTTTTTAAATTATATGAGAAAAAAAGATTCCATTTTATTTGGAACGGCAAGCCAGACAAAATTAAACGGGCCTATTTATATAATGAATATGAATTCAGAGGACAGAAATTATTAAATATTAAAGCATTAGACCTATCAATAAAAGCTTCAGTCATACAAAAGTTATACTTAAATCCGAACTGGTTCTCTAGCAAATTAGTAAGATTGTCTCACCCAATGTTCAAGAATGGCCTTTTTCCATTTATTCAGATTACAACCACTCACTTTCAGTTATTTGAAAAGGAAATAATCTCCCAGATATCACTATTTATAAAACAATCCATAGAAAGTTGGTTGCAATTTCAATTTAATCCTCCAGAAACGACAGAACAAATAATGCAACAAATATTGTGGTTAAACTCAAATATACTAATTGACAAAACCTTATTTTTTTGACAAAATGTTGAAAAATGTATAATCTTTGTAAATGATATCATTGGGAGGACTGGTGGAGTTATGTCGCACATGCTCTACCCAAAATTACAACCAAATAATTGCAGCCTTACTGCAAAAATGGAAGAGGAAAGTGGAAGGAGGAGAAAGTAAGGAACTTGTCTGTCGGCCTTGCATTAAAGAACATAATTGGTTAAGGAAAACTGTGATAAATAAAAAGGTATATCAGTTTCATTTAAGGACCAAAGGATTGACAGCCGTCCCATATAGATTGCAAAATAGTTGGGAAGAGATTTTTGACGTACCGATCCCATGGCATAGTGTTTATGAACTGATACGCAAAACGACACCGGATTCAAAACTTAGAATCTTTCAATTTAAATTATTATATAAAATTCTTGCTACCAATAGAATGTTATTTATATGGGGGATACAATCTTCCCAGCTCTGCAGATTTTGCTGCGAAGAGACAGAATCATTAGCTCATTTGTTTTGGTACTGTCCATTTGTAGCTTGTTTTTGGACACAGGTCCAGGAATGGCTAAAGGATTGCAATATTTACCTGGAGCTAACCCTGCAGATAGCACTACTGGGTGATCTGAAAAGTCATAGTCAATCGATCAATAACATAATAATACTATTAGCAAAAATGTTTATTTTCAATTCACAATCTGTAGAAACAATGAGAATAGAAAGGTTCAGAACTTTTGGAAGACAGTACAGTTGAAATATATATGGCAAATAGAAATCCTATATGGATGGTGTTAAAAGATAGATGGGAGGTGTTGAATGGAATTGAAGGATGGGACTAATAACAACTAACAACAAACAATAACAAGATAACTAATAATGTAGGCACGCTGTGTCCATAATAAGTGTATGGGTTGTAGGTTGAGAGCTTTTGTGAAGGAGCACAGTTAGAAAGATATGGCATATAGAAGCAAACTGGATGGATATCATGAAAATGATCGGAGAGGTTGAGAGTAGAAGAAGTTCAGGAGAAAGAACAAACAAAATGCAATTACTGTAAAATTGACTGTGTCCATAAAATGTAGATAGGGGTATGGGCTGGAAGTAGAGGCTTAGGCGTTGTTGTTCACTAGTTTACTCCAAGTGGGGAAAGGGTGGCGGGGTTGGAAAGTAAGAAAGGGGAATATATATATTTTTTTTAAAGGATATGTATGTATATGTGTATGTATGTATATGTGTATATATATATATATACAGTGGGGAGAACAAGTATTTGATACACTGCCGGTTTTGCAGGTTTTCCTACTTACAAAGCATGTAGAGGTCTGTAATTTTTTATCATAGGTATACTTCAACTGTGAGAGACGGAATCTAAAACAAAAATCCAGAAAATCACGTTGGTATGATTTTTAAGTAATTAATTTGCATTTTATTGCATGACATAAGTATTTGATCACCTACCAACCAGTAAGAATTCCGGCTCTCACAGACCTGTTAGTTTTTCTTTAAGAAGCCCTCCTGTTCTCTACTCATTACCTGTATTAAAATCACCTGTTTGAACTCGTTACCTGTATAAAAGACACCTGTCCACACACTCAATCAAACAGACTCCAACCTCTCCACAATGGCCAAGACCAGAGAGCTCTGTAAGGACATCAGGGATAAAATTGTAGACCTGCACAAGGCTGGGATGGGCTACGGGACAATAGGCAAGCAGCTTGGTAAGAAGGCAACAACTGTTGGCGCAATTATTAGGAAATGGAAGAAGTTCAAGATGACGGTCAATCACCCTCGGTCTGGGGTTCCATGCAAGATCTCACCTCGTGGGGCATCAATGATCATGAGGAAGGTGAGGGATCAGCCCAAAACTACACGGCAGGACCTGGTCAATGACCTGAAGAGAGCTGGGACCACAGCCTCAAAGAAAACCATTAGTAACACACTAAGCCGTCATGGATTAAAATCCTGCAGCGCACGCAAGGTCCCCCTGCTCAAGCCAGCGCATGTCCAGGCCCGTCTGAAGTTTGCCAGTGACCATCTGGATGATCCAGAGGAGGAATGGGAGAAGGTCATGTGGTCTGATGAGACAAAAATAGAGCTTTTTGGTCTAAACTCCACTCGCCGTGTTTGGAGGAAGAAGAAGGATGAGGACAACCCCAAGAACACCATACCAACCGTGAAGCATGGAGGTTGAAACATCATTCTTTGAGGATGCTTTTCTGCAAAGGGGACTGGACGACTGCACCGTATTGAGGGATGGATGGATGGGGCCATGTATTGCGAGATCTTGGCCAACAACCTCCTTCCCTCAGTAAGAGCATTGAAGATGGGTCGTGGCTGGGTCTTCCAGCATGACAACGACCCGAAACACACAGCCAGGGCAACTAAGGAGTGGCTCCGTAAGAAGCATCTCAAGGTCCTGGAGTGGCCTAGCCAGTCTCCAGACCTGAACCCAATAGAAAATCTTTGGAGGGAGCTGAAAGTCCGTATTGCCCAGCGACAGCCCCGAAACCTGAAGGATCTGGAAAAGGTCTGTATGGAGGAGTGGGCCAAAATCCCTGCTGCAGTGTGTGCAAACCTGGTCAAGACCTACAGGAAACATATGATCTCTGTAATTGCAAACAAAGGTTTCTGTACCAAATATTATGTTCTGCTTTTCTGATGTATCAAATACTTATGTCATGCAATAAAATGCAAATTCATTACTTAAAAATCATACAATGTGATTTTCTGGATTTTTGTTTTAGATTCCGTCTCTAAAAGTTGAAGTGTACCTATGATAAAAATTACAGACCTCTACATGCTTTGTAAGTAGGAAAACCTGCAAAATCGGCAGTGTATCAAATACTTGTTCTCCCCACTGTATGTATGTGTGTGTGTGTGTGTGTGTGTGTGTGTGTGTGTGTGTGTGTGTGTGTGTGTGTGTGTGTGTGTGGTCACCACCTGCAGAACCACTTCTTTATTGGGGGTGTCTTGCTAATTGCAGTGGATATGTGTACAGTGGGGAAAAAAAGTGTTTAGTCAGCCACCAATTGTGCAAGTTCTCCCACTTAAAAAGATGAGAGAGGTCTGTAATTTTCATCATAGGTACACGTCAACTATGACAGACAAATTGAGAGAAAAAAATCCAGAAAATCACATTGTAGGATTTTTTATGAATTTATTTGCAAATTATGGTGGAAAATAAGTATTTGGTCACCTACAAACAAGCAAGATTTCTGGCTCTCACAGACCTGTAACTTCTTATTTAAGAGGCTCCTCTGTCCTCCACTTGTTACCTGTATTAATGGCACCTGTTTGAACTTGTTATCAGTATAAAAGACACCTGTCCACAACCTCAAACAGTCACACTCCAAACTCCACTATGGCCAAGACCAAAGAGCTGTCAAAGGACACCAGAAACAAAATTGTAGACCTGCACCAGGCTGGGAAGATTGAATCTGCAATAGGTAAGCAGCTTGGTTTGAAGAAATCAACAGTGGGAGCAATTATTAGGAAATGGAAGACATACAAGACCACTGATAATCTCCCTCGATCTGGGGCTCCACGCAAGATCTCACCCCGTGGGGTCAAAATGATCACAAGAACGGTGAGCAAAAATCCCAGAACCACACGGGGGGACCTAGTGAATGACCTGCAGAGAGCTGGGACCAAAGTAACAAAGCCTACCATCAGTAACACACTACGCCGCCAGGGACTCAAATCCTGCAGTGCCAGACGTGTCCCCCTGCTTAAGCCAGTACATGTCCAGGCCCGTCTGAAGTTTGCTAGAGTACATTTGGATGATCCAGAAGAGGATTGGGAGAATGTCATATGGTCAGATGAAACCAAAATAGAACTTTTTGGTAAAAACTCAACTCGTCGTGTTTGGAGGACAAAGAATGCTGAGTTGCATCCAAAGAACACCATACCTACTGTGAATCATGGGGGTGGAAACATCATGCTTTGGGGCTGTTTTTCTGCAAAGGGACCAGGACGACTGATCCGTGTAAAGGAAAGAATGAATGGGGCCATGTATCGTGAGATTTTTAGTGAAAACCTCCTTCCATCAGCAAGGGCATTGAAGATGAAACGTGGCTGGGTCTTTCAGCATGACAATGATCCCAAACACACCGCCCGGGCAACGAAGGAGTGGCTTCGTAAGAAGCATTTCAAGGTCCTGGAGTGGCCTAGCCAGTCTCCAGATCTCAACCCCATAGAAAATCTTTGGAGGGAGTTGAAAGTCTGTGTTGCCCAGCGACAGCCCCAAAACATCACTGCTCTAGAGGAGATCTGCATGGAGGAATGGGCCAAAATACCAGCAACAGTGTGTGAAAACCTTGTGAAGACTTACAGAAAACGTTTGACCTGTGTCATTGCCAACAAAGGGTATATAACAAAGTATTGAGAAACTTTTGTTATTGACCAAATACTTATTTTCCACCATAATTTGCAAATAAATTCATAAAAAATCCTACAATGTGATTTTCTTGAAAAGAAACTATCATTTTTTTCTCAACTTTGAGTCCCACTATAGTTGACGTCTTTTTAAGTGGGAGAACTTGCACAATTGGTGGCTGACTAAATACTTTTTTCCCCCACTATATATATATATGTATGTATGTATGTATGTATGTATGTATGTATGTATGTATGTATGTATATATGTATATATGTATATATGTATATATGTATATATATATGTATGTATGTATGTATGTATGTATGTATGTATGTATGTATGTATGTATGTATGTATGTATGTATGTATGTATGTATGTATATATGTGTAAATGTATGTATGTGTATATATATGTGTGTATATGTGTGTATATATATATATATATATATATATATATATAAGTTACAATCTATCTGCAATATTAAGCTGATCTACCCCCAAGGAAAAAAAAAAAAAATAATAATAAAAAAAAGTCTCATTGTGTATTCTCAATAAAGATCCCCTCAATATAACAGAATTGATATACAGATTTACATATATTGTTTGTGTGTCCATGACCATTTTCCACTTAGGAACAATAAAGTTAATTGTGAAATATCAAATAATAACCAAAGAATGAACAAAAAAACACATTTAAACTTGAAAAGGCAAACAAATGAATGTAAATAATATGCTCTCACTATGACACAACCCCTGGCGCTCTCAGCTGCTCAGTCATGATGTCATTTTACCTTTGGCCCTTAGTTCAACCAGAATTCCTGGTCCCCCTGAGTGAGATGACGTGTGACAACGGGGAGAGTGTGACTCTGAGGTGTAAGGTGTGTGGCCGAGCTACTGTCACTTGGAGGGGACCTGACCAGACCACCCTGAACAATAATGGACACCACAGCATCGCCTACAGGTACACAGAGAGAGAGAGAGAGAGACACACACACACAAACACACAGAGGTATCACTTGTTTGTGTGACAGTGAAACAATGTTATTGGCTGTTAAAATGTGTATATGTGTGTGTGTGTGTGTGTGTGACAGTGAGACGGGCGAGGCGACACTGAGGATAGTAGGTGTGTCTTCGGTGGACAACGGTGTTTACACCTGCGTCGCTGCTAACGACCTGGGCTCAGTGACATCATCAGCCAGCCTCAGAGTGCTAGGTGAGACCACACACACACGTACATACATGCTGGCACAGGCCAGTAATTAAACAGTAATTAATGTAACTGTAAATGACTTGCATATTTAGGAAAAGTCAAGGACAGACGGGGGCATGACTTTTAAAATGGGAGAGATATTTGAATTTTAAATTCATATTGAGTCGAAATGACTCACTCGGCTCTTCTAGTGTTAACACACAGCTGCACAAATGCATTCACACAGTACTGTACATTTTCACCGTTCACAGGCAAAAACAAACACACTCTCTTTGGCTGTATTTGACTGTATTATTCCCCCTTTGTGTGTAGCTGTGTCCAGTGACGGGGTCAGGGTGAGCTGGAAGGACAACTTTGAGTCCCACTACACTGAGGTGGCAGAGCTGGGAAGGTACAGTACACACACCTCTGTTCTTATCACTCCTTGGTGTGTGTGTGTGTGTGTGTGAACCCTTCTACTTGACTTAAGAGTGTAAGATGGGGGGGTGGGGTACTGCTAAGCTATATACAATTGTTTTAAGAAGGTCATACCAAGGATAATTTTGGTATTTGATTTAGAATTTTAAGACCCCTTGAAGTCTAAAAATATATATATTTGATGAAAAAAAAGTTTTGCTTTACTGCTGTTAGCCCATACAAACGCATTGAATAACAGATTCACTACATGGAACAACAGATAGTCCTAAAAAAAATCAAAAGGAAGTTTGTTCTGAAGTGTTTGTCCTATATTTGAGAGATATAAGAAAGATCAGGAAACATTTGTTATTTTTATTGACATGTATTTAACCCCTTATTTTTGTCACTACACAGTCTCCATATATACTTCCATAAATGTTTTCGAATGGTACCGTGGGACCTTCAGACGAGTCTTGTGAGGCCTGTGGGCATTCTAGAGCAAAACCAACATGAACGTGTTCGCGAGAGTCATCTTTCCATAAAGGGGTCATAATAGTTTGTAGGCCAAACCGTTCGGACGTAACATACGATTTTGTGAGAAGACTGATTTCCGGTATGTCAAATGGTCTGACAAACACCGCTCTAGCTCTGTCACCTCTTATCGCAAATGCGTAAGTGTTACATAGGTGGATGTGGTGAATTGAGACACATCCAATGCAAAAAAAACAAACGGATTTCTATAGCTTAAACTGACACAATTTTACAGGGAACTTTATATTATGCTAATTTGATTTCACAGACATCGACCTTAGGGGGTTAATGACGATTCCAATGATAATGATGTAGAGTCAGCCTCTGAAGATGACTGTAATCTCTCCTCCTCGCCCCAGGGGCCGGTTCTCTGTAGTCAAGCGTTGCGACCACAAGTCGACCAAACGCACAGTGGCAGTCAAGCTGGTCAATAAGAAGCTGATGAAGAGAGACCAGGTGACCCAGGAGCTCAGCCTGCTACAGAGACTACAACACACACACCTGGTCACACTGCTGGACACGTATGAGACCCCCAGCAGCTACGCACTGGTCCTGGAGATGTGAGTTACAGACACACCACCTGGCGCTCGCACGCACACACACACACACACACACACGCACACACACACACTAGTGCTGAGCGATTAGTGCTTTTTGAAGTCTGTTCGATTATTTAAAAAATTATCACGGTTTTCGATTTCAATATTTATTTTTACATTAAATGCACTATGCATTGTGTCGGCTGAATGCTGTAACAACACAGAATAAACAATTAGGCCTAATAAAAGTCCCATGATGGTAGTGACTGCCCATTACTGCTTATCACTTATTAACTATCATTTATTCACATTACTGTACTTTAATAAAATATTTCATTTGTGTACAACACATTAGGAACACCTTCCTAATATTGAGTTGCACCACCTTTTGCCCTCAGAACAGCGTCAAATCGTCGGGCATGGACTCTACAAGGTGTCGAAAGCATTCCACAGGGATGCTGGCGCATGTTGACTCCAATGCTTCCCACAGTTGTGTCAAGTTGGCTGGATGTCCTTTGGGTGGTGGACAATTCTTGATACACACGGGAAACTGTTGAGCGTGAAAAATCCAGCAGCGTTGCAGTTCTTGAAACACTTTAACCAGTGCGCCTGGCACCTACTACCATATCCCATTCAAAGGCACTTAAATATTTTGTCTTGCCCATTTACTCTCTGAATGGCACACATACACAATCCAAGTCTCAGTTGTCTCAAGGCTTAAAAATACTTATTTAACCTGTCTCCTCCCCTTCATCTACACTGATTGAAGTGGATTTAACAGGTGACATCAATAAGGAATCATATCATTCACCTGGTCAGTCTATTCCATGGAAATAGCAGTAGTTCTTAAAGTTTTGTACACTCAGTGTCATCATCTCATTTCTATAGAGCTGCTCTCTGATAAAATCACTATTTTTGTAGTTCTTTAAAGTAAATTAGGCATACCTTTATGACTGCTGAATACCAACTATCAATCACTTAGATTATCTATTTTCTTGCGAAGCAACGGCTCTCTATCTCTCTCAATCGTGCATTTTTCTGTCTCTTCTCTCTTTCCATTTTGGTTAATCGCTCAACATGAACACACACACACGCTTACACCTGGTAGCACTCCTAGACGCCTTCAGCTACAGATTGGTCCTGGAGATGTGTATACACACACACACACACAGTAGCATTCAACATTCTCACAGATCTGCTGCCATCTAACCTTGACCCGTGTGTGTGTTTCTCACTACAGGGTTGATCAGGGTCGTCTCCTGGACTACATAGTGAGCTGGGGGAATCTAACTGAGGAGAAAGTGGCCAGCTACCTACGGAACATCCTAGAAGCTTTACATTACCTACACAACTGTAGGATAGCCCATCTGGACTTAAAGGTACTGTACTGCTGCTGTTTTTCTCTCAATTCTGTCTCTCCTTTCCATTTCTCAATTTCTCTCCTTTATATCTCTCCATTCTTTTTCTCTCTCTCCTTTTTATTTCTCCATTCTCACTTCTATAGCTTCCATTTATACTATCCCGTATCTTCCCTGTTTTCTCTCAATTTCTGTCCACCTCTCTCTTTTCTATCTCCTATTTATACTCTATCTCTCTCCCCCATATCGCTCTCCCCCCTCCCTCCTTCTCCTCCCTCTTTCTCTCCTCTCCCCCAGCCTGAGAACCTGTTGGTGTCCCACACCTCGTCCGGCCAGCCCGTGGTCAAACTGACTGACTTCGGGGATGCCGTCCAGCTCAACAGTGCCCACTACATCCACCCTCTCCTGGGAAGCCCTGAGTTTGCCTCCCCCGAGCTGGTCCTGGGGGAGCCGGCCGCCCTGACCTCTGACCTCTGGAGCCTGGGGGTTGTGACCTACGTCCTCCTGAGCGGGGCCTCTCCTTTTCTGGATGAGAGCGTGGAGGAGACGTGTCTGAACATCTGCCAGCTAGACTTCAGCTTCCCCCACCACTACTTCCAGGGCGTGACCCAGGGGGCCAGGGAGTTTGTCTGCCTGCTGCTGAGGGCCGACCCGGCCAGGAGGCCTCCGGCTGGGCTATGTCTGCAGGAGCCCTGGGTCCAGGGCCAGGCCAGGTTAGCAGACATCCAGGGACAGGGTAGGGTGGAGGGGGGGTGTCTGGACACGTCTCGCCTGGTGCTGTTCATAGACAGGAGGAAGCACCAGACAGACGCCAAGCCCATCGGAGGGGTACAGAGCTTACTACATAGCCGGCTACAGCCACGGGCCTGAGCGAGGGCTGGAGCGAGGGAGAAAGATGCCCCCTCCCACCACCCTAACAGGAAGGAGAGAACAGGACATCCTGTCCTAAACGGATTCCTCACTATATTCTCACTAGGTGCTTGTGTAGATCTAAGAAGATTTTATAGGTGCGAGCAATGTTATTTCTACCTAACCTATCAGAGGACAAGGTGGAGACGGTATTGATAGAACCATATTGCTTAGACCTATCCAATCCTTTCAGATCTATATGAGGTGACTAGGGGGTAGTGATTAGGGGTTGATTTGGGACTGGGCATCTCAGAGAAAGAAAATGAAATTCACTGATCTCATCCTCTTTCAGATATGTTGTGGTTTTAAAGAGTCCTGTGGGCCTTCAACCAATCAAAACATGAGGCCTGTAGGCCTAGAGGTCCTTAGCCAATCAGAGTTTTCCCTGAGAGAACACACACTGAGTTCTCAGCCAACAAAACAAGGATGACAATGTCCTCACCAGTCTACTGCTGCTTGCTTGTTTACACTCAAACTGATTTTCGAAAGAAGAAAAA
Source organism: Coregonus lavaretus (assembly GCF_964263955.1). Taxonomy (NCBI): domain Eukaryota; kingdom Metazoa; phylum Chordata; class Actinopteri; order Salmoniformes; family Salmonidae; genus Coregonus; species Coregonus lavaretus. The sequence continues at coordinate 12,290,133 of NC_139990.1, read as the reverse complement.
ATCTAAAACAAGAAAAATACTGATAAATTGATGGAGTAACATATTTTTCCTCTATCTTACTGAGAGTCAAACAAACAGAGCTTTCAGAGGAGAGTGTTGCCAAGGAAGCTAGTGTTAGCACACATAGCAACCATCCCTTCCCTGTTGTTGCCAGAGAAAGAGAGAGCTGTTTTGTTTTTGTGCTTTTACAATAAGTGACTCAAATTATTTTGAGACGCGCCCTTTCTTTAAGAACCAACATATAAAGAGAGAGAACAATGTCCTCAACTTTTCAAAAAAGTTTTCAAAAAATAAAAAAATAACTCTAATGAACTTTTCAAAAGAAGATTGAAGAAAAAAGATCAGCAGTAGAAAGTCGCTACGCTACTTTACAGCCCGGAGTGGACTCATCCAATGACTGAGCTCCTCCACTTTGTTGAGATAGTTTTATGTCTAATCAGAGTTTTCCGATTGCTGCGCTTATGTACTTAATCTAAGAAACCTTAATCTAAGTAAAGATAGAGATTCTGCTGACTGCTGCAAAGTCTCAACAACAGAAAAGAATGATTCGTTTTGTTTTTGCTTTTACTAGAACAAAAATGGTGTTGCACAGATTTAAGATGATTAAGCCTTACTTTGTATATAGACTATTAACTGCCTTCTGTCCCTCCCGTTTCAAAATATCCACCTGCTTTTGAGGACGTTCTTGAAGGTGGAACTAAAGAATCCTGCGAATGAAATGTAGTAGATCGCCAATTGGTCGACTGAAGCTGAGTGGCAGCAGAGATGGTTAATCAGATGGAGAGTGAATGAGGAAAAGGAGCAGGAAGACAGAATACTGTAAATGCACTCCACTGTATGTTATGTTTCCCCCATTCTTATCATGTGCAATGTTGCAGCTTTAACATTTTATGCAACTATTTATGAAGACATCTGTTGTACATGTAATAAATAGAGATAAAAGCATGTACTTGGTACTGCAAGCTCCGCTGGTAGTAGTCCTCTTTATTTGACCTATGACCCTGTTGGGGTGTTAACTTATCACCATAGAATTAGAATGAGTAGAATGGGTATCCCCATTCAGGTCAATGATGCCATAATGGTTGCTGGTGGCCATTTTGAGTGTCCCCATAGGACATTCTAATTCTAAGGTTATCAATTCCTAGGTAACCTAACCTTCTGGGGGTAGCCCTCTACATGGCACTTATGGCTAGATCAATTAATTAGATTTTTGATTTGTCACTTTTCTTCCTCTCTTTCGTTCTTTTTCTTTAGTAGTTTACTGATATACCAAAGTTGTCCCAGCATTACCTTCCCTGTCCTACGCTATTGTTTTAATTATATTTTATTAATTAATGACATTTCACTTTATTTCTAAAGTGTTACGCTGTGGAACCCTAAAAAGGGGTTGTTTACACTTTGTTATGGTCTGGTTTGATTCTGGTGTTACGATAACTTTAGCCAGTCTACAAGGCTATTACGCGCTCCACTTTCGGCTTGGATCTCTGGAAATGCAGGGGGTTTCTGAACTTCTCCTACCTGTTTCAGTCTAGACCATTGTAGACTTCTGTTGAAAAAAAGGTAATGTCCACTCACTGATTACTGCTTCTACAAGTGACCAATGTCAAGTGTTAAAACGCTCTTCTTAAAACTAGACTTCTGTCATTCAGCTGGCACTGTCTTCCTGAGGGCTAGTCTTATTGGGAGTTTAGTGTGCATCCCAAATGGCAGCCCATTCCCTTTATAGAGCCCCTACAGGGCCCAGGTCAAAGGTTGTGCATTACAAAGGGAATAGGGTGCAATTTGGGACTCATCCATAGTGTTAATGAGCTACATTTCAAAACCCTTTTATATTAAGTTATTTATGTAAAAAGATATCCTATTACAACTGTTTCTCATGATTGTGAAGATTAAGTGTGCTGTGTCAAACACCTGGGCCTCAAATAGCACCCTATTCCCCATCCAGTGCACCACTTTAGACCAGGGCCCTATGTTGGAACTTGGTGTGATTTGAGATTTGACCTATAGGTGCCTATAGCTTGCTGTCTAACCTCTTATTAACCTTTCTTTGAGAGCTATCGTCCTGTAGGTTTTCGCTCCAACCCCAGTTGCAACTAACCTGATCCAGTTTAATAACCAGCTAATTATTAGAATCCAGTGCGCTAGATTAGTGTTGGTGCGAAAACCTACAGGACGGTAGCTCTCTGGGAACATGGTTGGAGAGCCCTGCTCTACAACATAATTACAAACACAACACAACACTGATGAGTGATTCTGGTGTATATGGTAGATGTCTACAGACATTGTTCCTTTGGGTTGAATTTTTTTGACAATGAAAGAGGTGGGAATGTTGTTCCCTTGTGATATAATTGCTACATCTACTATCAACATAGCATTAAAAATAGTTTTCCAGGTTCTATTTTGGCAACAAACAAAAAAAATTGCGATGCGAATATTGGGTTGCGACTGAGACAACCTTGTTCAATTTGGGTCCCGAGGCAAAACTAGTTGAGATCCACTGGTATAGTGAGTCACCTGATAGGAACATGCTAAACTGGATAATTTCCTTCTGGCAGAGAGAGAGAGCGAGAGAGAGAAGGACAGGGGGAGAGACAAGGCCCATTGACCAGTCTGTGCTGTTAGGGAAGTATATTGATTTATCTGATGGGAACATGCAAAACTGGAATATTTCCTTCTGGTGAAGATGAGGGAGGGACAGGGAGAGATGGAGGGAAAGAGAGAGAAGTGGCCCATTGTTGGGTCACCTGTACATTCCCATACCATACCATGTCCTTTAATTTATTTGTTCATCCATTTTTTGTAAAGTTGTATAAAGGATGTTGAAACATGGGAATGTGGACTGGATGTTCTTTTCTGTTGTCTTTTTTTTTGTCCCAATCTCATCCTATTTTATACATACATATGTATTATGATTTTTAAAGGGTTTTATGTCACATTATTTTTTATTTTTTAAACTTTTGCATGTATATTTCTTTGTACATAGACCATGAGTGTTTATGTGATATGTATGTAAATATGTTTATTATTTCTGCCATCAGTTATTTGGAAATTAAACATGGAACATACCCACTTGTGCTGTCCTCACTAAAGCCTTGCTACCATTAGCTAGGTTTCCATCCAATTTGCAACAGATTTTCATGCGAATATTCAAAAATCTGCAAAATTTCCACCAGTGGTATGTTTCCAGCAAACGGACTTGTTTCTGATAAAAATCAGTATGTGATGACGTAGTGCACACAAAATGTAGTTTTTCGCTCAAGTTGTTATGTACCGAAAAAAAATCTAGAGTTCAATGTGTTTCCATCTCATTTTCAATTCTACGGATAGTTTTGTCACAAAAACGGTTGCGTAAAATAGCAAATGTGCCTACTCTGTGCTTGGCACCTGTGCTCTAGCCAACAGCTGGCAGATACAGTGCAGGTAGTCGTAGTGGGAGGACCACACACCATATCAAAGCATTACTCCAATTTACTTAGATATGATGGTTATTATAACAATATTTGCACATAAAGTAGTTTCCATCGCCTTTTCCCACATAATTTATTTTACTGACACAAAAAGATCCCACCATGTCGAACAAACAAATTATCGGTCGGCATTAATACAATTGTACCGAAACTTCCTGTTTCATCACAGCTGTCATGATTTTTTATTTTATATGGTATGGCTTTACTCCCATAAAAACTGTGGATGGAAACATGGTTATTAAGTGTAAAACCAGTGGCGTCATTAGGCCTGGGCTTCTGGGGCTTCAGCCCCGGATGTTTTTGGCCCAGCCCCAAACCTTTTGATGGTCAGTCTGATATGTTTCCAAACCACACATCACTTGCACTATGCAGTATAAAAATATATATGTTTTACTGACACATTTTAATGACAAGAATAAACAATACAATATACTGCGCTATGCAGTAGCAGGCACTTCAAGAAGCCCCTGGAGTGATGTGGTGCCTGTTGTGATTGGTTGAGATTTCACAATGCAGTGGACCGCTCGTCCCTTGACCACTCCCCCCAACCCCTACAGAACCTGTTAAATGTCAATGTCATCATTCAGAAAACGCCTGTCACTCGGTCAGTCTGCAGTATAGAACAGAGAAAATATGGATATTCAAAACATCTTCCGAAAGAGGCTAAACAAAGGGAGCAGATTGAGGCTGCAGTGAATGAGGTGGAGAGAGCAGAACAGCCAGAAAGTCTAAATGCAGCAGTTGAGTTAGCAACAGGTTTGTGCAGGGTTGGTGGTAGCTAACTGGCTATTATCCCTCAGCATAAGAGTTGACTAATGCTAATAAACTAGCGTTAGCACTCAGCATCCTTAAGCTATTGGGTGTCTGTCAGAGTTATTTAACAGTATATTTAGTGAATGGGCAAGCTAAGGATGTTATAAGTTATGATATTAGGAAAAGTGTTTATTTCCAGCAAATGTATTTTATGGGTATCGTTTCTGTAGCTAGCTTGGCTGGCTAGCCCCTTCGGTAGCTACTGGCTGGCTAGCTAGATGAGACTGAAGAGCTGAGAATTTTTTTTTGTGGACACCTACTCGTCGAACATCTCATTCCAAAATCATGGGCATTAATATGGAGTTGGTCCCCACTTTGCTGCTATAACAGCCTCCACTCTTCTGGGCTGGGAAGGCTTTCCACTACTCGCTTCCATTCAGCCACAAGAGCATTAGTGAGGTCGGGTACTGATGTTGGGCGATTAGGCCTGGTACGCAGTCGGCATTCCAATTCATCCCAAAGGTGTTTGATGGGGTTGAGGTCAGGGCTCTGTGCAGGCCAGTCAAGTTCTTCCACACCGATCTCGACAAACCATTCCTGTATGGACCTCGCTTTGTGCACGGGGGCATTGTCATGCTGAAACAGGAAAGGGCCTTCCAAAGTTGGAAGTTTTCTGTCTCAGTACCCAACACCCTGACATACTATTCCTGCAACAGTCTGGGAGCACCAGGTAAGCTTCAGAGCAATACCCAGCTAACCGTTTAGGAGTTTATGCCTTGCTCAAGGCCACAATTTCATTGTCTCTAGCCTTTTGGGGGCCCTAAGCGAGATTTGGTTGGGGGCCCCCCAGAGGGCACATTTTTTTAGTGGCCACCATCTTGACGGCGGAGAGAAAAGGTTTAAAGTTTATTTCCTGCAATTCTACACGTTTTGCCATGGGGCATAGAGAAAATGTTGCAGTTTTAAAGCATGTTTTCTGCAATTCTACACATTGTGCCATGGGGCATAGAGAAAATGGAAAATTTTTATAATATATTATTACCTCAGAATTGCTCTCCAAGGACAGTGTTTTTGACGGTGACTACCTGCTGACTACCTACTGCATCAGAGGACCGAAAAGACTGGAAAGAGAACACTCTTTATTTACCATATATTTGTCTTTATATAAGAACATATTGTTAAATAGGAATAAATAATTTAAGCTGTTTTTAGATTTACGTTCTACTGTACTTACCTCAGCCTGCCTAGTCAGCTAGCCAGCTACAGTAGCTAGCTAGCTTAACACTAGCCAGACAGTTTTATTTAGCTAATGTTAGCTAGCTACTGTAACTGTTATTGTAGATTTCTGTTTGTATGTAGCTTGCACTTCAATGGCATCCCTCGAGGAGATTTTATTTTATCTTTCCAACCAGGCAAAGTACTATGAAGGCACCACTGATCTCGACAAGAGGCGCAACATTCAGAGAAATTCACAATTCAGGATAACTTCTATTAAATAACTGGATGGATTTTTCAACAACCATTTTCCATCTAGCTAGTTGGTCATCTACATGTTGCTAGCTATACATATAGTTCAGTGGAGGCTGCTGAGGGGAGGATGCCTCATAATAATGTCTAATGGAGTCAATGGAATGGTATCAAACACGTGCATGTGGTTGATACCATTCCATTGACTCCATTATACATTATTATGAGCCGTCCTCCCCTCAGCAGCCTCCACTGATATAGTTATCTGTCTGTCATATTGAGGTATCTAGCTATAAGTTAAACCTGATCAATCAAATGGATAGGTGTAAGCAATTATGGTAATTCCAAATGCCCTTAACTAGGTGTCTTCGCTAGACAGACACAGAAAGAGAGAGATGGAGAGAGAGAAACAGAGAAAGAAAGGACAGCAGTGCAAATGTACTTAGACTACAGTATTTCAACAACTCCTCTCTTCCAACTTGTTAGGCAATCACATGTACCTATGGGGGAAGGATGGCCAGCCACACGGGAGGGTGATTTTTACTAAGGAGGAGAAGGAGGCCGTGCTGACCGAGATGCATGCGGGCCATTTCGGAGTGAAGCGCATGATTGACAAAATCAACCTACGCTTCTTCTGACGGGGAATTGTCAAGGAGGTGGACAGCTGGGCAAGTGAAATAACCTTTTGTTTATCAATCACGTTCTATTATATCTGAAATTATTGTGATTTCAATGAATGTCATATCAGAGAGCACACGATGTTTCAAATTGTCACTTTTTGCTTAAAGGTCAGTACCCTGTCTAGCCTGCCAGAAGTTTGAGAGGGTGAAGACATTGGCACCGGCGTTGAAGCCCATCAAAGTTGTTTCACCATGGCACATGATTGGGAAGTGTCCCAATTCAAATTTTGCCCTGATAAGTTGTTTTGTAATGGTTGCTTTATTTGACCACAGCAGAGTTCAATATTATAGAATGTGTGTGTGTGTATCCTTAAAAATATGAAAATCTGCATACTGTATGACACAGATACGGGTAAGAATCAAGTAATCTTCTCTCTAACGCTTTAGATGTTAGGGGTGGACCTCATTAGAGCCTTCACGAAATCCAGGAACAGCAACAGCTGGTGTCTGACAGCGACCAATCACTTTACTAAGTGGGTGGAGGCAATACCCATTAAGGTCAGTAAAGGAAGAGAACGTGCTTAACTCTACATTTTCTTCTCTTACCCATTAAAAAGGGTGCTTGGAACCAAATATTGATTTTCGTTTTGTATGATACCCATCGGGGGGGGGGGGGGGTAGAAGGATTACTTTATCCTATACCAGGTATTCCTTAAAGAGGTGGAGTTTCAAATGTCTCCGGAAGGTGGTGAGTGACTCCGCTGTCCTGGCGTCGTGAGGGAGCTTGTTCCACCATTGGGGTGCCAGAGCAGCGAACAGTTTTGACTGGGCTGAGCGGGAACTATGCTTCCGCAGAGGTAGGGGAGCCAGCAGGCCAGAGGTGGATGAACGCAATGCCCTCGTTTGGGTGTAGGGACTGATCAGAGCCTGAAGGTACGGAGGTGCCGTTCCCCTCACAGCTCCGTAGGCAAGCACCATGGTCTTGTAGCAGATGCGAGCTTCAACTGGAAGCCAGTGGAGTGTGCGGAGGAGCGGGGTGACGTGAGAGAACTTGGGAAGGTTGAACACCAGACGGGCTGCGGCATTCTGGATGAGTTGTAGGGGTTTAATGGCACAGGCAGGGAGCCCAGCCAACAGCGAGTTGCAGTAATCCAGACGGGAGATGACAAGTGCCTGGATTAGGACCTGTGCCGCTTCCTGTGTAAGGCAGGGTCGTACTCTCCGAATGTTGTAGAGCATGAACCTACAGGATCGGGTCACCGCCTTGATGTTAGCGGAGAACGACAGGGTGTTGTCCAGGGTCACGCCAAGGCTCTTCGCACTCTGGGAGGAGGACACAACGGAGTTGTCAACCGTGATGGCGAGATCATGGAACAGGCAGTCCTTCCCCGGGAGGAAGAGCAGCTCCGTCTTGCCAAGGTTCAGCTTGAGGTGGTGATCCGTCATCCATACTGATATGTCTGCCAGACATGCAGAGATGCGATTCGCCACCTGGTTATCAGAAGGGGGAAAGGAGAAGATTAGTTGTGTGTCGTCAGCGTAGCAATGATAGGAGAGGCCATGTGAGGATATGACAGAGCCAAGTGACTTGGTGTTTAGCGAGAATAGGAGAGGGCCTAGAACTGAGCCCTGGGGGACACCAGTGGTGAGAGCACGTGGTGCGGAGACAGCTTCTCGCCACGCCACTTGGTAGGAGCGACCGGTCAGGTAGGACGCAATCCAAGAGTGAGCCGCTCCAGAGATGCCCAGCTCGGAGAGGGTGGAGAGGAGGATCTGATGGTTCACAGTATCAAAGGCAGCAGACAGGTCTAGAAGGACAAGAGCAGAGGAGAGAGAGTTAGCTTTAGCAGTGCGGAGAGCCTCCGTGACACAGAGAAGATTCAGTCTCAGTTGAATGACCAGTCTTGAAACCTGACTGGTTTGGATCAAGAAGGTCATTCTGAGAGAGATATATTATGTCACCAATGGTTTATTTGATTTATTTAGTACAATTTGTTTTAGTTTTTCCATGGTACATAATCAGACATATTTCAATATCTTACAGTGTCAATAGATATCGCTTTCCTACCCCCTCCTCCAGGTTTGGTGAATGGACCAACCAGACCCTCAAGACTGCCATGGGCAAGTCCCTTGACGGGTACCAGGAATGGTGGGAGAACAACCTGAAGGTAATTCTCTTTCACACAACAGCAGCATCCATGCCTCCAACGAGTACAGACTGGAGCCGCAGCTGTTGACTGAGGTAAACAATGCAATTGTATATATAATTATTGCATATACTGTAGTCTTTCAAATTTGTGTTTGACTTAGTGTTGTTGTTTGTCTATTGCTATTTTTGTATAACATACTTTCAGATCACTGAAACCCCACCTGATGTGGTGGAAGTTGTCGAACCTGATCAGAACGCCTTCGAGGACCACCTACATGCTCGGACTGAGAAGGATGTGGAGGTTTTTGACCAGGCAAAAATGATTGTCAGCTGTTAATTTATTTTCTGGCACTCCAAGAGATATGTATTTGTAATATGAAATATAATTGCATTTATTCCTGTTATCAATCAAGGTGAGACTGAACATGGACAAGGTGCAGGAGAAACCGAAGGAGAGCCACTGGAGGAGAATCAAGAAGGGGACCAAGTGCTTCGACATCCGGGCTAATTACTTGGTTTGGAAGAAGGACGAAAGGAAGGCGAGACCTGGGAAACCTCGCTGCTCTTTCGCTCCTAGCTGGGGTCACCATCTGTTAAGGTGAATATCAAACATCTCAGATAATAACTATTTGCATTTGCGCACAAAATAACTTGAAGCTAGTTTTAGTTTCCCTAACACTGATATTTTTCTCTTTGTCTTCCTAGGATTACCTCAGTCGAAGCCAACAATCTTCTCCAGTTGGAGCAGTTGGACGGTCGACCATTGAAAGCCCTGATGCCCTACACTTCGGTGAAGCCCAATTGACAAAGTATGTTAAGCTTTGGTTGACATTTGAGAAAGCAAGAAATGGTAATTATGCTGAGCATATTCAAATGTACCTCTTCAATTTACCTCTCCAAATGACTTTAGGACCATCGACTGTCCGAGCCCCCCAGGAGGTATCCCATCCACCCGACTCAGTGAGTTTGGATCAGTCTGATTCTCTGTGCTCTGAGTCCGAGGGGGACCAGCTTGAGGTAGGCTTTACCTTCCAAAACTGTTGAAAAGTACATATCTCCCATTTATAACACTGCACTAATCCATCAAATCTTCTCAGAGTAAAGTATAACCTGTGTGTTTGCTTGTTTCCGTCTCTGTCTCCTACCCTGTTCCCTTTAACTCTGCTCCTGTTCTCCAGGACCTAGGGGTTCTGCCTAACACCCAGACATGGATCCACCTGATGTCCTCCATTACCAAACCACCTCCAACTTTTCATTACATCATCTACAGATACTGTTATTGTCATGTTGTCATTATCTGCTAAGAAAGTTTTCTTGCTCTATCATACTGGGCACATAATATGTAAGATACACAGATTAACTAAAAACACTAGCACTGCAAACACTCAGAACAAAGAGAGCAGCAGTGCCTGCAGTCTCCCATTTCAAGTCCCCATTCTGCCTGTTGAGAACAAGTGACAGGCAGAACCTCCCACCCATACAGCAACCATCACCTCTATATTCCACACACCAGAATTCAGTATTTTAGTAAATGATTGCCATGTGAGTGTACAAAAATTAATGACACAACTGTACCAAAATAATATCAAAGTTTATGTATTGTTATAAATAGCGTAATTCAAATTTGGTATTGGAATAAGAGAAAACATAATCAAGAGATATTCAATCCAAGCTAAATTCATTATATGCTAAATGTATGTATGATAAGTATGATGGTTCGTATACGGGCTCACTGAAATACCACGCAGGGCAGACAGAGAACTAAGCCATTGTTGTGAGTTCTTCTTAAAATACTCTGACAGAGATAGTTCCCGCTCCCAGCTGGCCAATCAGAGTAGAGACTGAGCGTGGTTTAGACTTACTCAGCCTATCCGTTGGCGCACAGGCTGGTCCCAGTCCCTTGGCACTCCACTGTTGCACACTGTTGCCAGGCATAAGTTTGTTATCATCACAACCTGTCCAGAGAGTCAGCACCTTTTTGCAGTACACGTCCTTGGACGGTTCACAGATCACAAAGAGGCAGTGTTCGTGTCTGTGAGAAATACAAGTCTTATCTCATCCTACCCCCTAACGTTCCTCACATGAATCACAGCTTGTTATGTGAAACAATTTATATCAGTACAGTACAAACCTTTTATGTTTAATCATTAATGCATTCTTTCTAAGCTAGTCATCACATCTAGAACCCCACAATCCCCCTTTTCACACCCACTGGGTGTTTAACCCAAAATAACCCAAAACCCAAATTGCTTCAACACAACTATTCAAAACCAGTATTATTTTATGTTTAACCCAAAATAAGAAAACCCAAAATAAGAAATTTCAGGGAAATGTAGGATTCCCCCTATTGACACCTTCTAGGGT